>NW_028263378.1:33814090-34149056 GCF_051168715.1 Poecilia mexicana | reverse complement strand
GCTTTTCCTTCAATCTAACTGGCTCTCCTTTCATTACTCTATCACTTTTCCCCTCTTTGAAGTTTATAACACCAACATAACAAAACACCACTAGCTTAATCTGAGTCCGCTCAGAGAAAGCAACTCACACCCACCCCGGAATATGTTTTTACATATTCTAAGCAGCATATACAGTACATACAAAACAAAAGGTAGTCCTAGACTACCATCTCCATATACACCAACTTAAAGATAGTCCCTGTCGCCGGGAATGGTTTGGCATCGAGTGAGAGCGCCGACCCTTTGAGGTACATAAGGGGCAATGATCCGGGGCCGGTGAGCCCACCACCTCAGAGAGTGAACCCATAAACCAACGTTTTGCCTGATCCTCGGCCATCCTTCCATGGTGCTTCAGGTTGTTGCAAAACATAATTACTATCTACACCCACACGTACAAACAACAAAACCCAACCATACCCCACCATAACACCAACAACGAAAACTACTCCTTATCGCTATACTAATTTCCTTCCTTCCTTTCTCCCTTCTCCTCCCCTCCTCCCTTCCTCAAACCCTCCCTTTCCCTCATCCATCCTATATTCTTCATCTAATTTCCTACCCACTAACTTCCAACTCAATTATTAGTCCCATAATTCAAAAAATTCCCCTCTTTACATTTTTCCCACAACAATTTGTGGACTTATTTTTTTATTTTATTTTTTTATTTTTATTTCTTCATGTTTAAAGAATATTTCATTCCCCTATACATAAAATAAATTTAGTTATTATAAATTTATAATTAAAATATAATAAACCATTAATTATAATAACTTAGTAATCATAGGAAAAACAAACTTATTGATATAGACCTTTATAACAAACTTATTTTGAAGGAGCTTAACAACTAAGGACATTGGTAGGTCAGGTGACCGTAACCATAACAACCGTGAAAGGATTCCTTCCGATACGGGTTCAACGAGGGAAAGCCCACAGGGGCGGAGCCTTCTAGACTGAGAGGACTGCGATTCACCGGAACAGGAGAAACCAACGGTTAGTTTATTGATCATCTCCTTATTTTAATTTTACCTACTTACCAAAATTTGATTACTTACCTTAGCCCTTTATTTATTCTCCTTATTCCAACCAACCACTCGAGCCAACGGAAGGGTAACAACGATCCACAAAATCTAGGTGAGTTCACACCATTGGATAGCACCTTTAATCCCTACTCCATTACAATAACTCTCCACAATAGCGAATGAATACAAATCTTGATTTAATTGAAGATTTAAAACATTATTCTCAAGAATTGAAAGCCAACCCAACAAATTAATAATACCCAACTTAAGGGACCACAGAAATTCGCGAGGAACACAAGTAAAAATAAAAATTAAAATTAAATTTTACATATAATGTTTAAAGAAGGAATCAATAATTTTAATTCCACTTGTGTTCACAATCGTTTAAGACTATCCTTATTCTGTATAGATCACCAATAATACCCTCCAATTGAACACGGAGCTCCTACTCGGAATCTGATCACTCCGAGGGGCCTCTGCTTGGCGAGGGCGTCTGGTGATAACCACGGCCGAAACGTCCGTTTGAGCCAGCAGTTCACCACTGATGATGGAGCTCTGAAATTAATTAGTTAATTAGATACGACTTGGAATCAAAACAAGACTATTGTTGTGTTTCCAACAACGTTACTAAACTAAGGAAATTTAAAACAGTCCCCCTACAAATAACTTAAAAGACAACCTATTACTTTTTAGAAAAAGCTCGCTAGGGAAAACATATCTTACAATCGGAACTTGTATGCACTAACCTTTCATCCTTTACTGTAAATCCAATCTCCCACAATTTTAATTGAAACTTAATTAGATAACCTTACCTTAGGTTTACCCCTGACCTTTAACCTAACTCTAACCTTTCCCATCCTCTCTTTGCTTCCTGAACCCTTAATCTTGACCCTTGACCTTTAACCTAACCATAACCTTTTCCCCTCCCTCCTTGTTTCCTGAATCCTTAACTTGACCCTTGACCTTTAACCTAAACCTAACCTTTCCCCTCCCTCCTTGCTTCCTGAATCCTTAACTTGACCCTTGACCTTTAACCTTAACCTAACCTTTCCCCTCCCTCCTTGCTTCCTGAATCCTTAACTTGACCCTTGACCTTTAACCTAAACCTAACCTTTCCCCTCCCTCCTTGCTTCCTGAATCCTTAACTTGACCCTTGACCTTTAACCTAAACCTAACCTTTCCCCTCCCTCCTTGCTTCCTGAATCCTTAACTTGACCCTTGACCTTTAACCTAAACCTAACCTTTCCCCTCCCTCCTTGCTTCCTGAATCCTTAACTTGTCCCCTGACCTTTAACCTTAACCTAACCTTTCCCCTCCCTCCTTGCTTCCTGAATCCTTAACTTGTCCCCTGACCTCTAACCTTAACCTAACCTTTCCCTCCCTTCTTATCCCTAAATTCTTAACTGGACCCCTGACCTTTAACCTCAACCTAACCTTCTCTTCCCTCACAGCTTTTCCTTCAATCTAACTGGCTCTCCTTTCATTACTCTATCACTTTTCCCCTCTTTGAAGTTTATAACACCAACATAACAAAACACCACTAGCTTAATCTGAGTCCGCTCAGAGAAAGCAACTCACACCCACCCCGGAATATGTTTTTACATATTCTAAGCAGCATATACAGTACATACAAAACAAAAGGTAGTCCTAGACTACCATCTCCATATACACCAACTTAAAGATAGTCCCTGTCGCCGGGAATGGTTTGGCATCGAGTGAGAGCGCCGACCCTTTGAGGTACATAAGGGGCAATGATCCGGGGCCGGTGAGCCCACCACCTCAGAGAGTGAACCCATAAACCAACGTTTTGCCTGATCCTCGGCCATCCTTCCATGGTGCTTCAGGTTGTTGCAAAACATAATTACTATCTACACCCACACGTACAAACAACAAAACCCAACCATACCCCACCATAACACCAACAACGAAAACTACTCCTTATCGCTATACTAATTTCCTTCCTTCCTTTCTCCCTTCTCCTCCCCTCCTCCCTTCCTCAAACCCTCCCTTTCCCTCATCCATCCTATATTCTTCATCTAATTTCCTACCCACTAACTTCCAACTCAATTATTAGTCCCATAATTCAAAAAATTCCCCTCTTTACATTTTTCCCACAACAATTTGTGGACTTATTTTTTTATTTTATTTTTTTATTTTTATTTCTTCATGTTTAAAGAATATTTCATTCCCCTATACATAAAATAAATTTAGTTATTATAAATTTATAATTAAAATATAATAAACCATTAATTATAATAACTTAGTAATCATAGGAAAAACAAACTTATTGATATAGACCTTTATAACAAACTTATTTTGAAGGAGCTTAACAACTAAGGACATTGGTAGGTCAGGTGACCGTAACCATAACAACCGTGAAAGGATTCCTTCCGATACGGGTTCAACGAGGGAAAGCCCACAGGGGCGGAGCCTTCTAGACTGAGAGGACTGCGATTCACCGGAACAGGAGAAACCAACGGTTAGTTTATTGATCATCTCCTTATTTTAATTTTACCTACTTACCAAAATTTGATTACTTACCTTAGCCCTTTATTTATTCTCCTTATTCCAACCAACCACTCGAGCCAACGGAAGGGTAACAACGATCCACAAAATCTAGGTGAGTTCACACCATTGGATAGCACCTTTAATCCCTACTCCATTACAATAACTCTCCACAATAGCGAATGAATACAAATCTTGATTTAATTGAAGATTTAAAACATTATTCTCAAGAATTGAAAGCCAACCCAACAAATTAATAATACCCAACTTAAGGGACCACAGAAATTCGCGAGGAACACAAGTAAAAATAAAAATTAAAATTAAATTTTACATATAATGTTTAAAGAAGGAATCAATAATTTTAATTCCACTTGTGTTCACAATCGTTTAAGACTATCCTTATTCTGTATAGATCACCAATAATACCCTCCAATTGAACACGGAGCTCCTACTCGGAATCTGATCACTCCGAGGGGCCTCTGCTTGGCGAGGGCGTCTGGTGATAACCACGGCCGAAACGTCCGTTTGAGCCAGCAGTTCACCACTGATGATGGAGCTCTGAAATTAATTAGTTAATTAGATACGACTTGGAATCAAAACAAGACTATTGTTGTGTTTCCAACAACGTTACTAAACTAAGGAAATTTAAAACAGTCCCCCTACAAATAACTTAAAAGACAACCTATTACTTTTTAGAAAAAGCTCGCTAGGGAAAACATATCTTACAATCGGAACTTGTATGCACTAACCTTTCATCCTTTACTGTAAATCCAATCTCCCACAATTTTAATTGAAACTTAATTAGATAACCTTACCTTAGGTTTACCCCTGACCTTTAACCTAACTCTAACCTTTCCCATCCTCTCTTTGCTTCCTGAACCCTTAATCTTGACCCTTGACCTTTAACCTAACCATAACCTTTTCCCCTCCCTCCTTGTTTCCTGAATCCTTAACTTGACCCTTGACCTTTAACCTAAACCTAACCTTTCCCCTCCCTCCTTGCTTCCTGAATCCTTAACTTGACCCTTGACCTTTAACCTTAACCTAACCTTTCCCCTCCCTCCTTGCTTCCTGAATCCTTAACTTGACCCTTGACCTTTAACCTAAACCTAACCTTTCCCCTCCCTCCTTGCTTCCTGAATCCTTAACTTGACCCTTGACCTTTAACCTAAACCTAACCTTTCCCCTCCCTCCTTGCTTCCTGAATCCTTAACTTGACCCTTGACCTTTAACCTAAACCTAACCTTTCCCCTCCCTCCTTGCTTCCTGAATCCTTAACTTGTCCCCTGACCTTTAACCTTAACCTAACCTTTCCCCTCCCTCCTTGCTTCCTGAATCCTTAACTTGTCCCCTGACCTCTAACCTTAACCTAACCTTTCCCTCCCTTCTTATCCCTAAATTCTTAACTGGACCCCTGACCTTTAACCTCAACCTAACCTTCTCTTCCCTCACAGCTTTTCCTTCAATCTAACTGGCTCTCCTTTCATTACTCTATCACTTTTCCCCTCTTTGAAGTTTATAACACCAACATAACAAAACACCACTAGCTTAATCTGAGTCCGCTCAGAGAAAGCAACTCACACCCACCCCGGAATATGTTTTTACATATTCTAAGCAGCATATACAGTACATACAAAACAAAAGGTAGTCCTAGACTACCATCTCCATATACACCAACTTAAAGATAGTCCCTGTCGCCGGGAATGGTTTGGCATCGAGTGAGAGCGCCGACCCTTTGAGGTACATAAGGGGCAATGATCCGGGGCCGGTGAGCCCACCACCTCAGAGAGTGAACCCATAAACCAACGTTTTGCCTGATCCTCGGCCATCCTTCCATGGTGCTTCAGGTTGTTGCAAAACATAATTACTATCTACACCCACACGTACAAACAACAAAACCCAACCATACCCCACCATAACACCAACAACGAAAACTACTCCTTATCGCTATACTAATTTCCTTCCTTCCTTTCTCCCTTCTCCTCCCCTCCTCCCTTCCTCAAACCCTCCCTTTCCCTCATCCATCCTATATTCTTCATCTAATTTCCTACCCACTAACTTCCAACTCAATTATTAGTCCCATAATTCAAAAAATTCCCCTCTTTACATTTTTCCCACAACAATTTGTGGACTTATTTTTTTATTTTATTTTTTTATTTTTATTTCTTCATGTTTAAAGAATATTTCATTCCCCTATACATAAAATAAATTTAGTTATTATAAATTTATAATTAAAATATAATAAACCATTAATTATAATAACTTAGTAATCATAGGAAAAACAAACTTATTGATATAGACCTTTATAACAAACTTATTTTGAAGGAGCTTAACAACTAAGGACATTGGTAGGTCAGGTGACCGTAACCATAACAACCGTGAAAGGATTCCTTCCGATACGGGTTCAACGAGGGAAAGCCCACAGGGGCGGAGCCTTCTAGACTGAGAGGACTGCGATTCACCGGAACAGGAGAAACCAACGGTTAGTTTATTGATCATCTCCTTATTTTAATTTTACCTACTTACCAAAATTTGATTACTTACCTTAGCCCTTTATTTATTCTCCTTATTCCAACCAACCACTCGAGCCAACGGAAGGGTAACAACGATCCACAAAATCTAGGTGAGTTCACACCATTGGATAGCACCTTTAATCCCTACTCCATTACAATAACTCTCCACAATAGCGAATGAATACAAATCTTGATTTAATTGAAGATTTAAAACATTATTCTCAAGAATTGAAAGCCAACCCAACAAATTAATAATACCCAACTTAAGGGACCACAGAAATTCGCGAGGAACACAAGTAAAAATAAAAATTAAAATTAAATTTTACATATAATGTTTAAAGAAGGAATCAATAATTTTAATTCCACTTGTGTTCACAATCGTTTAAGACTATCCTTATTCTGTATAGATCACCAATAATACCCTCCAATTGAACACGGAGCTCCTACTCGGAATCTGATCACTCCGAGGGGCCTCTGCTTGGCGAGGGCGTCTGGTGATAACCACGGCCGAAACGTCCGTTTGAGCCAGCAGTTCACCACTGATGATGGAGCTCTGAAATTAATTAGTTAATTAGATACGACTTGGAATCAAAACAAGACTATTGTTGTGTTTCCAACAACGTTACTAAACTAAGGAAATTTAAAACAGTCCCCCTACAAATAACTTAAAAGACAACCTATTACTTTTTAGAAAAAGCTCGCTAGGGAAAACATATCTTACAATCGGAACTTGTATGCACTAACCTTTCATCCTTTACTGTAAATCCAATCTCCCACAATTTTAATTGAAACTTAATTAGATAACCTTACCTTAGGTTTACCCCTGACCTTTAACCTAACTCTAACCTTTCCCATCCTCTCTTTGCTTCCTGAACCCTTAATCTTGACCCTTGACCTTTAACCTAACCATAACCTTTTCCCCTCCCTCCTTGTTTCCTGAATCCTTAACTTGACCCTTGACCTTTAACCTAAACCTAACCTTTCCCCTCCCTCCTTGCTTCCTGAATCCTTAACTTGACCCTTGACCTTTAACCTTAACCTAACCTTTCCCCTCCCTCCTTGCTTCCTGAATCCTTAACTTGACCCTTGACCTTTAACCTAAACCTAACCTTTCCCCTCCCTCCTTGCTTCCTGAATCCTTAACTTGACCCTTGACCTTTAACCTAAACCTAACCTTTCCCCTCCCTCCTTGCTTCCTGAATCCTTAACTTGACCCTTGACCTTTAACCTAAACCTAACCTTTCCCCTCCCTCCTTGCTTCCTGAATCCTTAACTTGTCCCCTGACCTTTAACCTTAACCTAACCTTTCCCCTCCCTCCTTGCTTCCTGAATCCTTAACTTGTCCCCTGACCTCTAACCTTAACCTAACCTTTCCCTCCCTTCTTATCCCTAAATTCTTAACTGGACCCCTGACCTTTAACCTCAACCTAACCTTCTCTTCCCTCACAGCTTTTCCTTCAATCTAACTGGCTCTCCTTTCATTACTCTATCACTTTTCCCCTCTTTGAAGTTTATAACACCAACATAACAAAACACCACTAGCTTAATCTGAGTCCGCTCAGAGAAAGCAACTCACACCCACCCCGGAATATGTTTTTACATATTCTAAGCAGCATATACAGTACATACAAAACAAAAGGTAGTCCTAGACTACCATCTCCATATACACCAACTTAAAGATAGTCCCTGTCGCCGGGAATGGTTTGGCATCGAGTGAGAGCGCCGACCCTTTGAGGTACATAAGGGGCAATGATCCGGGGCCGGTGAGCCCACCACCTCAGAGAGTGAACCCATAAACCAACGTTTTGCCTGATCCTCGGCCATCCTTCCATGGTGCTTCAGGTTGTTGCAAAACATAATTACTATCTACACCCACACGTACAAACAACAAAACCCAACCATACCCCACCATAACACCAACAACGAAAACTACTCCTTATCGCTATACTAATTTCCTTCCTTCCTTTCTCCCTTCTCCTCCCCTCCTCCCTTCCTCAAACCCTCCCTTTCCCTCATCCATCCTATATTCTTCATCTAATTTCCTACCCACTAACTTCCAACTCAATTATTAGTCCCATAATTCAAAAAATTCCCCTCTTTACATTTTTCCCACAACAATTTGTGGACTTATTTTTTTATTTTATTTTTTTATTTTTATTTCTTCATGTTTAAAGAATATTTCATTCCCCTATACATAAAATAAATTTAGTTATTATAAATTTATAATTAAAATATAATAAACCATTAATTATAATAACTTAGTAATCATAGGAAAAACAAACTTATTGATATAGACCTTTATAACAAACTTATTTTGAAGGAGCTTAACAACTAAGGACATTGGTAGGTCAGGTGACCGTAACCATAACAACCGTGAAAGGATTCCTTCCGATACGGGTTCAACGAGGGAAAGCCCACAGGGGCGGAGCCTTCTAGACTGAGAGGACTGCGATTCACCGGAACAGGAGAAACCAACGGTTAGTTTATTGATCATCTCCTTATTTTAATTTTACCTACTTACCAAAATTTGATTACTTACCTTAGCCCTTTATTTATTCTCCTTATTCCAACCAACCACTCGAGCCAACGGAAGGGTAACAACGATCCACAAAATCTAGGTGAGTTCACACCATTGGATAGCACCTTTAATCCCTACTCCATTACAATAACTCTCCACAATAGCGAATGAATACAAATCTTGATTTAATTGAAGATTTAAAACATTATTCTCAAGAATTGAAAGCCAACCCAACAAATTAATAATACCCAACTTAAGGGACCACAGAAATTCGCGAGGAACACAAGTAAAAATAAAAATTAAAATTAAATTTTACATATAATGTTTAAAGAAGGAATCAATAATTTTAATTCCACTTGTGTTCACAATCGTTTAAGACTATCCTTATTCTGTATAGATCACCAATAATACCCTCCAATTGAACACGGAGCTCCTACTCGGAATCTGATCACTCCGAGGGGCCTCTGCTTGGCGAGGGCGTCTGGTGATAACCACGGCCGAAACGTCCGTTTGAGCCAGCAGTTCACCACTGATGATGGAGCTCTGAAATTAATTAGTTAATTAGATACGACTTGGAATCAAAACAAGACTATTGTTGTGTTTCCAACAACGTTACTAAACTAAGGAAATTTAAAACAGTCCCCCTACAAATAACTTAAAAGACAACCTATTACTTTTTAGAAAAAGCTCGCTAGGGAAAACATATCTTACAATCGGAACTTGTATGCACTAACCTTTCATCCTTTACTGTAAATCCAATCTCCCACAATTTTAATTGAAACTTAATTAGATAACCTTACCTTAGGTTTACCCCTGACCTTTAACCTAACTCTAACCTTTCCCATCCTCTCTTTGCTTCCTGAACCCTTAATCTTGACCCTTGACCTTTAACCTAACCATAACCTTTTCCCCTCCCTCCTTGTTTCCTGAATCCTTAACTTGACCCTTGACCTTTAACCTAAACCTAACCTTTCCCCTCCCTCCTTGCTTCCTGAATCCTTAACTTGACCCTTGACCTTTAACCTTAACCTAACCTTTCCCCTCCCTCCTTGCTTCCTGAATCCTTAACTTGACCCTTGACCTTTAACCTAAACCTAACCTTTCCCCTCCCTCCTTGCTTCCTGAATCCTTAACTTGACCCTTGACCTTTAACCTAAACCTAACCTTTCCCCTCCCTCCTTGCTTCCTGAATCCTTAACTTGACCCTTGACCTTTAACCTAAACCTAACCTTTCCCCTCCCTCCTTGCTTCCTGAATCCTTAACTTGTCCCCTGACCTTTAACCTTAACCTAACCTTTCCCCTCCCTCCTTGCTTCCTGAATCCTTAACTTGTCCCCTGACCTCTAACCTTAACCTAACCTTTCCCTCCCTTCTTATCCCTAAATTCTTAACTGGACCCCTGACCTTTAACCTCAACCTAACCTTCTCTTCCCTCACAGCTTTTCCTTCAATCTAACTGGCTCTCCTTTCATTACTCTATCACTTTTCCCCTCTTTGAAGTTTATAACACCAACATAACAAAACACCACTAGCTTAATCTGAGTCCGCTCAGAGAAAGCAACTCACACCCACCCCGGAATATGTTTTTACATATTCTAAGCAGCATATACAGTACATACAAAACAAAAGGTAGTCCTAGACTACCATCTCCATATACACCAACTTAAAGATAGTCCCTGTCGCCGGGAATGGTTTGGCATCGAGTGAGAGCGCCGACCCTTTGAGGTACATAAGGGGCAATGATCCGGGGCCGGTGAGCCCACCACCTCAGAGAGTGAACCCATAAACCAACGTTTTGCCTGATCCTCGGCCATCCTTCCATGGTGCTTCAGGTTGTTGCAAAACATAATTACTATCTACACCCACACGTACAAACAACAAAACCCAACCATACCCCACCATAACACCAACAACGAAAACTACTCCTTATCGCTATACTAATTTCCTTCCTTCCTTTCTCCCTTCTCCTCCCCTCCTCCCTTCCTCAAACCCTCCCTTTCCCTCATCCATCCTATATTCTTCATCTAATTTCCTACCCACTAACTTCCAACTCAATTATTAGTCCCATAATTCAAAAAATTCCCCTCTTTACATTTTTCCCACAACAATTTGTGGACTTATTTTTTTATTTTATTTTTTTATTTTTATTTCTTCATGTTTAAAGAATATTTCATTCCCCTATACATAAAATAAATTTAGTTATTATAAATTTATAATTAAAATATAATAAACCATTAATTATAATAACTTAGTAATCATAGGAAAAACAAACTTATTGATATAGACCTTTATAACAAACTTATTTTGAAGGAGCTTAACAACTAAGGACATTGGTAGGTCAGGTGACCGTAACCATAACAACCGTGAAAGGATTCCTTCCGATACGGGTTCAACGAGGGAAAGCCCACAGGGGCGGAGCCTTCTAGACTGAGAGGACTGCGATTCACCGGAACAGGAGAAACCAACGGTTAGTTTATTGATCATCTCCTTATTTTAATTTTACCTACTTACCAAAATTTGATTACTTACCTTAGCCCTTTATTTATTCTCCTTATTCCAACCAACCACTCGAGCCAACGGAAGGGTAACAACGATCCACAAAATCTAGGTGAGTTCACACCATTGGATAGCACCTTTAATCCCTACTCCATTACAATAACTCTCCACAATAGCGAATGAATACAAATCTTGATTTAATTGAAGATTTAAAACATTATTCTCAAGAATTGAAAGCCAACCCAACAAATTAATAATACCCAACTTAAGGGACCACAGAAATTCGCGAGGAACACAAGTAAAAATAAAAATTAAAATTAAATTTTACATATAATGTTTAAAGAAGGAATCAATAATTTTAATTCCACTTGTGTTCACAATCGTTTAAGACTATCCTTATTCTGTATAGATCACCAATAATACCCTCCAATTGAACACGGAGCTCCTACTCGGAATCTGATCACTCCGAGGGGCCTCTGCTTGGCGAGGGCGTCTGGTGATAACCACGGCCGAAACGTCCGTTTGAGCCAGCAGTTCACCACTGATGATGGAGCTCTGAAATTAATTAGTTAATTAGATACGACTTGGAATCAAAACAAGACTATTGTTGTGTTTCCAACAACGTTACTAAACTAAGGAAATTTAAAACAGTCCCCCTACAAATAACTTAAAAGACAACCTATTACTTTTTAGAAAAAGCTCGCTAGGGAAAACATATCTTACAATCGGAACTTGTATGCACTAACCTTTCATCCTTTACTGTAAATCCAATCTCCCACAATTTTAATTGAAACTTAATTAGATAACCTTACCTTAGGTTTACCCCTGACCTTTAACCTAACTCTAACCTTTCCCATCCTCTCTTTGCTTCCTGAACCCTTAATCTTGACCCTTGACCTTTAACCTAACCATAACCTTTTCCCCTCCCTCCTTGTTTCCTGAATCCTTAACTTGACCCTTGACCTTTAACCTAAACCTAACCTTTCCCCTCCCTCCTTGCTTCCTGAATCCTTAACTTGACCCTTGACCTTTAACCTTAACCTAACCTTTCCCCTCCCTCCTTGCTTCCTGAATCCTTAACTTGACCCTTGACCTTTAACCTAAACCTAACCTTTCCCCTCCCTCCTTGCTTCCTGAATCCTTAACTTGACCCTTGACCTTTAACCTAAACCTAACCTTTCCCCTCCCTCCTTGCTTCCTGAATCCTTAACTTGACCCTTGACCTTTAACCTAAACCTAACCTTTCCCCTCCCTCCTTGCTTCCTGAATCCTTAACTTGTCCCCTGACCTTTAACCTTAACCTAACCTTTCCCCTCCCTCCTTGCTTCCTGAATCCTTAACTTGTCCCCTGACCTCTAACCTTAACCTAACCTTTCCCTCCCTTCTTATCCCTAAATTCTTAACTGGACCCCTGACCTTTAACCTCAACCTAACCTTCTCTTCCCTCACAGCTTTTCCTTCAATCTAACTGGCTCTCCTTTCATTACTCTATCACTTTTCCCCTCTTTGAAGTTTATAACACCAACATAACAAAACACCACTAGCTTAATCTGAGTCCGCTCAGAGAAAGCAACTCACACCCACCCCGGAATATGTTTTTACATATTCTAAGCAGCATATACAGTACATACAAAACAAAAGGTAGTCCTAGACTACCATCTCCATATACACCAACTTAAAGATAGTCCCTGTCGCCGGGAATGGTTTGGCATCGAGTGAGAGCGCCGACCCTTTGAGGTACATAAGGGGCAATGATCCGGGGCCGGTGAGCCCACCACCTCAGAGAGTGAACCCATAAACTAACGTTAAACCCCTAACGTTAAACCCCTAACGTTAAACCCCTAACGTTAAACCCCTAACGTTAAACCCCTAACGTTAAACCCCTAACGTTAAACCCCTAACGTTAAACCCCTAACGTTAAACCCCTAACGTTAAACCCCTAACGTTAAACCCCTAACGTTAAACCCCTAACGTTAAACCCCTAACGTTAAACCCCTAACGTTAAACCCCTAACGTTAAACCCCTAACGTTAAACCCCTAACGTTAAACCCCTAACGTTAAACCCCTAACGTTAAACCCCTAACGTTAAACCCCTAACGTTAAACCCCTAACGTTAAACCCCTAACGTTAAACCCCTAACGTTAAACCCCTAACGTTAAACCCCTAACGTTAAACCCCTAACGTTAAACCCCTAACGTTAAACCCCTAACGTTAAACCCCTAACGTTAAACCCCTAACGTTAAACCCCTAACGTTAAACCCCTAACGTTAAACCCCTAACGTTAAACCCCTAACGTTAAACCCCTAACGTTAAACCCCTAACGTTAAACCCCTAACGTTAAACCCCTAACGTTAAACCCCTAACGTTAAACCCCTAACGTTAAACCCCTAACGTTAAACCCCTAACGTTAAACCCCTAACGTTAAACCCCTAACGTTAAACCCCTAACGTTAAACCCCTAACGTTAAACCCCTAACGTTAAACCCCTAACGTTAAACCCCTAACGTTAAACCCCTAACGTTAAACCCCTAACGTTAAACCCCTAACGTTAAACCCCTAACGTTAAACCCCTAACGTTAAACCCCTAACGTTAAACCCCTAACGTTAAACCCCTAACGTTAAACCCCTAACGTTAAACCCCTAACGTTAAACCCCTAACGTTAAACCCCTAACGTTAAACCCCTAACGTTAAACCCCTAACGTTAAACCCCTAACGTTAAACCCCTAACGTTAAACCCCTAACGTTAAACCCCTAACGTTAAACCCCTAACGTTAAACCCCTAACGTTAAACCCCTAACGTTAAACCCCTAACGTTAAACCCCTAACGTTAAACCCCTAACGTTAAACCCCTAACGTTAGGTTTTCCCCAGTTGGCCTATTCCTTAAAAATATTTAAATCACTATTTTTGCACTTGACATGTTGAAATGATAATGTGAAAATTCAGTCTTATACCATGTGAAGATTTACAACACTAAGTTGAATGAACTGCCATTTTATTAATTTAAATTAAAGGGACCAAGTACAAATTTATGTGGAACTTGTCCTATGACTTCACATCCACGTTTTTTGGAAATCAGCACATGAGGTAATTTTACTGCCACATGTTAGTGGCAAACAAAATACAGGTTACAGAAAAATATCTTATCTAAATTATACTCCGGTAAAAATACATTTGCTATTTTTTTAAGATATAAAAAAGTGTTTAATGTGATAACATCTTACAAAATGTAACTATTTTAATAATCATTTACTATGCTTCTTCAAATTATTTACCAATATGTGGATATAAGTACTTAGTTAAATTTTGTTGAAGATGTTTAGAAATTACACATTTTACTACCTGTTGCTTATCTCATCTACCCAGACATCTGATAATGTCATGTGTAAAAGTGAAACAGAAAAAAGTAACCATTCAATTTAAAAATAATTAAGAATTTTATTAAGAATAAAGTGCATGAAATTACAACAGCTCAACATAAGAAACCAAAGCCACAAAATAAATTATCTTTGCAAATTACAAAAATCTTAAGATGCACCTTTAGAAACCACTGTGTGACAGTTAAAAGTTCCACCCCAGTGATCTGACTAGCTGTTTAAGCTAAATAACTTTTTATAAAGGCGTTTCTACTTTTTGGTGCGTTCTAACACAAAGTTTAGAGGTGGTCTGAAATGGCCCGTAATGACATGTTGCTGTTTGCACAACAGAGAACATGCAGGTGTTACCAAGGCTAAGGATAAATTCATCGCTGTCTAATCCTTCCTGCATTTTCCCAAGGCAGGAACAATAGATGTGTTCATTTTCATACAGAAACATTTTACTAAAGAAAATGGGACCAGTTTATCAACTATCCATGTTTTTATTTAAAATTGCCTCAAACTGGTTCCCAAATCACACAGAGCTCTCCTGAACACTGAAATGACCCTGTGCATCTATAAGCAGATTTTGATTATAAAAATAGCATGTTTCATACAATATTTTCTAAATCTTATATGACCAGTTTCAATACCAAAACAGCTGTTACACAATATTTTCTGATTAGTTTTCTACTTTGGTTTTAATGAAGTAAAACATGTTCAGATGAATATATGAAGTACACTGAAGAATGTGATCTATTAAAAGCTTAATGATCAAACTAATTTTAATGAAATTACACAGTAAATTTCGCAGTGTTAAATATGCGGTGTCACAATTCATTGACTCTTTCAGAGCTAATACAACAACAGATTGAGTATAATGGCACCTAGTGTCGGTGTAAATTTACAGAGTGTATACACGTCGTGTCAATTTAAATCTAACAAGCTCCGCCCACCTCCTCCTCTCAAACCAACAAGTCTAACCGTTGCGTGGACGCCATTTTTCTCCTGCTTGAAAGACTTCGGTAAGTTTCTTTTTATAAGATAATAATACAATTTGAATTGTTTTATACGAATATTTTTTGTAAGCCCCATTATCCGAGTGAGTTTTAATATCTTAATACTGAGTTTACTGCTAACCTGACCGAGTGAATGGCTAGCTTAAAATGTTCGCCTGTCCAACTCGACTATATCCGCCTTAAATCCATGTCCAAGCGATATTACATAGATATGTGTTTTATTTATTTAAGAAAAATAATATAAATTTAGCAAAAGATGTCTGGGTTGAGACAAAATAAGTCACGTTGGCTTTATGGCTTTTCAGGTCAACAGTAATGCTAACTGTCCAGCTATTTTTTATTTTTTTGCTAAGTAAATTATATCGTTGGTGCCACGAGTTTGCTAAACTAGCTATTAGCTGCTCTGCTCCTTTTTTACGTTAGTCCATATTTTATTCGGGTTGAGTATGTCTAACACAGTTTGGTTCATTTTCAATTAGGCCTCACGACTCTGAAGTGTTGGAACCGCAAGCGGGGGCTAATAGTCCAGGTAGTTTCATAGTTAACACTGAATTTGGCGCGAGTGATGTCTCTCCCTCGTGCCGAGCACAATACCTCCACTGTAAACCGTGCTCGACTCCTCCATTAACCGTTGCTAATGCTAATGGAAAAGCCGAAAAATAAGCGAGGCAATTTAATAAACTGTTATAGTTGTTACAAAAGGACAGGGTGTTTAGCAACTGTCTAACCTAGATAAGAGTCCAACGAAGTCAAGTTACTTTGTGCCCAAGCCATTAATGTGTAAACTTTAATTGTGTTCTATAAAAATCATGTAATGTAAGCTAGCTATTACAATACCAATACATTTCAATTTGTGAAACGTATACGTTTCACAAATTGAAAGGATTCCAGTACTAAAGATGAATGACTGAGGAATTATGTCCTGCAGGAACCATGTTGATTAAAACAAGACTTGGCGAGCTGCAAAAATTTGTCCGACTAACAGAGCCGAATCTGAAGGAGTTTTTGATAGCAGGTAAGACACTGGTAGTTGTACACAGGAAGCTATGAAGTGCTTGTAATGTTACTTCACATTGTTTATTCAAAAGTAATATCCCAGAGTCTATGCACATGTGAATATTAGAGCAACATAACTTCATAATTGTGGTTTAGACAAGCATTTGTCTTTTTCTCTAGCATTCACAAAATTTGGCGTGCCAGCTATAACAGAGGGCGTGAAGGTTGTTGACAGTTCTGGGACCGAGTTGGATGAAGATGTATTTGAGGATGTTGTTAAGGATCCCTCTGCTGGAGTCCTAACCATCAAATATGAAACCAGTTTGTTATATTAGTAATTCATGTTAGTATTTAATAAGCTTGCTATTTCATAGTGGTTAATGTTTTTGTCTTTCATCTGCTTCTCTTATGTTCAGAATTTGTTTCCATGGTGGAATCGCCTGAGGAATCTCAACCAAGCTCATCTGATTCTCAAGAGACACTCATTCTTTCAGAGAGTCCTTCCGCTAAACGCCAGCGCCTGGACACAGAAGCTAAGCATGTAAGAATTGACTTGCGCAAAACAAAAAGTATATTGTTTTAAAAGCCTTTATCACCGTTTCCCCCAGAAAACCTGCTATGCTCAGTAGGGATGCTAGAACAGTTTTTGTGTTAAATGTTAAAAGTTACAAAAAATCAGAGGTGCAATAACAAATCTCTGCACCTGCCAAGGGACAGGTGCAGAGATTTGTCAATTGGTTTGCACATCCTTGTACCAAGTTCAGTGCGTCAAACCTAGCTTTGTTCATTTTTACTGTTACTAGGGTATAAAAAAACCCTACTTATAATGAACAAACAAGTAAAATAAACAAATAAATGTTGGTGGTCCACCAGTCTTATAATACACGCTGCTTTATTATCGCTTATATTTGAGAAGAGAATGTTTTTTTGTTTTACTAACGATTACTGTTTTGATATGTATTTAATAAAAGCTGAAATGTTTTGTTGTTTGAAGTTGGTGGAATCCATTCTTAACAACAAACCTGGAGGCGAACGGATCATGAAGGAATATAATCGAAGCAAGTGCCTTACAGATGAAACCAGAAGGAAAATGGTTAACATACTGGCAGCTGATATGACAGAGAAGAATGGGTAATTTTGTAAATGGGCTTTGGTTAGCTGTCTAGATGAAATAAAAGTTTTTGTTAAATCCAGTGCATACCTTGGATAATATACCTTGTCCATTTTAATTTTGCAGGACATCACCACCCAGAGAGGTTAAAGAAATGTATGCCAGAGGAATTGTGAGCTTATTCCCCTACCTCAGTGATCCATTCTCCAGGAATGGTTATGTAAGTCACATACTATAATTGACTGTGTTCGGTAATCACAATAACACATTGAAAACTTTTAGTTTTTAATCGGATTATATGTTTAACTGATGCAGTTGCTCTCAGCAGATTTACTGGTTGTATCAGTCAAAATCATGTGATCTGACATTTTATTTCCATTTGGTTTTCTGATTCAGTGCTTGTAGTGGCAACTGTTTGGTTTGCATAGAAATTCTTCATCAGCTTTTAGCTATAATTCTGATGTTCTTTCTATGTCTGTCTGTTTTTGCAATCCTTTTGATCCTCAAGGAGCATTATTATGATGCTGCAAGTGGTACCGGGTACTTAGCCTGGAGGATAAAAACTATTCAGAGATCCACTGCTAGAGACAGACGATCATCATATGGAGGTAAACCATTAATAACACTTGAAGAATAAATGCAACTATGGGTGTGGTGTTGCATTTTTGGGGGGCAGAGGAGGTTTTATTGTTGTTCTTTTTTAAGTTGAAGGATTTTCTTATTTTGACTAGCATCTTCCGAAGAAGCATCGTGTGAACATGGGCTTGGAGGACCAGCTGCTAGACGGGAGACCCAGTTTGTTCCAGAGACTGTCCTGAGTGAGGAAGAGTGTAAGGAAGCCATCGCACTGATGAAGCATTCAGTCGATGAGGACACAATCAAAAAGAAGATGAAGCTCACATTTGATTTCCGGCGCAACATGGTCCTCGACCCCCAACAGTCAAACAACATACTCTCCGTCTTTCCACGTTTCAAAGATATCAAAGGCTTGGTAATTATTTAAATGGTGATTTTGATAATTTCACAGTTACGTAATTTTTTTTATTTTTGTGACAAGTCAAAATGAAAACAATTAATGTGGTTGGGAAATGTTTGTTTTTTACTATCTACATCCTAGGTGGAGCAGGATTTTGTCCTGATGTTTGGAGAAGATGTGTCTGGCAAGTTTCTGGAGAAATGGACAACCACGTTCAAGAAAAAGATCATCCAACAATGCAGAAAGCTTCCAACCACCAGTGACCTTGAAGAACTTCTCCTGGCAGCTGATACTCCTGAGGATAGCACTGAAGTGGATGATGACATGAGTAAGGATGACTTTCCACATTATGTAGGATTCAGTTATTGTGTGAGCTTCACTTACTGATGTACACATAATTTAAATTACATAATCACTAGATTTTGATGGTCAATTCAACATCAAATTTCTCTTATCACAGGTTGGGACAGTGACTTCTCATTGTCAATTTTGCTGCTGCTACACCTGATTCCCCCCTCTGCCTTGGGTCGGAAGAGACCAGGGAAGGTGTCTGCCTCCCAAGCAGAGAAGCATCTTGTGGTCTTCAAGAAGGTTTGTATTTGTTGCAAATTTTATTTTATATTTTACTCGAGGTTGTGTCACTGGGAGAGTTTCAGTTTTAGGGTGATATCACCCTGGGAAAATGCTGTTTTCCCATATGAAAGCTGTTTTTTGTGTAGCATTGCAGCTATGAAATTGTAATTGTACTGTGTGTTCCCCCTCCTGACTTTCCCCACAGACGGGAACCAACATCCAAGAACATCTTGATGCCATCATGACGAGCACACAACCCTATCTCCTGGCTGTAGGACGGAGGAAGAAAGTAGTCCACCAGTTCTTCATCATCCTTGACAAAAATGCCATCGCTTGCAGGTCAACCTCCTCTCTTGGTGCTTTTGACGAACTGTTTAAGGCACATTACGTGTTTGCCACAACATACAACCCCATGCTGTGCAACATGTTTACGTTCATCCAGACCACTGTGTACAATATAGATGTAGGTAAAGTGAAAGAAAGTCCTCGTGTGGCAGAAATTCGGGCTAGGTTGCTTCACTAGTACTTGAACAAATCTGTTTGACAGAGTTAAGTTGCACAAATGCACTTGTTCGGCATATACGAGTAGTTAGTTCATGGTTACTTGGATGGAAAAACTCTGTCTTAAATGTACTCTGTCAACTTTGACCTGTCTAATGTAATGGGATGTACATCATGTGATGTTTCTGTGACACTAACAAAAGTTAACAGTGGATGTTAAAAATGTGCTTTAGTTCAATAAAGTAAAGTTAAATGCATTTCTGTGGTAATTTGTTTTTATTCAATTGAACATTTAACTCTACAAAAGTGTAAAAATAGCACTTCACATTTATCTGTGCAGAGTTGTTTTTTCACAGCTAAAGAGTAAATTATCAACACAGTAGTGTGTCAGATTAACACTCACTGGAGTTATATGAGCCTCCAGTGTAAACCCTCAATAACTCAATGCAGTGTTGAAAAGCATGAAAATCCGAGTTATGTTGTCACCACTGTGGAGTAACTTATTAACTCTGATTAGAATCATATTTACTCTTATCAGAGTTATTTGACTAGGAGTGTTAAGTTTTATTAACACTGTACAGTGTTAGTCAGTGTTAAATTTTAACTCTATTTTGAGTTAAATTTTACTCTGAAAATGGAACACTATCGAAAGAGTTAAATTGACACCAATTCCGATAAGGACCAAATAGACTCGGACACAGTGTTAAATTTAACTCTAAGTGTTGATTTAACACTGCAAAATTTACTGTGTATAAGAAAAGTGTTCTGCTGATTAAGTTATACATTGATTAAACTGAGTAAATCAACCTAAATTGAGGTCTATTTTTTAGAATCTGGATCAGTGTAATATTTTTAAAATGTGCTAAAGTTAAAGCTAGAATTAAAACTAGCATAATTAAACTATTTCCAATAATGTCCAGTTATGATAACTGAGAATTAGTTTAGTAGAAAATGTTAGGATATTATTAATGTCAAAAAATGAGAATGAAATTAGATTGTGGGATGGTTTTAGTAGTTTACTCTTGTACAACTATAGCATGTTTCATAGATAAATCTACAAAGATTTTTACAGGGAATTTTTTCAGAGCACTACTCTGAAAACAGATGGGTTTACTGGGATTAAATAGGGGTGATTCTCAAAGGTTGAAGATCTAGAATCTGGGTTTGGAAGGTTTGGTGATGGGTCATCTGTCTCAGACTCTGCAGCCAAGGTTTATTTACATCTACCAAACGTGGAGAATGCATTAAAATAAAATTGATGTAGGTTACTACTGTAAGAATCAGTTTGATGAAGATACCAACTAAAGGGTTGGGGGAGCTTCCACAGCCCAAGTTACACCAAGTATTGATATATATACTTGATGAAATGGTATTGTAATGTGCCACTACCAATGATGTCTACTGTTCATGCAAGAGATCCAGATGATACCTAACAAAGATGTCAAACTGAAAGTGTCCCATCTCACAACCAATTATTGTCCATATATAAAACTCCAAGATGGATGTAGCTGATCTTATGATGAGTTGCGACCACACAAGTGGCAAGAAATGGACTTTGATGGTACCAATTACAGATTTGGCGTTGGCCAATAGCTGGCTATTGTACTGTAAAGACCTCTGTGTGGCACACCAAGAAGCATGTCTTGCAGTTTTGCAGGGAAGTAGGAAAAATTGTCTCAACTTAGCTTGATGATAACTGACTTAAGAGTGGGAATTGGACCTAGACATTTTACTCCAATGGATAAAGCACCAAGTGAAGGCATTGCTCCATGCCTCAGTCCATGGAACAGCTAATGCCCATATGCCAAAGGCAGGAAACTTGAAAAATGCAATGCAGAATAGAAGTGTCATGAATTGGATTGAGGTGCGGCGAGGAAGATGTCATGGGACCAGGTTGATAAATGAAAAAAATTGATTTTAATGAAAAAGCTATCCACAATGGTTCCAAAGCACAGGCAGCAAAATTGAGCGGACAGTAAACTTCTCACACTGGTAGCACTGGCTAACGAACATATGATACATGGACTGACTGGAACTACAACTTAGAGAAGGACCTGACAACAAAGAGCACAGGTGGGTTTAAATAAAGAGGATAATAAGGGAATGAGACACACCTGGGAACAATAAAGGTGAGGACAGGACATGGAGACTCACTAGAGAAAATAAACCCAACACAAAAAAATAAAATCCAACAAAAAGGACATCAAAAGAAATTGAGTGCAGTTTTATTTGCAAGGTGCTCTGCTTACAGGCAGATTACAATTGTTACAAAGCTATTTTCAGATTACTGTAAGTGTGATCCCATAAGGGGAACATAGTTTGAAGTAGATTAAGATTGAATTAAATGTTTGAAGTGCCATAACATATTCAGAAATTGAAATTAACTGTTTAGAACAGCAGCAATGCAATTTACTTCGAGGGATTTTACTTTAGGGACTTTTATGTCTTCCCATACCCGTCAGTCATACTTTGAATGGGACACATTGCTGAAACACTGACAACTACTGTGTATCATTTTGTTTCTGAACTCAGAAATAATGCTATTGTGAAAAGAAACTAAAGAAATGTTTTGGATTTCATTAATCAATTGTGAGAATGTTGTCTGCAATTTAAATCACATGTGTCAAACTCAAGGCCCACAGGCCACATGTGGCCCGCCATGTAATTTTATGTGGCCCGCCTCAGCATTTTATAGGCCGATGATTGACTTAAAATAGGTTTTGAGCATGAATTGACTACAAACTACATCTCCCACAATGCATTCCGATTGTTACCAGCCAACATTACGGCTTCTCGCCACTAGAGAGCAGCAGAGTCACCTCAAGCTGCTTATTGATTTTCCCAGCGATTAAAACTGAGACATCGACAAGCTAACATCAAAACGTCCAAGAAAAGAAAAGTTGATTTACAAGTAAGACTGTGAATGAAGATGTGTGAGTTGGTGTCAGGTGGCGCTAGACTTTTTTTGTTATCCGTTATCTTGACTGACAACATAAAAAATATCAGTCATGTACTATTTTTATCCATGAAATTACAATCATATCGGCTATTTAGTCACATTTTATGCGGTTTAGTTATTAACAGTGAATCCAGATCCCATAACAAATTAAGCAGATAAATGTATCTACATTTTCTCGTAGTGACAAAAACAACTGACTGAGGCACCAATAACTTAATAAATTAAATTAAGTGACTTCATTTAAATTAGCATCACTTCACCCACTGGTTCCCATCTGCAGAAAAATCTGTGCTAATTCGTCAGTTGGTTCTGTCTGATCGAAAGAGATAAACTGAACTCAGTGTTTTACCCTGTGCGGTCTGGTGTGCCCTTTTACCGGGATTTTTATTTGTTTTTTTGCGTGGTTTCGCTTCTCCGAAATGGACAGATGTTACGTCTGCAGCTCCTCCAGAGCGCCGCTCTCCTGGGTAACATGAACCCAGAAGGCTAAATTTGTTAAATCCGCTGGATGAGTTACTTCCAGCGGTTTCTAATTCTTTGCAGCGGCGGAGCCGCGTCCGCAGTGGTTGAGCAGCGGACTGCGCATGTTACAGTCTAATTAACTTTTGATCATCATTTATTTCCTGAAGATAAAGTACCGGCTCCTCAAATGGATAAATACAACATTGCATTCTCTTTACTTTTTTCTGGTCTGTAATGCACTTGAATTTAATGCTCCATTTCAACAAAAGGTTTGTAATGCGCTTCCTAACCAGACGCTCCAAAGCGTCCGGTCCATAACTCTTCAACACGCTGTCAGCTCTGGTCAGAAAGACACATTTAGTTCAGAGTCTATGAGATGATATTCAGAAAGGATTTTTTAAATTAATTGATTTCAGTTGCCTCTGAGACTAAATCTTTGCATAAAGTCTAATGTCTGCCCATGTGACTTGTTTTTATAATTTGTTTGCTTACCTTTAAAAACTGATTTAAATATCGTAATTTTTAAATTGAGCAGTAATTTTACATCCATGGAAACTCAAATGTAATATTTAAAACTTCAATACATAAAATAAGTTATTTAAAAATATGAGGTGGTGTTTAATTTATTTTTAACATTGTATTTTTATACATTTATGCTAGGAGTGCCCAAGTCTAGTTTTCCAGAGCCACCATCTGCAACTTTAGATGGTTCCTTCTCCAACACACCTGGACCATTGACTCATTATAAGCCTCTACAGAACTGAATGAGGGAAGTCAACCTTTTCTCTGGGGTGTTTTAGCAGGGATGCACTCCTGATTTGTACCGTAAATGTGGCCCGTTGAGGGTGGCCAATATGCTGAAGTGGCCCTCGGTGAAATTGAGTTTGACACCCCTGATTTAAATTGAGTGTTCTCATGTGGAGATCATTTTTCTCAACTACATGATGTAAAATAAATTTTATATTTGGGCTAATTGGGACCCAATGATTGCAAAAATCAATGGATTTAATAATACATAGCTCAGTTCTTAGGAGGTTTAAGGCTGTTTAGCAGACCTTTAAGCTGAAGATTTCCTGAAATTAATATTCATTCCTATTGCAGTTAGGAGTGGAGCTGTAAGATTGAAGAAATAATACCAGTTGATATGCATGTTGTGTGTGAGGCTATTCCTCATAGAAGACTGGACTGCATTTAAGACTCCTGAGTCCTAGAGTCACCTTTCCCACGTACTGTTCCTATAGACGGAACCTGGGAAGGCTGATACGTACCACACCCCTGGTTTCAAAAACACGCTATCCGTTAACACCGCAAGGTGGAACTAGCATGCCCAGGAAGCAGAAGCGTTCTCCGTTGACTCTCTTTTGGTCTGGGTTGAGTGCCGACGATCTGCTTGGTGGGGAACTGACTCACCTTTGCCAAGCTAGAAAACATGAACTGTGCACCAGCAAATTTCCACCATGTTGTTACAGCCCCCCCATGCCACAGTGCCACCTAGAGGAATAAAGAAAAGAAGCGATAGCAAAGTGTGACCACCCAGCCATCCTCCCAAGAAAGGAGAACCTGGACCAACTGCCTTCCAGGTCTCCAGAAACCTGCTGGGATTCATCACCCCAGTATGAGTAAAGAGTCATTCTAGTGCCATCATACACCGCAAGACCTCTAGAATGTTCAGTATTATGTGAGCAAAGAGGGTACATGACCACATTAACTTACAAAAAGCTGCCACCAGGGGATGTGTTCTCTGTGATCAGCAGGCAGCAGTTCAACAAAATGCACCCCATTCTGAGTCATGGTGCTGATTTTCTACATGTTTCTAAGTTCATTCTAAGTCATCCAGTTCAATAGCTGAACTCATTCTGATCACAACAGTATATGGTTTATTAAGGTTTGCAGAAAAAAACAGTTGAACTACAAGCTAGAATTTGAAGCCCCACCATGCAATGCATTCTGGGAAATGCTGACAGACATTTTAAAGGCCATTTCTGATGTTCAGAATGGCTTTTACAGAGATTTTTGGCACATAGCAGAAGCTCAGAGATGAGATTTGAATCTGAGCTGTGATTTCTGTCTTAAAAACTAAGTTTGAAGAGAAATCAAATCAAAAAACATGGTTAAAAGAGTAGATGCTTAAAACCAAAGTCCAGTCTTCAGAGCAGCAAATCCTTTATCCAAGAGAGGCTCAGAGATTAGATTTTAAAAGTGAAGTGTGATTTATTTCCAAAAGACAGTTGAAAAACAAATAAAAATCAAAATAAAATTTGGCTAAGTTGAAGTAAGAGGCTACTGAGGTTAGGGTTAAAACCCAGCTCTATAGGACATTCCTAGCCAGACTGACTAGGCAGAAAAATGAATGGGAGTCTTTAGCTCGGACCACCAAACGTGGTGGGGACCTGCAGAGAGTTGGAGGGGGCATAGATAACCAAGTTTGGTCAAAACAGCACTTTTTTGGAGTTGTTTTGAGTGAGCAATTCTTCTAATGAATGGAGGTCAATGGCAGCTGTGTCAAGGGAAGGAGCCACACCGACAAAACATGGAGGGTATGTGAAGCCCCTTCAACATATTCTCTGTCCCAAGATTGTCCCCCCTACCATTTTTTTTGTTTATTTTGTCTGCTCTAATGTGCAAGTGAGTTTCATCCTATATTCCTAACCCTCCACTAGATGGCAGCATAGGACTGTCATTGAAAATGGAACTCTCCAAACATGCCCAACCCAGATCAAAACCTGATCAAATTAAACAGACCGACAAATATTAATAATTTAAAAAAAATTATTTTATAACAAGTTACAATTTTTATTATATTACAACACTGTGCATGATATTAAGTATGCAAGATATCAATGTATATATATTCTATCATGTTATTGTAATACACTGTAAGACCAATCACAGCCCATCTATTTGTAGAAGTATTTTTCATTTCTTTTAATAGCTTTAGTATTGGTGGAATTTCCAATACTTTTGATATATTGTTTGACCTCATTGCCAAAAATGGAAAGAAGTGTTTTTTATTAGTGTAACGGCATTTATGCATGTGCCATTTGGCTAAGTACATAAGATTAATAATATAAAAATGTTTTTTTGGATGGTTCATGAAACAAAAGATGTTCAAAACAAATGGAGACATACGGTTCAATAGAAGCAGAAATCACAATGAAAATACTTTTCCAAAATTGAACAGAGAAAAGGCCAAAATAAATTTAAAAAAATTCTGTTTCCTTCAGAAAAGAGCAAAGAATATCCATGATATTGTTAAAAGATTGTAGAAAAAGTTTGGAGGGGTAAATTCTGTGAATAATTTTAAGAAACTTTTACTTTATTAGTTATATATTTGGTAAAGTCCAAATTCTTTTCCAGTTAAAGTTATGAATAAAGATGTTCCAATAAAATATCACATATGGAGTTGACATCTTTCTGAAATAATGAGCGTTTATTTTCTTATGTTTGTTGCTTTTACAGGTTGAGCAGAAACAGATTTGGAAAAATTTCAAGTTTGGTTGGATAAAAATTAAAGTCTTGGATTCTGAAGTCCTATTAAACTTTTAAATAAAATAACTACTCCAGCATGTTGGGAACCAGGGGTTTTTGTTTATTTGTGGGGGGTTTCTGTCTGCCTGCTGCTTCCCCTTTTCAGCCACTAGAGGGGGACTGGAGTCTGCACCTGTGGAGAGCGTGCCTACTGAATCAGCCAATGCACCTGTGATCTATCAGCTAATCATCCTGGAGTATATGAGGAGCTGACTGCCAACACCTCAACGCTTGAGTGTCTGGCAGTAATGGTATAAAAAGACCTCCTGAGCTAGTTCTCTGTGTTTATTCCTCTGAAGATTCTACAAGTAATTTATCCTTGTCGCCTCTTCCTCAGGTGTTCCCCTTGTGACACCCTGGAAATCCTTTGTGAAGTCTGAGACCTGGTCTTCAGGATTTTCCCTTCTCATGATGCTGTGGATGTTACCGACTGGTTGTTGAGGAAAATAAATATTCTTAGTGTTTAATACAGTTAAATCTTACATGTGAAAATAGTGGATTTGGATAAAATCTTAGAGGGCCTGCAGAAAAGAATGTCTGTTATTAGGGAGGAACCATGATATAAATTAACTTTGGCACACAGGCCATGTCTCAAATGAGCAGCAGCAAGGAGACATCTCAAGTCATCTCCCTCAGAGAGACACTAAAACTTAAGGACAAACAAACTAACATAATACTACCAATAATTGCAATTTAATTAGTATTAATTTAATTAACCATTTAATTTTAATGATTTAGTTAAAATTAACATGACTTGAACTAGTCTAATTTGTAGTTTTATATTAACAACTACATGAAGTCTCTAACCTTGGCCAAATGTAATATCAGTTAAATATAATAAAAACTAGCATAACATTAATTAGAAAATGTTTAGAATTAATGTGTTTAGATTGAAAATGCTCAGGTATATTATATAATTGTTTTATTCTAAAAATCTACGCTTTGATCTAAACAGGGGTGGGCAATCCTGGTCCTCAAGGGCCGGTGTCCTGTAACTCTTAGATGTCTCCCTGGTAGAACACACCTGGATCCAATAGCTGAATCGCCTCCTCAGTTCAGTAAGGTTCTCCAGAGTCCTGCTAACAACCTCATTATTTGACTCAGGTGTGTTGAAGTAGAGACACATCTAAAAGTAGCAGGAGACTGGCCCTCGAGGCCTGGATTTGCCCACCCCTGATAGATCTAAGAGGATGCAGAAGTTCTGAACCACTTTGCATATCAGGCTTTATGTCAATTTAAAATTACTGCACTGATCTGTATTTGTAGGAATTACACGACAGGGAAATAAAATAGGTCTAAGACAGGTTAACTTTTGGTTGAACTCTGGTGAAAAGACTAGAGGCTTTGTTCCAACCAGGAATTAGGAGTAACATATTTCAAACTGGCATGAGAAGAGCTGGCTCTAAATGACCTTTGCTCTCCCTTGTCTAGACAGAGAAGCGCTGTAGCCCTGAAATTAAACAGGTCTCAGAAGGTAATAAAATTGCCTCAGATGTCCCAACTTAGTAATTTGAAACTAGTTGTAGCCGTACAAGGGAAAGAACACGCCTTAATTGCATAATTGCATAAATTAAAACAAAGGAAACACCCTTTTGAATAAAAGTAAGGCCCCAGAGGAACAAATCAGATTTGCTTTTGCAATTCTCCAAAGATGTCTTTGCCTTTCTTTCTTCTTCTTTTCTATTTGTCTCAGGTAAATTAATGTCTGTTTTAGTGTGTTTGAAATGTCTGTGTTGTCAATGTGATTTTATACTTTTAAATGTTAGAATAAATTCAGAAAATACATGATGTGGAGCTCTGAATGTTAACTCTGTGTGGCTGTTATTTCCACGCATGGCATCAATGAATCCGAGAGCACAAGAGAATACAACGAGCCAGAACTTAATGATTTTTACTTTTATTCTCTTATATTGCCCAAGACCCTGGCCTTATCATTTCACTTTGTGACACCGTGAATTATTATCAAATGGTTACCTGAGTCCCTCCAACGTCTGCACAGAACTATAATAACCCGTTTCTGGATTCTCAGCTGGCAGTCGGCTGGCTCCTCGCTCCTCCCGCCTGTACTTACCTGTCAACCCTCCACCGCAGTCTCCAAGTCTCCATCAAAGAGGTCATTCCATCAAGATCTCACACTGGAACCTGGACTACAAAGACACCCACAAAGAGACTCTACCCTGGAAGCCGAAGTATTTCCTCCTAGGCAAAATACCTTCAACACAAAGTAAGAATTTTCTAATTGTTTTCAATATTTCCTTTTCCGACAACCCTGAACTGACCATTCTCCTCTCCTTATTCTTCAGTCAAACTGATGAATCCAATAGCTTCTCCAAAGAACCAGACTCGCATTCTCATCATTGTTGAAAATAAACTTTATTTATCTGATTCCTGTTCTCCTGGTGTTCTGGGGGTTGGTCATCCTGATCCTCACTCCCACAGCTGGGACACAGCCACCAGCAGCAGCAGCAGCAACAATAGTGGTATGTACCCCAGCATTCTAGCGGCGTTCCTGACTGTTCAGGCCAGCACCAGCAGTCTGATGACCCGAACTTTGTGGCTAAAGTCAAAGCCCTGCACAGGCTGTTAAAGGCGAGACACCACCTTAAAAATGTGTCAAAGATTAACCGTGATCCAGCCGCAATCCAGCGGATCACGGAAAATCTGGCCACTACAGTCAAACTGGCCCATCCGAGTCCAAAAATACTCGATCTAATTGATGGCCTACAGGGTGGAATTAGAACAGAATATAGGTAGCATGAAGTCAAGCAATGGCAAAAATCCTAGGATGGCAACAAAGAACACCTGTTGTTTTTTTTAAAGAGAAACAGATAAAGGGGGTGCCATTACCCTTAAACCTTACCTCACACCACCAAAACATGGTGGGATTGATGGCACGTTGGGAACAGGAGGAGGCTGTTTATGGCCATGCATGAATGGTCAACATGCAGACAGCACTGGACACTCTAGGACTGCATGTTATCCCTTTTGTGAGACATAACCATAATGCCTAAAAGGTTGACGTTCATCCAGCCCCTACATCTTCCATCTCTCAACCTTCAGGGACCAAGTTACTGACCTCATTGTTAATTGTGGTTTGGCCCACCCCAATTACAGTGGGGCCATGAACAGAAGGCTATAGACTACATCTTGCAGATGGGTGACATGGCCCGAGAGTCCATCTGCAAATACAACCTCAGGGTTGAGATAGTACTATTCTTGGAGGTGGAAGATGGCCACCTAGACTTGAGGCTAGGAATGTTCTTCAAAGTTCATGGTCTGAGGGGACCGATTGTGGTCCTTCTTACTACTGATCCGGGGTCAATTACATCTTGTTCCACTGTCAGCAGCACATGGCAGTGGAACTGAAGACTCTTGGGATGAGACACAAGGACAAAGGGGGGTTTGATGCCACATGGAAGGTTTTTCAGCTTGAACTGGCCTTCCAAGAGGCAGCCCACTGTCCAACCTCGATGTCCTGTATGCAGCTGCTTTGGGAACCAGCTCACTCCATGAGTTCAGCCACAACCACAACAGAGGATTCATGGGACTGAGGCATCAATGCAGCTGCAGTCAAGAATGGCCCAGCCCAATTAAACTGCTGGACTAGAGATCCACTGCAATGAGTCCTGGTATTTTGTTGGGCTTTTGTTTTGGTTATGTTGGATTGTCAGTTTTCAGCTTGCTCCTTTTTTGGGTTAGTGTTTTGTTATACTTTAATGCAGGTTTTTTTCTCTTGTTTAAATTTAATAAACATTTGTAAAATTTGTCGTAAGTAGGTCTGTCTTCTTTTTTTGTCATGTCTAACAGAGCCTGGTTGTGACAAGAGTATGTTAAAAATTGGCAAGGCTCTGCTGGCATAGTTAAGTGTTTACAAAAACCTTTAGTGATAATTTCAAAATTAAATTATGTGTTAATGGTGCCAATCTACTTTTTTTAAAAATAAAAATAGGATAGGGTTGGGAAAGCTAGCTTTCATTTTTCATTTTTATTTCCCAAGTTGAGAAAAGTAGGCTTCGGTTGCATTTGATACTGGGTGTCAGTATCAAATGCAGTGTCAGTAAAAATGTCCAAAGATAGTAATTTGTTCTCACATCTAAATACATCTCATTTGTCTAGTTAAAATTGTAGAGAAAACAATTTGAATAACTGGTTCTCACTGTACTGTCTAAAATCCTTTCAGAAATGTATTCTGCAAAATTGGAAGTAGTATTTAGTGTGTGGGTGACTCCTAGCGTCCAAACTGTATTATTGTTCTTTTTAATGTTTCAGAGGTTTTTGGTTCTCACTCTGCTGGTATTCACCATGCAGTGGATGGAAGAATGTATGTTTAATCTTTATAGAAACAGGTAAGTGTGCTTTTTATCACACCTGAGAAACATTCATGAGATATATTTAAACATTGTTTTTTGCTCCGCTGTGCACAGTTTGGACGACTGCAGACCACTTAATGCAAACTTTGGTACGGAATTCTTTTTTTTATGCTGCAATAAATACTCGTGAGCCAGATCAGTAATCCTGATTAAATCCTGTATTGACAGTTTTTTCAGACATGATGCACAAAGTTGTTTGAAGAACATGAAAGTTTTGTAACATTTTGTTCCATTCTGTTAGTCCCATGTTTCATCAATTATTAATTAAATAATAACCATCTTCCACTAGGGGGCAACAGAATGGAGGAAACCACTGAGCTATGAAAACATGATCAGCATCTTAAACAGCATTCCACTGTTTTCCATTTAAATTACAGCTAATGGTGTCTGCATGTTGCAATAGGGTTAGTAAAAGCGGGAGAAGGGGAGGGGGATCAATATTTGCCGTGAATATAGCTGATAAAGCCTCCAAGTAGTTGTGAAGCGTTTTGCGCTTACGTCACTATGACTTCACCACGATTAGTCGATGTCGACTCGACTATTATCATGATGTAGTCGACCTTAAAAAATATGAAGTCGTTCAACCCCTAGTATCAAGTTTACCCATTTAATCCAAAATTTTTCCCAGACATGCAAATATTAAAATCAGGTGTAATTGATAATCCTTTGAACTAATTAAGGGGAAATAATTAGGAAAATTGTGGAAATATATATGAAAAAGTGTGTTTTATGATCCTTCACAATTGTGACCAGTGGGATAATATGGTGTTCTTACTAAGATGAGCTAAAAGTGCTTTTTCCAAATAGAAAAGATAATAAAAGGTGAACATGGTTTCTTTATTTGAATATACCTTGCCACAGCATTGCTTTAGTGCAACATTTGCTCTGTAAAGTACAAATTTGACTATTCATATATTATAAACCAAGGTAAATTTGAGTGCTTGAGTGTTTATGCATAATTTTATTGAACTTTAGTCAGTTGTAGTGTTATGTTATCACATTAACATAACTCAAACATAACCTCTATAGTAGAGGCCTTCATGTATATTATTGAAAATCATGAACATTTGTCAGTCACACCGTCATACTGTAATAAACTTAGTCATGCATCTTTTCCATCCACCTCTGATTCAATACACATGAATCAGGTGATTAGCAGGACTCTGGAGAACTGAACTGCATACTGAGATGATCCATTTAATTCAGGTGTGCTGGACCAGAGACACACCTGAAAGTTACAGGATACCGGACCCCAAGGCCTAGAATCAAAGGCCAGTTGTATGGCTCCTTCTCACCATTTGTTGACTTCAGTATTCTTCAATTTTGGGTTATTTCATCCCCTCCTTACTTTCCATGAACTTTCTTGAAGCACTCAATGTGCAATAAAGCCTTGAATTTCTCCCAGGCATGGTGGTGCAAAAGCCACATCTCTGGAAACAATTCTTATATTGACTGACCAGTAAGTGTCTTGAAGAGAAGTGTCCATTTTAGATCTATTTCCATGACCTAGTGACCTTATGCCAAACCTTTCACATAAGGTGGTTTATCTTTGAATAATATGCCACAACCAATGAGAAGGTGAGCAAATTGGTCGTCCCTCCTACGAAAAATTTGTAAAATAGTATTTGAAAGGTAAACGGCCTGTACTTGTATTGTTCATTATCAAGTACAAATGACCTGCAAGTGCTTTACAACACATTTAGTCATTCACCCATTCAAACACACATTCACACACATAGTAGCAGTAAGCTACTATATTGTAGCTACATCTTCCCTGGGACAGCTTGACAGAAACAAGGCAGTCATACACTGGCACCACTGGGTCCTCTGACTACCACCGGCAGGCATGGCGGGTGAATTGTCCTCTTGATAAAGGTCACAACGACTGAGACAGACAAAGTGGGGATTCCAACAGGCAAACCATCAGTTACTCCAAACTCCAACCTCCTAAGCTACAGTCATCCTATTACAAGTGCGCTTTTGAGATGGGCCACCACCACTTGTTGGAGTTGACCATGACACTGAACCTTGAAAGGTTTTGGTCATGAAGGTCTACACCTCTCATGTGCTCATTGATCTATTTGACATCAGTATAGTTACTGATCTTATAGTTCTTTCTCATCTTTGTTTCTACTGTGAAAATATTGTTCTCTTTCTAGTGGACCAGCAGTTTCTGATCTTGTGTCAGAATCTCATTTGGATCCTCTTTAGTTTTAAAGGGTACATCAAAGAGACAGTTGTCCCTTCATCCTAAATTTTGGAGGTGGTAACAGAGTGCCACATGATTCGTGAAAGGGGAGATCATCCTCTTTTCACATTAATTGATCATATGCATTCAAAATCAGGCCTAGAAAATGGCCTCTTTCCCTTATAGTCCATGTCTAAGCCACCACTACCAAAATCAGTAAGGATTCCATCTTTCTCATAACTACATTGTTGTATGCTTTGTCTGGCTATCACTAAGTCCAAGAACCACATTCAAAATTAATCTTAAAAAGGAAGAAATTACGAATTGGAAGAATATGGTAGATATTTAAATAAGCTCACCTAGGTAAAACGTATTGTCCCACTGATAACTATTGTGACCGTCAACATGTTTACACATCCTGCTCACACACCAAACCAATTTTTGTAAATGCAAAGGTGCATATCATAACTAGACACTTTAAAGATGATGTGCACCAAAAATCTTTGTCGTACGTTTATTTAAACATACATTACTAGCCTCTTCTTTGGGAGGTTTGTGACAGTCTTCCTATCGGCAAGGTGCAACCAAGATATAAACAGCTCTGGTCATGTCATAATTTACTCTAAAGTCCTTGAAAGGGAAAAAATTTCTTGGTCACTATTGTGACCGGTGGGTTTAAGAGTTTAATCTTGATTGTTTTTGTTTAATAAGAATCTGTAAGATTCATCATGCAAATAAATTCCGTAATTTTTTTTATTGGTTTAATCCCAGAAAAATTCAATTCCAGTAGACAAGGGGTCTGAAGGAGTCTAGATTCAATGATTAATACATTTCTATCTGACTGGGATTTTGTGTGTGTGTGTGTGTGTGTGTGCACGCGTGTGTGTGTATTTTTGTTGTGTGATAACAGCCAAAACTAGGCAGGAATTTTTAGGCTAAGATGAGAGGGCTCTAGAAGAACTCAGAATGTTAGTTAAACTATAGTTCTAGGCCCATATTTACAGTTTTAAAGTTCCACATACAGAAAATTAAACTGCTCCACTCCTTGCAAAACACAGATCAGATAAAATTAGCTCCCGCTTACACAATTTTTCTAATATAAAGGTTAATAATTGAAATGTCTACTAAAATAAATGCTCATTTATTTGGTAGAAATACATTTATTCTTAAAAAAAATGAACTCCAGGTTTTAGTTATGATCCTTTATCCATTGTTCAGTCCACTGAATTAGTTGATGGAGGTTTTTCTCAAGGTCCTCAGGGGTGTTACTTGGTAACTGGTGGACAATCTCCTCAGAGTAGGCTTCCATGGCTTCCTCATAAATAGTTTGGAAGATCTCACACTGCACATTGTCCTGTAGTTTCTTTCCAGTATAACCCCTGTAAGCAAATAAAAAGACCAGAACATATCCAGTTTTAGAGGGTATATTTGGCATCTATTGTAAATCTTCAATAGATGCCAAACACTTCAGAACATCAACATTATCAGTCAATATGCCTATGAGAATGCAGTTTCATAAGGTGATATAGAAGCATCCAGAGAGTGGTACAGAAAATACTTTCAATAGGTAAAGGTAATTTTATCTATATAGCACATTTTCAGCAACGAGGCAGCTCAAAGTGCTTTAGGTGAATTAGAAGAAAATACAAACAAATAACAAACCTAAAAGAAAGACAAAAGGGGAAACAAAAAACAAAAGTACTCCACAATTTATAAACTAATAGTTTCTCTGTCTCCATGTTTGATTCTTGTTCTGGATTGCTATTAAGTATTAGTAAGTTGTATGCGATCTTTCCTGACCTGCAATCTCAGCAAGAATCGCATCTAAGTTGCGGCTCTGGTCCCACAGCATGTGGCCCAATCCAGCTAATTTGCCCAATCCATCACTGATCAAGGCAGCTTGACAAGGGCCACAACAGCTACCGACATCTTACAAATTTGTCGACAAACAAGGTATCCCGCCAACTCCAAACACCAGAAATCTTGTTATGAATCTAAATAAATATAGATCCTCTATGTCTTCCAGGTATAATGTGAACAGACAAGAATTTTTGTAAACATCCCAAGAGTAGGATGTATCCTGCCGGATATGTCCTCGCAGACCACTTTGCTCAGCCGTCTTGTTGAGAAAATTTGATCAATTGCATTGAGAGGCCAGTTGACCAGATCCATAATTTGTAAATTCTGAGGATGTGGAAACAGAGGCTCTAAAGAGCAGTACAGAAACAGAGCAAGCAGGGCAAAGATGGGTATGGTGGGAGCAGAGGAAAAAAACCCAATAATAACCTTTAACCTTTTGAGAGAGCATTGCAAGTACCTCAGTGAGAAGTCGCATGGAAATTTCAGACTGTGTCAAGCATCCCTGAATACACACATGCTAGTCAGTTTCCTGTCCCTTCCATCACCTTTCTGGGATATGTTTTCAAGAACGGGCACATGAAGACTGATCCAGAACAAATTCGATCTATTCGTAACTGGCCAATCCCTTAATCTCGCAAACAACTTCAACGCTTTTTGGGCTCCGCCAATTTCTACCACTGTTTCATTAAGAACTTCAGTCAGATTGTGTCCCCCATCACCCAACTGACCTCCCCCAAGAGAAAGTTCATTTGGTCCCCCCAAGCAGAACAGGCATTTTAACTTCTCAAAAGCAGATTCTCTGAGGCCCCCATTCTCACTCAACCCGACGCCTCGACCCAGTTTATAACGGAAGTTGATGCTTCCAATTCTGGTTTGGGTCCTGTGCTTTCTCAGACTTTCTCCAGTGAGTGAGAAGAAACTTCACCCATGTGCCTTCTTCTCCAGTCTACTCTCCTCCTTGGAGAAAAACTACGATGTCAGAGATAAGGAACTGCTATAATTCAAGTCGACCTTTGAAGAGTGGGAACACTGGCTAGACAGAGCTGAACATGCAGTGGAAGTCTGGATCAATCATAAGAATCTAGCATTTCTGCAACAAGCCAAACATCTCAATCCACATCAGTCCAGATTGTCCCCTTTCTTCTCACCATTTAATTTTGTCATTTCTTAGAGCCCAGGCTCCAAATGTACCAGTGCAAACCTGACGCACTGTCTCGCCAGTTTTCCTGAGATGATCGCACCGTCTGTAGAATTGTTCCTTCCACGTGTTTTGGTGGTTTTCTCTTAGGTTTATTGGTCCCTTTGAAATTCAATCTGTTCTCAGCCCCGTCTATGTTGACCTTAAATCTTAAACACCATATCCATATTGCATGCAATATGAAGATTGCAAATTAACCAGTGTAATCTAATGTGGTATAGATTTTGTTTATTAGTTACTTAACATCTAGCTACATGTATTGTTTTTTACTATGTACCGCATTAAACATTTTGTGAAATTGAGATCTCTTGTAACTATATCAAATACTTACAAGACACTGAAGATGCATGTGCTAACTTATTTAGCAGCAGATGTATGAGGCCATGCAACTCCCTAAATTTGTGATAAGCCCCGCTTAACATAAAGATTCAAACAGCAGCCCTCACAAACAGGATGGCCAAATAATTTGAGATGGTGGGGCGTTCAGACTGAGAACCAACGGCCTGAATGGTTTCAGTTTGACAGTACAGACTGACTAATGCTGTCTACTAATCCAAATTCACCACACTGGCATCTGACTATCACACTAAAGAATAAGAACTACCCGAACTATGGTACCGAAGCTATCTAATTGACAGCTGACTGCATTCGTTGATTGGCTTGTGATTTACAACAGTGAAAACTCCAAACAACATTGGAACATGCTGAGGACGGAAGAGCATAATTATGAGTTTAATCAGGAGCAGTGCCAGGAACGCATGCCTTGAGTTTTCCAGAGAATGTCCGTAGCTTAGCAGGACATTCCGCTGCTGCTAGCAGCACATCGATTTGAAGAATGAACAGCAATAAAAGAAGAGAGAAATGGTGCAACTGTGGCCAGCTTTCTGATGGAGTTGCAGTTTTGGACCGACAGTGTAAAACACCGGAACTACTTAATATTAGCTTGTGATGTGAATTTTATTTTTCCTTTGGATTTAAAAAATATATATAGTTCATGGGTGGCTATGTGACTACATCCTTACCTAAACCCAAAAAGTGGCACAGTGTATTTATATTTATATGTATAGCAAAACAATCAGCGAATCTGAGTCTTTATGTTTGGGACAGCAATGAATTTCTACAAGACATAATTAAATATCTGGGTTTATTTTAGTCCATCAGAACCTTGAGGTTCTCCATTGCTGAGTGCTTCTGCAAACATCAGAGAGTTGACCACAGCTGCTGCTCACAGCCTGTCCACAATACTGAGGAACAAAGAGCATAATAGAAAAGCTCACTACCTGGGGTAGAACCAAACTGCACATTAACTGACTAGCGTACCACCTGCCAGTGGAAAAGCACCTTAATAGGAGCTGTGTTGGCACTGGAAATTTGCATTAAAATAAAATAACCAAGGAAAAAAGCATTCAAAACATGCTTAAAAACAATACAAAACTGACATGCATGTCTGAATCCTCAAAAGTTTTATAATGTTAAAAGGGGGGGAAAAAACTTTACCTGTCTTCAAGTCGGGTGTACAACTGGGTGTTGTCCGTGCGAAGTACAAAAACAATGTGGAACCATCGTTCAGGAAACAGGTCACAGCCATGATAATCTATGATTACACCACCTTCCACCATCTTTTGATCCAGTTCATCCACCACCTGTGGAATCCAGGAATCGAGATAATATTCATTAGCACCTATTGATCAAAGGGACCAGTGTGGTGAATTTGGATTAGTAGACAGCATTAGTCAGTCTGTACTGTCAAACTGAAACCATTCAGGCCGTTGGTTGTCAGTCTGAACGCTCCATCATCTCAAATTATGTGGTTATCCTGGATGTGAGGACTGCTTTATGTATTCAGCGTGGCTTATCACAATTTGCTTGCATGAAGCAAAGCTCTAATGAAAGACATCATTTCAAAAAGTGGAAATACAGCGATTTGGATTTTAGGTAAATTAGGCGTAAAGTTCGAGGACATGCTCATCTCAGCCTCCTGGTGGCGTTCAGTTTGTTACCTGAAGCGGTCTCTCTCTCTCTACCAGAGGCCTGGGAGCTTGAGGGTTCCTCCAGTATCTTGGCTGTGCCTAGAACTGCACATTTCTGGACTGAGATGTCTGATGTTGTTCCTGGGATCTGTTTTAGCCACTGCTCCAGTTTGGGGGTGACTGCCCAGAGGGCCCCGAGCTAAGATCCTGTAGGACTTCCAGATCCAGACAGACAAGATGGTAATGGAGAACCAACCGGACATTGTAGCGGTGGATAAAGAACAGAGGAAAGCCGTTGTGGTGGATGTAGCAATACCAAGTGACCACAACATCAGGAAAAAGGAGAAATTGGAGAAATACCAGGGCCTCAGAGAGGAACTGGAAAAGACCTGGAAGGTGAAGACCACAGTGGTGCCTGTGGTCATCGGGGCCCTCAGGGCAGTCACCCCCAAACTGGAGCAGTGGCTCAAACAGATCCCAGGAACAACATCAGACATCTCAGTCCAGAAATGTGCAGTTCTAGGCACAGCCAAGATACTGGAGGAGAACCTCAAGCTCCCAGGCCTCTGGTAGAGGACCCGAGCTCAGAGGATGAAAGAGACCACCTGCGGAGGGTGAGAAGGGAATTTTATATATATATATATATATATATATATATATAAAACCAAATCAGCACAAAAATATAGTTATCCTAGGTTAAACAGGTGACGTAATAAAATTGGACAAAAAACAGTGATCTGAAAAGGTTAGAAAAGAATTTAACTCACCCGGTCCTCATCCAAAACAGGGCACTGGTACTCTTCATCATACCCATCATAATATTGGCCTGGGGAAAGATTTAGAAAGTCTTTCACTCATAAATAAATTGGTAAAGGATGGTGCTGACAACTTTTGCTTTAATTAAAAATACTTATGCCAGGCATTGTCATTGGACCATTTTATAACGTGCATTATTTCAGTTTAGTTTTCATTTCACAACAAATTACATCTTAAAGCACTTACAAAATTGATTCAATCAAATCATTTCAGAGATTCCAAGTCAAGTAAATAGACTGCAAATTGATTATAATTTTTAATTATAATCTATTATAGTCGAGATCAGTTTATTATTCAAATTGGTGAAAAAAGAAAATGGTATTGCTACGTCCACCGCAGTTGAGCTAGGGAGGAAGGGATAACATGATGACCACAATACAATAAGCCTTTATAAATCAATCAATTAATTTTATTTATAAAACACCCTTATTATTAAAAGCAGCTCAAAGTGCTGTACAAATCAATAAGAAACAAACAACTACCCACCCCAACCCCACATGGAAAAACATACAACTGCATGAAAAATGCACAGACTTAGCAGAAATGATTCAATTCAGGAAATACAGTTAAAAAGAGGGTCTTGAGCTGCTCTTAAAGACAGCTACATTTTCTGCAGCCCTCAGGTTCTCTGGCAGACCGTTCCACAAACGGGGTCCATAATACTGGAAAGAAGCCTCACCACAAGTGTGAGTTCTGACTCTTGGAACCAGTGGCGCCATATGTGGGGAAAGTTAGGACAATTCCAAGGGCCTCTGGCCGACAGGGGGCCCTCCCACAATTTTTTTTTCTTATAGAAATAGAAAAAAATTGGGGGCCCAGTCAATTACAAAATTATTTATATAGTGTTTTTAAATTGTTTTATCAGTAAAAATTAAATGTTACCACTCCCATACCAAAGAGCACACATTCATATTTGACCTGAACCCCTTCTAGATCTACATGGTGTGTGTGTGTGTGTATATATATATATATATATATATATATATATATATACATATACAGTGGGGAGAACAAGTATTTGATACACTGTTGATTTTTCAGGTTTTCCCACTTGCAAAGCTTGTAGAAGACTGTAATTTTTATCATAGGTCCTCTTCAACTGTGAGTGATGGAATCTAAAACAAAAATCCAGAAAAATACAATGTATGATTTTTAAATAATTAATTTCCATTTTATTGTGTGAAATAAGTATTTGATCATCTATCAACCAGTAAGAATTTTGGCTCTCACAGACATGTTAGTTCTTCTTTAAGAAGCCCTCCTGTTCTCCACTCATTACCTGTATTAACTGCACCTGTTTGAACTTTTTACCTGTATAAAAGACACCTGTCCACACTCAATCAATCAGACTCCAGCATCTCCACAATGCCCAAGACCAGAGAGCTGTGTAAGGACATCAGGGATAAAATTGTAGACCTGCACAAGGCTGGGATGGGCTACAGGACAATAGGCAAGCAGCTTGGTGAGAAGGTAACAACAGTTGGTGCAATTATTAGAAAATGGAAGAAATACAAAATAACGGAAAATCTCCCTCGGTCTGGGGCGCCATGCAAGATCTCACCTCGTGGAGCATCATTGATCTTGAGGAAGGTGAGGAATGAGCCCAGAACTACACGGCAGGACCTGGTCAATGACCTGAATAGAGCTGGGACCACAGTCTCAAAGAAAACGATCAGTAACACTCTACGCCGTCAAGGATTAAAATCCTGCAGTGCACGCAAGGTGCCCTTCCTCAAGCCAACGCATGTCAAAGCCCGTCTGATGTTTGCAAATGACCATCTGAATGATCCAGAGGAGGAATGGGAGAAGGTCATGTGGTCTGATGAGACAAAAATAGAACTTTTTGGTTTAAACTCCACTTGTCATGTTTGGAGGAAGAAGAATGATGAGTACAACCCCAAGAACACCATCCCAACCGTGAAGCATGGCGGTGGAAACATCATTCTTTGGGGATGCTTTTCTGCAAAGGGGACAGGACGACTGCACCATATTGTGGGAAGGATGGATGGGGCCATGTATCGTGAGATTTTGGCCAACAACCACCTTCCCTCAGTAAGAGCACTGAAGATGGGTCGTGGCTGGGTCTTCCAGCATGATGACGACCCAAAACACACAGCCAGGGCAACTAAAGAGTGGCTCCGTAGGAAACATCTTAAGGTCCTGGAGTGGCCTAGCCAGTCTCCAGACCTGAATCCAATAGAAAATCTTTGGAGGGAGCATAAAGTCCATGTGGCCCAGCGACAGCCCCGAAACCTGAAGGCTCTGGAGGAGATCTGTATGGAGGAGTGGGCCAAAATCCCTGCTGCAGTGTGTGCAAACCTGGTCAAGAACTACAGGAAACGTCTGATCTCTGTAATTGCAAACAAAGGTTTCTGTACCAAATATTAAGTTTCATTTTTCTGGTGTATCAAATACTTATTTCACACAATAAAATGGAAATTAATTATTTAAAAATCATACATTGTATTTTTCTGGATTTTTGTTTTAGATTCCATCACTCACAGTTGAAGAGGACCTATGATAAAAATTACAGTCTTCTACAAGCTTTGCAAGTGGGAAAACCTGAAAAATCAACAGTGTATCAAATACTTGTTCTCCCCACTGTATATGAATACCAAACTGCAAATTGACTGGTTGACTATATAAACACAGACATAGATGCATTATTTAAGGTAAAATAATGACTTCAAAAGTGGTCAAAATAGAGTAATTTGAGATAACAGCTTATAAAGTTTTGATTTGGGGGATTAACATCAGGATGAAAGTCTCTCCCTCTCTATAATATTTGTACCAATGACATCTTTCTCTGTTGTGGGTCTTACCTTCATGTGCCAGTTCACCAATGTTGACATATGTCAACCCTGTCTGTGCAGCCAACTCCTTTCCCAAAGTTGTCTTCCCTACTCCGGGTGTTCCTGTGGATGTGGATGAAACAAAAATATTTGCACTATATTATATTGAACACTCACAATTATATTCAGAGCAAACAAAGTGTCATTAAAATACAAATCATGCACTTTGTCAGATAGTGTAGGTGAATGGGAATGACCGATTTATTTATTTTTGACATCCATGAGTGTCCTAATAAAGTCATTTAATTTCATTTACAGCCAAGAAAAACCTTTAACATCATAAAAAAGTTCTTTATTTTTAGCCACCCATTTTAGAAAATTAAAGTGTTTAAGCCAATTTAAATATTTAAATATTTAAAAACTTTATTTATTGTATTTTTTTGGGATTATAGCTTACAGAGAATGAAGTCATATTCATAGAAGGTTGAGTGGAAGGAAAAAGTGTGGTAGGAAAAATGTGCACCAGGTGTTGAAGTGGGTATAAGGAGACAAACGTGCCATGCAAAGTTCTGACCCACGGGTTGGCCTCACGTGTTGTCGCAGCCCCTGGTAATACACGTCTGAATTTTTGTATATCTGCACAGACTGAGGACACCACTTCATTGTACAAAAAGTTCATGAAAGGTGCTCTTGCAGAGCAGGTCCCCCTGCACTGCTATTTACATTTTATGAGAATACGGCTCCAACATACGCAGTACCTGACGCACGTGGTAAATGTTAACTTTGAGAAGCGCAACTAGGTCCCAATACTCACACGATTTCACTCTTGTTCTACCCTCGTTTCCTTTAAATGTGGATTTTTGTTGAAGCAATACTCCATATCCGTCTTTCGCCCCGCCCCTTTGGGTCCTATTTCCGCACTTCTGCTAAGCCTCCATCCAGGTGAAGTTCAGCAAAGTATATTAACCACAGTTCATTTCTGCATGTGATGTTTTGAATCATATTTTGTGTGTGGTTTTTTTTTTAATTCAAAGAAAATAGTATGGTAATGCACACATCAGTAACAAAAACAGTTTGATATAACAAACTAACCAGAAAAAGAAATAAAGCAAGAATAGTCACACAAAACTTAACTGTGAGGGAGGTAAAACAGAAAATGTTACAAATACAGGAGGAAATTCAAGTCTTAAATTAAGCTATTAACATTGGTATAAAGATTGGACTTTTATGTTGCTGCAACATCTAAGTGCTTTCTTAAATAAAATCAGTCAACTGAAAACATGTTAAAAATGGAGGTGATTTTTAGAAAGCGGCATTTGTGAACTAAAACTTATTAAAGAGGATTAAATTGTTAATATCAATTTGACTCTTAATCCCCAGCTAGACCAAATTTTATTATATCAAAACTTGACATATTTCATGCAGAAGATACATCTTCTAAAAAGACTTCTAACAAATCCTTTTAGAAATGTTTTAGAAAATCTTAAAAATGGTTCGTTATCTAAAAATCTCAGTCACAAGATCCACTGCAGTTGATATTTATATTCCTGTCAGAAAATCATTACTAGGGAAAAACTTTGTACATCACTTGGAAATGACTTTCTCAATTTTTTTGTGAGAGTAGAAAAGAAAAAAGTAAGGTTTTTAGTTCTTATTTTCTTTAGAGATATCATCATGATATGATTCAGCCAGGGTTTCTTCTCAGGTTGGAGCGGGGTGCAGAGTATGAATTTCTTATAACATTTTCTAAAGTCACAACCATTTATAATCAATCGTATGAGAAAAAGTTGGTATTGGAAATATGGCAATGTTCACATAGCAAGCTGTATCTATTGCAAAAAATCTGTTTTTAAATATAAACCACCGTATTTTTGTTTCACTTTACTGAACATGTGTGATTACATTGAATTGTGCTTTGTATCCAACAAGTCATAACAAAAGACATTTGAACAGTGAAATATCTCCAGCGATGACTTTGGAAAGCAAATATACATTTACTGTACATATAAAATCCATATTTTGTGGTAGTTAGTACTTTTTAGAATCACAAATGCCTAAACAGTGACCAGCCCCACCATTTTGGATGTCAAACTTGTGACCCAAAGGCATACTATCCCAATTCTGACATTTTTGCATTTCTTTAAATCTGCACACTTCAACCCATTTCATAGAAGGTATAATGTGCAGCGCGAGTATTGAGGGCCTATAACCCAGCCTTCAGCCAGGCTCCAACAAACTTCGATGCACAGTGGATTGGTTTTGGTACATTATTTCTCGCGCAGTACATAAGCAACACTTCATCTTCTCCCATCACTCCCACATGGGACTGTCTTGTTGCAGAGAAACAATCTCAGGGTCCCTATTGATTTGTCATAAATAAAATGTTTGTTTGTGCGGTGTATCTCCATCTTATTTCGAAGGGATGTTAAAACGTTACCATAGCAACCAGAGTCAGAGCATTAGGGCAGTGGTAGAGACTAGAGGAGTAGAGCTTGTGAGTCTTAAGTCAGGGTCACACAGCACGATTTTAAAATTGTTGGTCAATTTTCCAAACCTCTCTGTCCACACACGAGCTGATAAAAGTGCATCAGGTTCGATCGTTTGTTGCAGGAGCAGCACACCACACACGAACCGATTTCACTCATGAACATCCTGATTCCAGAAGAAAATCCCGTAAAACCCCCAACATACCATAGGTGAGTTTAGAATAAACAAACACGGATGACGATTCATTTTAACCGATAAACAACGTAACAAAAAGAAAAGGCGTTGGATAACTGACGGTGGGAGCAGCCGCTCTATTTGCTGCACTAGAGGTGAGCTAACATTTTTGTTACACTGTGTTTAGATGGTTTTCTGTTCTTTCTTTTTTCCATTTAGCGTCACTGCTTAATTCAAGTTTTTGCTGTTTTGATGTTTCCATTCAAGGAGGCGACTGTGGCTGTGTGGGTAGAGTAGTCGTCTTGTGATCGGAAGGTTGTAGGTTCAATTCCAGCTTCCTCCTGCCATGTGTCGATGTCCCCTTGGGCAAGGTACTTTTGCAAATGGGTGAATGTAACTCTAGTGCAGCGTTTCTCAATTCTGGTCCTCACACCCCCTGCATGTCTTAGGCATTTCCCTTCTGCTACACACCTGGATTGAATATTTCGGTGATTAACAGGCTTCTGCAGTACCTGATGGTCATGCAATCATTTGAATCTGCTGTTCTGGAATAGAGGCATATCTAAAACATGCAGAGCAGGGGGGGTGGTGAGGACTGGATTTGAGAAGGACTGCTGTAGTGTAAAACACTTTGAGTGGTCAAAATGATTGGAAAAGCGCTATATAACAATGACCACAAAATATGGCTAAACCAGGGAAAACCCCACGATAGTCCGAAGCGTGTCGGACTATCGCAGTTGTACTTTTGACTGAACAGCTGCTGCATTGCGCCTGCAAGTATTTTGCATGTTTTATGCCTTAATTAGGTGAATTTACTGCCACATCATTTCACATAGTAGCATTTATACCTAAAGCAAAAAATTAACTGTCAATCCAGGTGATTGGCAGAGATCAGCCTCATTGGTGATCAGTATCAGAATCGGCAGCAGAAAACTTGATGGGAGCATCCCTAGTAAATAGTTTGAAGTTTAAACTAGCATTGTTGTGCATTTTTTATCTGGCCATTTTGTACAAGATTTATCAACTAACATCAGAAAATGGCACAGAACAAGAAAAAGCTGATAATCATAGTTTGAATTGATTTTTTTTTTTTTTTTTTTGGCCATTGATTGGTTGTTGGTAGGCGTACCTATTTTAATGTGAATGTCCATAGCATTTTTCTTAGACACCTGTAAAATAATTTCTATTCTATTCTAGGAAAATAATAATTCAGTAATGTGTTTTTTATTATTTTTGATTATAAACAGAGAAATAATAAAAACCATAGCAACAATAATGATAGTAATATTAATAATAAATAATATTCAGTGCCTATTGGAGAGAAAAGGGACCTGAATAAGTGGATAAGGGGGCGTTGACCCAAAAAAGGTTGAGAACCACTCATCTAGAACATTGGGCCTGGAGTACAGCAGGCGGATGCCTGTCTGCGAACAACGTGGCGCAATTTTCATCACATGCCTCGTCAATGAGAACCGATTTCGGAACTTCGGTTGAAGTAGCTCGGGACATTAAAACATCACAGCGCAGACTTTCTCCGAACTAGTTTTACAGATTTCAAACGTACTTGGCATAAGGGAAACTGCTATGAGCTACAAACAAGCATAGATCATTTTAGTAACAGGTCTCAAAACACATGTTTACATAATTTAAATTATTTAAATTAGGCATGAACGCAATTCCTTACCTGCGAGGAGGTTCTTATCAGTTGTTGTAATAAACTGAATAACACAAAACAGAATGTCATGCTAAACCTTGCATGTAACTTAAGAGGCATGGTATAGCAATGTTTTTTGGACTGCCCCCTTACTTGAACCAACACTTTCTATAAGTTACGGATAAAATAAGGATTTCAGTCCGTGTTAAACCCCTGGTCTAAAATATTTTAGAATCACTTTATGAATTGGAACCATGCCTTGTTAAGGAGACGTTGCAGGAGATGTTCTCCTTCCCACTTTTCTACATAAACATCCACTGAGTGTTGAGTACTGCTAACACTAACACGAAACGTATTTTAAATTACACACGTCCAGCGTAGTTACATCACAAACGTTATTAGGAAATGGGACATCAAAGTCGTAAGCAACACCTTACCTGTTAACAGTATATTTGGTAGTTTAGTCATCATTGCTGAGCGTTAGATTCCTGAAACGTGTTGTTTTTTCCTTCTTCCTCTTTTTTTTCTTCTTCGGATGGCAACCAACTTTAAATGCATTTACCGCCACCTACCGGACTGGAGTGTGATCATCAATGACATACACAAAAAATTATCATACAGAATTCATACACACCTCTATGGTGTGTATGAGTGTGAATATTCACACACATAAATACATATATGTATATAATCATATGCACATATGATTTAAATAAAATTAAACAACCTAGTGCTTTTAAAAAATATAATTAATTTATTTTTAGCAGATTTTTATTAATTTCCATCTGATTACAATAATGAGAATTCCCTGTTTCATGTTTCCCTATTCAAAATAGAGAACTATTAAGTCCCATATGACCAATTCTAAGTCGAGATATGATTACTTCTTCCTTCTCCCTTCCACTCATACATCTATTACCCCCCACAGTCTTTTGGATTTTATAGAAATCTCTACCACTGTCTTGATTATCCCATTGTTCCTGCCAAACCTTCAGGATTTTATTTTGAAAAATAGATTTACCCTCACTTTTGCTGAAAGGAATACTTAAGTTGATAATATTACATTTCAGGGCCTGTTTAGCTAATATATCTACTTCTTCATTTCCTTCTATACCTACATGTGCAGGAATCCAGACAAATCGAATAAGACATTTCTTATTATGTAGCTGAACTAATAAGTGTTATATACTTAACAATAAATCCAATCTGCAAGATTCGCCAGATTTTATACTTAATAATACAACTTGACTATCTGATGCAATTATAGATTTATGTGCTTCTTTAACATTATCATGAAGCAACCATTCGCTCACCAGTCTCAACTTGTAAAGCAGCTAAAGGAGATGATCTGAAAGCTCTACAACATATTCTTAATCCTTGTTTGTTCTGACAGTCTCAAACGACTGCCAGAAGAAGCCATACATGCTATACAACCATAATCCAAAGATCTCATGAGAGCCTGATGAACTCCTTGAACACTTCTTGAAGCGCCCCATTCCTGACCAGAGAGACATCTCAACAAATTAACTTTTTTACATTTATTTTGAACTGATTCTTTGTGCCGTTTCCAAGTTAAGTTTTCATCAAAGATGACACCTAAAAACCTCACTGTATTACGTTGTTCAAACTTTTGATTGTAAAGATTCAAATGAACTTCCCTAGGTCTTCAATAAAAACCGATAACTTGGATCTTTGCTACTGACATTCTAAATCCCCATTTGATTGCCCAAACTTCCACTTTCATAATGGCATCCTGCATCTTTTTCTGCAAATACATAAGATTATGTCCCCACACTCACAGAACCCCTTCATCTGCAAATAAAGATTCCCCTATACTAGTATCTATTTCTCCCTTTACAAAAACCGCTTTGAAAAGGACAGAATAAATTTTTACTTCCAAGAAAATATGACAGTCTCTCTGTTACAATTCTCTACATTATTTTCCCTAATTGAGATGTAAGAGCTATTAATCCATAATTTGAAGGGTCTGTTGCATTTTTACCAGGCTTCAACACAGTAATTATAACTGACTGCTTCCATGCTGCAGGAATAATCCCCATCTCCCAAATCGGATTAAAACGTTTTAAAATAGCAGTAAGAAATATACAATTTAAATGTTTAAGAATTAGAAAACAAACGCCATCTTTTCCTGGTATTGACTGTTTTGGATTAAAAATGGCTTTTTTCAGCTCATACCTCTGTATAAAAAGCAACTCTAGATCTTGATTTGAAACGGTTCTTCTCTTCCTCCTCCTTTTATGATGTTTACTGGCAGTTTACAGGCTTAAACTGCCAGTTGATGGATGGAGGGTCACACCTCCGTCCATCAACTGGGCAGAGGTGTAATCCAGAAACTCAATTTATCCTATATCTTTATAAACCCTAAAATAATTGTATTATATACATACATACACACATACAGAACATACTAAATCAAAAGACATAAATTTTGTGTCTTTTAAGTAAGTGCTTGAATCTTGTGAATGACGCTTCCCGAATAAATTAGTCAAAATTTATGGAGAAAAATAAATATACTAAGTATGTTAAATTTGAGCATACTTGAAGCCAGACTAATCATCAGTGTACTTGAAGTATGATATTTTGGAACAACTAATTTTGTGCTTAATGTATTTTAATAGTGATTAAATTGTAGAAAATCACAATTTAAAGTGTACTAAGCGTACTATCACATGCTTTTATGGAACAACTAGAGTCATATTTTGTATACTTTAAGTATATTGCTTTTTATGTAATATAAACATGCTTGATTAGTATATATTAAGTGTACTATTTTTGTGATTGAATTACATTTAAAAAATATTTAGAATGTATTTTCAGTATATAAGCTTTACATATTTTATATATTAGTAGTGTGATCACAGTGTACTCCAATTACACTTGCGTTTTACTGCTAATGAAGTACACTTCTCAGTTACTTATCAATGTCTCTTATTATTTTTCTTTGCCACTTTGTGAATAATATGCTTCATACACATGACAGTACTGCAAACATATCAGGCTACCAAAACACAGAAGGATCAATTACAACATACTTTACAGCTGAAAAAATTACATTGTGTATTCAATGTATTCACATTTTTCAAGAGTATATTGTTATTACTATATACTATTACATAATTGTACAAATTGTCAATATATTAAAAGTTTACCAACAATATATTAAAAATGTTATTGTGAAAATTAGCAAAATAAAACAATAGGTACATGTCAGAGTTGACACCTATTAACACAGATTAACTAACACAGGAAAGACAAGAGAAAGTTAGATTCTGAATACTCACGAGGAGAACAGAGATGTGTTTTCAGTTACAAATCTCCTACTGCTCTGAAAGCACATTTGCCTGCCCCTCTCTTTTTATTGTCTTTAGGATCCCTAATCACAGAGAGCGCTGTAACTCTAAAGGGAGGGGAAAAGACACTTCATCACACAGTCACAGCGCCAAGATTATCACTAACTAACAACACAATCTATCTTAATGTGAATTATCCAGTTCCTGACACAGGGTCAAACAGAGCAAGTTGTACGTCTTCACAGCAACGGTTTTACGGCTATCTAACAGCTCAAAAGCAGGATGATCTGTGAAGAGCTGCTGTCACTGCTCTTCTTCAGAGAGGCCCTCTGAGGAAGGAAATCAGAGTGATTAACAATACAAGAACATTTATTAAAAGATATAACTAAACAAATAAGTGTACATAAAGCAAGAATATTATAAAGGCATAACAACATTTGATAAAAATAATACAATTTACCTAACAGTACTTTAGAGGAACTATGAGAAATGTTTCACCAAATGTTGTTTTAATACAATGTCACAGTATTCCAGTATTACTGCAGACAAGCTGACATTTCTCCTTCCTAAGAACAGTGAGAATCAGCAGAACATTCTCATTCACTACACTTTACAGAAACCTACAAAAAAGTACAATAGAGCAATTAAATAGAGGGTACAGAAAAACAGACTCGCTATGTATGTGACATCATCAGAACTGATGATGATTGGGACCAGAAGCCTGGGGTGGAAAAACATTTCTGGATGTCTTCTTTGCCTGTTTATGTTGGAAGTTGAAAAAATAGTCAGCAATATAATAAAATCAGCTTATGATGGCATTAACTATGAAGCTGTGTTAAGTGTGGACTTAAGGGAGACAAACTACCTTAAACTACCATCCATGATCTGAACACGCTGATCCTTGCAGGGTGGTGAGGGCGGCTGGTGGTGCCCATCTCCAGTAGTCATCAGATGAGAGGTGGGGTTCACCCTGGAAAGGTCACCAGTCCATCACTGGGCCCTGAAAACTAACAACAAATAACATGGATAAAAGAGACATGGTAGATTAACAAGGGGAAAAAATTCTGTCCAATTATTTTCAAATTAAATCATGTTTATTAAGCACTTAGTGTTGGTTACACACCAGTTTTTGCTGTGGTTAAAAATGTGGCGAACTGCTCAGTAAAAAAACAAAAAAAAAGCCTTCCACCATGAAGACGATGTGGAGGTTCATCCTCAGAACAGGTTGTTGTTCTGGTGGAGCCAGAGCCTCTTCTGAGACAGGAAAGTCTTTAGGTTTTCTAATTCCTGATCCCTGGCTTCCTCTTTCATCTTCATTTGCTTGGACTGCAAAAATATGTTGAAGATAAAAACAATGATGAATTAGTTATAACAACAGCCTCACAATATCAAAGTGTCTTTGGCATACTTAGCTTAATTAAAACCAGTTTATGAAGAAAACTATATTAAGTCGAAACAAACAGAGCCTCCATGCAGTTATAACATGAAGCTGAATGATTGTTATAGTAATAAGCATAAAAATCACAATGAAGAAAAATATTTGATAAAAACTAATTGATAAAATATTTCTGAAAAGAACGTAAGTTTGTTTATATGTATACTGCACTATTTATAATTAAATGAAGATAATTAGCATTTGGAAGCAAACTTACCACCAGCTAGTAACACGTTAGCAACCTTCGTCCCTTCAGACTCCTTCTGTGACCCATATTTCATTTCCATCCAGTTCTTGTCCAGTTGAGTTATCCAGTCGTCCCTAAGCCCTGGGCCGCGGACCAATTGGTACCGGGCCGCACAAGAAATAATTAAATATTTCCATTTTATGTATTATCTGAGTCTGAAGGATCTTTTATTTGAAAACCCGTTAACCGGATTCCCTCAGTTATGTCTTGCGCACCAACACTGAGCCCACAAAGGAGCAAAATGAGTAAGAAACAGATGTCTTTGCGAAGGGATAAAGACCCAGTGAAGAGACAAGAGAATGGATTTAACCTGGTAGGTGATTCTCATATTCGCTAAAGAGGCAAAGAAGCCTCACAACTTAGAGACCAAGCACTCTGTGCATAAGCAACACTTCAAGTGTCATTGTCTCCCATCACTCCCAGATGGGAGCGTCTTGTTGAAGAGAAACAAGCTCACGCTCCCAATAATTTGTCGTTATTGTGAGTTGAAATTTTAATGAAAATAAAATATTTGTTTTTGCAGCATATCTGTATTTTATTCTATAAGGATGTTTAAACATTACCGTAGTGACCAGAGTCAGAGAGCATTAGGACAGTGGTCAAGACGAGATGAGAGGAGTGGAGCTTGTGAGTTTTTAAGTCTGGTTCACATGGCATGATTTTAGAATTGTTGGCCGATTTTCAAAACCCGAGAGACCACGAGCCGATAAAAAGTCTGAAGCATAACAGTTCGGTTCATGGACATATAAGCGATCAAAACACACGAACAGGGCCGCGCAGAGACCTATGGAGAGGCTCTCTATAGTTTGATTGTTGTGTTACCATGGCTACAATATGGCGTAATCTTTGTGTTTGAGCTGCACAAATACATCACAGCAAACAATAACCAATAATCAGTGGTTGAGTTTAAGCTCAGCGGCCAATTAATCTGGACTCCCTGTCACAGACTTCAGTAAATCCCTATTTAATAACTGTTAGTGATGCTGAGGTTCTAAGTAGGAGGGGGTCATGGAGCCTAAGTCATGATTCTGTCTAAAGCCCCATATTACCTTGGGCCGGCCCTGCATGAAGAGCGAGCTGCTGCGCTGCGAATCTCTGTGCTGGAATCAATATGATCTCTGATCAATGGCTCCCTCTGAATCCTTCCACTGGCGATGTTCTCCATCAGAATCAAAGCGCTCAACATTTACGTGGCTCACCTTTATGCAGCTACTGATATGTGTGATTGTCCTATGACATCATGTATAAAGCCAGCTTGAAATGGTTCTTACTGTTGGGTCTCTGCCCTTTTTCCTCGAAGGGTTCTGGAGACAGGCAGGCTGTAGGGTTCTGGAGACAGGCAGGCTGTAGGTGTAGTGTTTTGCCCTGATTGCTGCTCTGCTGCTTTATAGCTGCAATGCATGCAGGCTTTTCCCTCTCCCTCCTCAGAACCCCATATCGTTTGGTTTGTATCTTATGGCTGGGGTTTGTTAGATTTGTTTGGGCTTTTCATTATTTTGGTTATGGGTTTTGTATTAATCTATTTTAGTTTCTCATTTCAGGTATTCCTTTTTAAGGATTTATTTCTTTAGTATAATTTAATGAATTCATTCTCGAAGTCAGAAAATCCTTGTGTGGTCTCCTTTAATGTTACCCCACAAAACAAGCTTGGTGGACGTAGCATCACTCCCTGGTGGTGTGCTTTGGATCATTGTCAAGCTTTTTTCTCTCTTCCTCTTGATGAAGGCGGACGCTTTTTTCCTCTGCTCCTTCCCTACCCATGCCTTCTCTGCTTGCTCTGTTTTTCTTCTGTCTTTTTCTATATTTTTGGAGCCTTTTTCTGCACATCATCCAAATCTACAAATTATGGATCTGGTCAACCGATCTCTCAATGCAATTGATCAAATTTTTGACAAGAAGTCTGGGCACAAGAGAGCCTCTTGTCCTGCAGGGACAAACCCAGCGGGATTCACCCTGGATTTATTCATGATAACAGGATTTCTGCTGTTTGGAGCTTGTAGATTCCTGGATTATCGACAAATTTGTGACAAACTTGGCCGAACTAGCAAACACTCAGACTGTTGGTGTGGACAGAGATGAGGACTCTAAAACTCACTAACTGAATGGAATCGATCTTGGAGAAGTTGCTAGTTTCGGTTCAGTGGAACGACCAAACTAATTTGGATGATTGGGAACTGAGATGTATTGGAGAGACTTTAGGGAAGATTGAAATTTATAATCTTCCCGACCTAAGACATTCTGTATCTGAATTGGCTTTCCCCATGTGGCCTTGGAAGGGCTGCATATTTCTAATCTCCTTGAAGATATGTAAACACAATGCTCTTCCCTCCTCACCTCCTCCTGTATCTATGGAGCTGTGGAGCTGAGCGCTCCTAAGGTCATCATGCCTTGATGACAACACCTTTATCGGACTTCTGTCGGGAGGCTGAGCAACGTGGTTCCATGGCCCTTTGACATCACCGCCTTCACTCATCTTTGTTTTGCCCTTTGTTTTGTCTGAATGTTGCCATCTGCCCCAATCAATCAATCAATCAATCAAATTTTATTTGTATAGCACATTTCAGCAGGAAGGCATTTCAAGGTGCTTTACATAATTAAAAAACAAAATAAAAACAGCATATGATACTGAATAAACAGTAAGAAAGAGAAAGAGATTTTGGAAAAAGAAAAAAAAGAAAAAGATTTAAAAAAAAAAAAAGATAAAAACATACTTTTGTTACGGAATTTAAGCGCCTGTCGTTGCTGGACTCCGCCGTCTATTTAACACGGGTATTATCCAGGCCCCGTAGCCTAACAGGACAAGGTCTCCAACCTTGCAGCACCAGGCTCCGTTCACCTGTCACGCGAATTTTTGCGCTAGGACTTCGCCGTCCTACACGGATTTTTGTGCACTATTTTTACCTGTTAGAGTCTGGAATTTACAGGGTTTTTCTGTGCGCCTAATGACCCTCAATCACTCGCCACTTTTACATAAATAGATAAAAAGTAAAGATAAAAACATTGAAAACATCGAAGACATCAAAGACATTTTGCTGTCATGCTCTCTAACCCTAATTAGAGAGCATGTTTAGAGTTGCTAATTTAGGCATAAGCAACTTTAAACAGGTGGGTTTTAAGTTGAGATTTAAACGCACCAGTGTTTCAGCTGTTTTACAATTTTCCAGAAGTTTGTTTTGTGGTGCATAGAAACTGAATGCTGCTTCTCCTCGTTTGGTTCTGGGGTTGCAGAGCAGAACCAGAACCAGAAGATCTGAGGGATCTAGACGGTTGGTACAGCAATAACAGATCTTTAAGGTATTGTGGTGCTAAACCGTTCAGTGATTTATAAACCAACAACAGTATTTTAAAGTCTATTCTCTGACCTACAAGGAGCCAGTGTAGGGACCTTAACACTGGTGCTATGTGCTCTATCTTCCTGGTTTTAGTGAGAACATGAGCAGCAGCTTCTGGATCAGCTGCAGCTGTTTGATTGATTTATTAGTCAGACCTGTGAAGACACTGTTGCAGTAATAAATGCGGCTAAAGATAATGCATCCTTTCCTCTTTTTTGTTATAGAAACGGTGGAGTACTCCCTATTTAACCCAGAAAATGATTATTTTAGTTTATTAGTAATATCAGAAATTGTTGAGTACGCACTATTTAGATCAACATTATACAGCCCAAAAATAGAATTAGAATTAGAATAACTATGAACTTGGAATCCAGAAATACTTAACAGGAACAGTCATTGCTTAGTTTCTATTGCTTTTAACCCAGAAAAGGAATTAGATCAGTCACTCTTTAGTTTATGTTATCAGAAACTGTAGAGTATTCACTATTTAGAAATGGAATTGGATACTTAGCAACCCTGAACAGGAGCACTTAGTTTACATACTTTAGAACAACATTAGATTAGTTTTCTTTCCTTTGTTTTGTTATTTTGTTTGTATTTCCTTTTAACTCACGTAAAGCACTTTGAATTTGCCTTGTTGCTGAAAATGTGCTATATAAATAAAATGACCTTACCTTAAAAGACCCAGACATGTTTCATCTTCAATGCTCTTGCTGATGGAAAGAGGTTTGCACTCAAACTCTCACAATACATTGCCTCATTCATTCTTTCATGTACAAGGATCAGTTGTCCTGTTCCTTTAGCAGAAACAGCCCCAAAGTATGATGCTGCGCCCCCATGCTTCACTTGTAGGTATAGTATCCTTTGGATGCAACTCACCATGCACTCTCCTCCAAACACAAGTTGTGTTTCTACCAAACAGTTTGATTTTGGTTCCATCTGACCATATGACATTCTCCCAATACTCTTCTGGAACATCCAAATGCTCTCTAGCAAACTTCAGACAGGCCAAGATAAGTACTGGCTTAAGCAGAGGAACACGTCTGGCACTTCAGGATGTGAGACCCTGGCAACACAGTGTGTTACTGACAGTAGACTTTGTTGTGCCAGTGACAGCTTTCTGCAAGTCATTTACTAGATTCCTCCGTGAGGTTCTGGGATTTTCGCTCACCGTTCATGTGATCATTTTGACCCCACAGGGTGAGATCTAGTGTGGAGTCCCTAATTGAGGGAGATCATCAGTGGTCTTGTATGTCTTCCATTTTTTTTAATTATTGCTTCCACAGTTCTTTTCACACCAAGCTGCTTGCCTATTGCAGATTCAGTCTGCAATAGGCAGGTCTACAATTTTATTTCTGGTGTTCTTGCACAGCTCTCTGGTCTTCACCATAGTGGAGTCTGGAGTGTGACTGTTTGAGGTTGTGGACATGCGTCTTTTATACTGATAAGTTCAAACAGGTGCCATTAATACAGGTAATGAGTGGAGGACAGAGGAGCCTCTTAAAGGAGAAGTTACAGGTATGTGAGAACGAGAAATCCTGCTTGTTATTGACCAAATACTTATATTCTACCGTAATTTGCAGTTCTTAAAATAAAAGTGATTTTCTAGATATGTTTTCTCATTTTGTCTCTCATAGTCGAGGTCTACCTTTGATGTCAAATACAGGCCTCTCACTTTTTTTAAGTGGGAGAACTTTTCCCCCCACTGTAATTAGTGACCTCACTAATTGAACTTGGCAATTTTGAATATTTCAGCTAATGATTCACAGAATCACAGATTCACAGAATCAGCAGCATGCATATCATGCTTGTTGGGTCTATTGGTTTTCTATAACTTTACTAACCCTTTTAGAAACTTGCTTTCAGTGCAGAAGTTCAAATGTGAACAAAAACTGTGATTTATCTTGCTAGTGATGTGGAACAGAGTCTAAAAACACAGCTGCAAATAAAAACTGGTCATATTTGGTCTCAACTTTATTTGTATACTAATTACTAAAATATCTCTGGGGGAAAAAAAACTACAAACAAAACATCTTCATTTATGCCAATGGAAAATCATTTCAAAACATCTGAAATGGTCTTATTCCTGTGCAAGTGATGAATACAAACCAAATCAGAAAACATAAATATACCAAGACCTTTTTATACAGAATATAAATGTAACCCATGAATGTTACTTAGATATTGAGAACAAAAATTTTAGAACAATAATTACTTTCCATCCTGTTACTGTACTGCAAATAACAGAACTACAAAAAAACGTCTATAAAGTTGACAGGCTATTTGCTTGTCAATACCATTTCTGAAGACATTTTGAAACTTAAAAATCTCTTTCTACACCAGAATTAATCTTCGATTTCCCATTATGAAAATTTACCAATTGCAGTTTTGTTTTTATAAAACTATGCAATTTTTTAAAAATAATTTTACTGTCACAAAAACAATAAAATGTTTATAAAGGCTGAAAGGACCAGTAAATTTTCTTCACATCAACAGTAAAAAGAAATTGCAACCTTTTCCAATCATCATCCTTCATATAACAGAACATAAGGAAAAAGCCCTTTTGGTTGTTTTCTTCTTGAACAGAATGAAGCTGAGCAATTTTGCAAAGTTGTATCTCATCCACAATGGCCTAAAAATGTTATTTGGACGCAAAGTAGCCAAATCTGACTAAAATGCAAAGTGTGTGCAGCAGCAACAACTCACTATTTTTACAGCACAGTGGTAGTTAAAATTTCAGTTTGCTTTGCAATCACAGAATCTGTACAACTCTGGCTATCGAAGTATTCAAGCTTGGCCAACACTGGAGAGCATCTCGACCACCTGAGTCAGTCTACAACAGAAAAAAAAAATTATGTTACAACTGAATCAAAGTTCAAATCAGATGTGAGACAAAGAAATATTCTTACAGTAAAATGCAACAAATGAGTGCCAGTGGCATTTGAATCAGTCACTGTCATATTCTTCTATGATGACTTCCTCTTCCTCCAAGAGCGCTCGGTTTGTAATAAGATAGGACTGACTGACTTGTGGACCTTTCTCAATCCTGCAGTGTAATTCCTCTTCTTCCTCGATCTCCTGGCCCATCTCTCTGTCTCTTAGATTCTCCAGTTTTAATCTGAACACGTCACAAAGACAAAGATGTCGTAAATTTTCAAATTTTAATTTGAAACTTTCAGGTTCAGTTTTCTTCATTGGTAACCGTGGATACATTTTAGCTGTGATACAATAAAACAAAGACACAGGATGCCAAACTTCTCACAGTTGTTCACTGCTTGCCCACAAAAATCCTGCACGAGTGTTTTATGAAAACCCCCCAAAAACAACATTGTTAGGAATTAGTCCCTCCAGGAAGTGGAGATGATGCAATAGCAACTGTAATGGATAGTGAGCTATTTAAAATAAATTGTCTAAATTATTTAAATTTGTAGACTAAAGTAAATTATTCAAAGTGAATTTTCTAAATTAAGAATGTTGCAGATTGTTTATAGATGTTTGTTTTGATTAGCATTGTTGGTGGTTTATATTTTGTTTTGTTTAATGGTATTTGTACTTTATAATGTTTTGGGGTTTTTGTATGTACCTCATGGGCTGCCGTAGGTGATGAAGGCAGGCCCTGTAAAAGCTGGTAGAATAATTGTGCCCATGAATGACTTGAACTGTCAAGATGTGTTTGGCACAAAAAAATCAACACTTAGTGTTCCCCAGTGAAAGCAGCGAGGTACGTTTTGTTTTGTTTGTATTTTAAGTTTATGTTTTGTATTCTAATGTTTGTATATATTTTAGTTTTCACGGTCACTGAGGTCATTGTGGTGACTGTGATGATCATGGTTGATATTCATCAACGAAAATAAAATGCTGAAATTCACCTGTTGAGATTGGCTGAGTAATTCAAGTGCTGGGGAGTTGCTACAGCAACTATAAACTCAAATTTATCATTTGTAAATTTTGCGCAAATCTGACCAATCACCATAACATTTTCTATATTTCATTCTTTTCTGAGTTAGTGGTATGGATCTGGATTTGCAGAGGTCCTGAGGTGATTTTTGTCACTGGTACTGCTCAGAAGGTTTTCATAGTCTGTGGTACTTGTTCTAGTTTCAGGCTCATGTTTAACATATATCCCATGATGCTACACAGTTGATCTGTGCAGCACCTCAGGAGCCTGACGCTGATGCCATGCAGGCTTCCAGCCTTCCACACCTTTATCTTATGCAGCTCATTTCTCACCTGAAAAGTGAAATTGTACTCAGGCTCTTCCATACCCCCACTGATGTTTTGCTGCAACTGATCCTCCTGTGGATTTTTTTTCCCCAATTCCTGATCTTCCTTCTCTGTTCTTTCTGCACAGCTCTCAGCTCATTAAATAGGTTTGATCAAAATTCAGCTGAAAAGAATCGCCCTAACCCCTAACTTTGAATCAGATGAAGACCCTCAAGATGTTGGTCCTCAAACATCTTTACCATCCTGGTGAGGTCTTCACTCACTGGCCTAACATCAGGATAGGTAATGCCATTATCTACCTCCTCCACACCACTGTAACATACTTGAAGATGACTGGAAGCACTGTAGGGATTGTGTTCTTTGATTCCTTCAGTTTTTTGACACATCGAGAGACGAGCTCAAGATGCAAGCAGTGGACCATCACCTGTCCCAGTGGCTACTGGACTACTTTAGTAGCTGCTGATAGTATGGAAGACCCAGAGCTGCGTCTCTGACAGGGTGATTTGGAGTACAGATCAATGCAGTGGACTGCTCTGGCAACGTCACCATTCACTGTTTACTCTGCAGACTTCTCCATCAACTCCCAAGACTGCCATCTACAAAGTTTCTCTGCCACAGACAGCCTGAGTTCACTGTCTGTACTCAGAGTACAGACAGTGAACTCAGGACTTTGAGGATTGGTCCTGCTGGATCATCTTTTTTATTGTCACTTGTAAGTCTTTATTTATTTATTTATTTTTTACTGTCAATTCTTGTATGAAACTATGGCTGCATGAAATATTTTAATACTGTACTAAGAGTGTAATAGCGGTCTTCCAACCAATCCCAATACCTAGCTTCAAAAATACTACATTAAAATTGAAAAAAACATTTCAAACAACAAAGTCAAAAAGCTGACAAGCAAGTCCCAGCAGGTGGAGAAGAGAGATGCGACTAAAATACAAGCGGTCTCCCACCACAATAAACAAATAACAACAAAAGCTGGACTTCAGTCCAAATCCAATCAGTGGGGGAGAGTTGAAAAAGTTGGTTGGAAAATATGTAGTAGAGGAAATGCTGCCCTTAAATATGATTGACTCGCCCTGACTGACATTTTCATGTTGAAGCAGTGGGGGTTGTTGTCAATAGCTGCCAAATGTAGCTAATAAATTAACTTGTAATCTAACTTAGTTAAAATAAGATATTCCTTTATTAATCCCACAGAGGGGAAATTTGCATTGTTACAGCAGAACAGAGGACAGAGCAGAACCAATATAAAAATCTATATATACAAAAAATACAAGTGAATATAGAAATATTGAAACAGTATAGTATGAAATATAAAAAATAAGTACATTCCAGGTGTATATGTTAAGGTAGGCAGATAGGTGATGTTACACATAGATTAAAGTAAATAAATAATAAATGAAATAGTAATGTAAGTCATATTGCAAATGATGACAGATAGGTAAGTTGTTATACATGAGGAATTTGTCATAAGTGATTAAAAGAAACAGGTTTATTGCTTGTAAGTTAGAACCAAGTTAATTTTTCAAGGAGCAATCACTAATCAGAAATTCAAGATACCTATGCCACCCTGATCAGGAAATCCACAAATTGAAAGCCTTTAGAGAGTTCTGATTTACTATAAAGAGAGAGATCATATTTCTCCTATTTTAGTTTCCCTTTATTAGCTTCCAGTTAAATCCAGAATAGAATTTAAGATTCTCCTTCTCGCATGCAAAGTGCTTAATTAAGCTCCATCATTCATCAGAGATCTGGTTGGTCCATATGTTCCCAACAGAGCACTTTGCTCTCAGACTGCAGGTTAACTGCTGGTTGGGAGGCAGATTCTTTTATTATCAGGCTCCTCTGCTGTGGAACCAGCTCACAGTTTCACTCTGTGTACTTTTAAGCTCAGATTTAAAACTTTTCTTTCTGATAAAGCATATAGTTAAAAACAATATTTAATCTGCAATATACAATAGTCAAGTACGAGTTGGAATAATAAAGTTAATTAATTATTTCAAAAAGGACGGTGACTTTTTCACATGGGTTAAAAAGGAGGAGTTTTTTCCCTTTGTAAATTAATCATTTGAAGGTATATCTTGGATGTACTTAGGTTATCTTAAAGCTTTCTGTGTTCAATGCCGTCATCCGATTACCAAGGCCTATAAAATATCTACAAAATTTATAATACATGAGGATTAAAAAGGTTTCGTACCTGCCAGAACATGTCCTTAGTGACATCTGACCAACATCTTGAATAACAGCCATCTGTGCTATCAGGAAAAAAAGTAGGATGTTACTTTAATCACCATTAATTAACTACCAGAAACATCTTTTGTGGTTCACAATTTATTTCCCTAATCCTATAATTATTGCGTCCAGATCAATTTATTTCACCCGAGTCCCAGCCATGTGATTTAGAGTATTGGTCAATACCGAGTCCCAATCCGATGCTTCAAAAAACATTTAGAAAATGAACCCCCTAGATGAGAGCATCGCCTAATTTGCATATTTGATTATGTGAGCCAGGATATTTAGAAATGAATATAAACATCGACAATGCAAAAATAATATAAAATAATTTTTAAATCACTTTTAAAAAGTATTTTAACTACAAACAAACTTTACTAACTTGTGTGAACCTACACTAAATAAATCAGTTTTGTATAATATCAAAATTAACCAAAAGACAGTTATCAGAGGCATGTACAGGGGAGGAGGTGAATCAGTGATGGAGGTTGGGTCAATCAAATTTATTTTTGGTGCGACAGTTTTGGTAAAAAAAAAAAAAAAGCAAACATAAATAACTATATTTACATTCTATTTACTGCAATCCAGAGCAGGATCAATGGCAACTTTGTGCATGTGTGATTCTATTGCAATGTGTAATGGAGTGGAGTGGGTCTCCTCTGCTCTACTGCAGGGTGAGAATACTGTCAGTCAGACAACAGGCTGCCCTCCCCGCACCTTGGAGGTGGGAGGGGTTCATGGCAGCTCTCACTGTAACTCAAGTACTATCTATGCTTTTCTGTTTTGTCACCAATGTCTCCAATAATGGTGGTTTGAAATGACTAAATACAGCAGCAATGTCACCAAGTTGGCAACAGTGCTGATGCTGTGTTCTGCTTCACATTACTAAAGTTGTTAGGCCGAGAAACCATGCCTGCAGAGAATTGTATGCCCTGTCGCGGGAACACGCATTGCTCTAAACTCTTACTAAAGTGAAGCCACACTCTTCATTGCTGCTGCACACATTTGATGTGCTGTGCAGACACTGCAGCCGATTCCATCGTAGGGTTTCAGTGGCTTCTTCAGTCGGCTGGCTGGGAATCATAACTAGGAATTGAAAATTAAAAAGATTATCGATTCCCAACCTTCAATTCTCAATAAGTATAATGGATAGGTTTTTGACAGAGATTTGTGTGTTTGAGTGTGAAGGGTAAGGTTTTGTGGGGGAGGGGGATTTTCTTAACCAAAGGGGGCTCAACAGAAAAAGCTTGGGAGTCACTGGTGTTAGGAACTATCTATAAAACCACAGATCTGAAAGATAAGTGAGGCACAGCAGTTTAAATGTTAAACGGTTTTTAACATTTAAATAAGACACTTTCATATTTTAGTTAGTAGTTGTTATTTTTGGAAACGTAACTGTTATTACAGTAATTTTATAGTATAGTAAAGACAGTAACAGTGAGGCATCCATTGCGTGCTACCTTGACTCCTTGTAGGGTTACAAAGTTTGGCCAGGAAAGGCAGCAACTGAGTCTGTAGACTGACTGGTGTAAGACAGAAGCTCCTGAACAAAGATTGTGCAGCCACACAGTTGTCCTGGTGCTATAAAAAGAAATATTTATTAGTATTTATAAATGGAAATCCTGAATCCACATTGATCAATTGTTTTCAGTGACACTGATTCAGAGATTTGTGTATATTTAAACATAATAAAGGATAACCACATCTGTAATTGTATTTTTAGCTTTATTTAACCAGAGTGCTTTTATTCTTTGCTTAACAGGTTTAAAATGATTGGGCTTTGGAGGCACTTGTGAGGCAGCTCCAAAAATCTATTTCAGTAGCAAACTGAAGGCTACTGAAATATTCATGAGGCCATTTCCAAAATAATAATAATAATTTAAATCCATCTATTCATCATTTGTAGTCAAGACAGAAATTTTAGTCAGTATTAAATAAAATAATGCTATGGTAGTTGAGTCTGGGAAACAACATATTACTCGTGGTGGATCTAGAAAAATATGCATGGGGTGGCAAGAGATGGAAAGTCCATCTGGTGCCCGTTGCCATACATTACTGGATTGGACAGCAGCCATCGCCGCTGTGATGATGCGCCACTAGTATGCATTGAGTCATGTCCACAAAGCCATACTGTTTCAATGCATGAAAAGCAGGATTCAATCACAAAAATATTTGTAGCATAATCATTTATTATCAGATTTCTATTAAATATGGCTTAAATTAAAGCTGAGAAAATTGCTAATGTTTCGATTAATACAATATGTATTCTCCTGGATGTAAATCTATAAATAGTTTGTTTTCTGTCAGCTCTGCCAAGATGCAAGAGAGGATGTATTTCTCTTATATCGGTAAAGAATAACTAGCGTGAAAACGCAGGCTAGTAAACAAGGCTCCACTGAGGATAAACAGCTATGGCATCTGTAGGTATCAACAATAAACTTTACATTAGCGCTGTTGTAAACGAATATTTTAGTAATAGAGTAATCTATCGATTATTCTTATGATGAAGTAATCGGGAAAAAAATGACAAAATAAAATATTGGTAAATCTGGCATAACACCAGGGTTACTATCAGTATCAATATCAGTCCAATTTTTCATATTTGAGCATCCCTAACATTTAGTTTTCTGTAGTTTATAAAATTAACCTGTCACAATAGCTCACTTTCTAAGTTAATCTGAAGAAAAGTTATACAAAGATCTGACATTATATTCAATTTCATAATAAAGAGGCAGTGGGGTGCTGTGGTGGCCAGTGGTGGGAGAAAGTACTCAAAAATTGTACTGAAGTACAGTAACGAAGTACTTGTACTGTGGCGCAGGGGAAAAGCACGACCCACGTATTGAGACCTTAGTCCTCGTGATGGAGGTTGCAGGTTAAATTCCTGGCCTGGCAACATTTGCCGCATGTCTTCCCCCCTTCTCATTACCCTGTTTCCTGTTGAACTACTTTCAAATAAAGGCCACTAGAGCCAACAAAACCTTTAAAAAATAATAATAAACAAAACCTTTAAAAAATAATAATAAAGAGTCAGGCTCACAAATACACTTATAAAAAATGTCTATGCTCCAGCTTTTAGTTTATGTGTTCATCTTCGGTGAGTTTAACTCTCACTTTGCACCATACCTGTCAAGCTTTTGATAATACGGGAAATGTCGCTTGGAGTTGGGGGGGTTGGAGTGGTGGGGGGCAGGCGAGTGAACAAATGTAAGATGGGGTTGGGGAGGAGGAAATGGACCACACATCTGCTACTTGACCGACAGATGCACGTGCAGTGTGCGGGAGTGAGCTATGCGTGAATGACAGACCAAACACACTCCTCCTGGCTCTGATTGGTTGTTTTGGTTCGGAAGCAGGGTATTTTTATAAATGCTATTAGAGCCACAGGGGGATTTGATTTTTTCACAGTTTATCTCTCATCTTCTATTTACAGGAATTAGTGAGATTTTTAACATATGAAAATGATACATCTTCAAAAAAGTTACACATTGTAGCTTTAATGTCCAATTTGCCACATCTATTTCTTGAATTCACGGTTGCCAGTTAGGGTGGCTACAAGGTGGCAGCTATGATCCCATACCACCCAAGAAGATATGCCCTTGCATATTGCATATTTACATGTACCCCTGAAATCCAGCTGACAGCATAGCTTTACTAAAGACATACCTTTTTGTTGACTAGACACCAACTGGGTTTGTGCAGCGGTCTGAAGCCAACAGGAAGTTGACAAGAGTTTGAGTGGATCAACCCTCTGGTTGCCACTGAAGATCCATAGTCCCCTATTGTGTGACGAATCTAAAAAAAAAGACAGTATCTTTAGAACACTGAAAACTAGTCATCAGACAATCCACACAGGACACACAGTCGGTAGAATCGCAGTCGGTAGAACAACAATCAATTTATTCATAATGCTCTTTATATATCAAATTAAAATCTCAAAGGACACATTCACACAGAGTTGCAGAGCTGTCCACTGACCACTACCTGGTAGTGAGTTGGCTCTGGTGGTGGGGGGAGGAAGCCGGTCAGACCTGGCAGGTCCAAACATATTATGAGGGTCTGCTGGGAACGTCTGGCACAGTCTTCCATGAGACAGAGCTTTAACTCCTACTTCGGGAGAGCTTTGAACATGTTTTGAGGGGATTGAGGACATTGAGTCTGAGTGGACCATGTTCCGCATCTCCATTGTCGAGGCGGCTTATTGGACCTGTTGGTTGTTGGTGCCTCTCAGCAACCTCGGGTGGTTGCTGAGGCAAAAACTCAGGCATGAGAGGAGTTTGGAGAGGCCATGGAGAAAGACTTCCACACATCTTCGAGGCAATTCTGGCCACCACCCATAGTCTCAGGAGGGGAAAGCAGTACAGCACCTGTTTATAGTGGGGATGGTGTGCTGGTGGCCTTGACTCGGGACATTGTGGGCCGGTCAACAGAATACTTTGAAGACCTCCTCAATCTCACCAACATCCATTGAGGAAGCCGAGCCTGGGGATTCGGGGTCAGGCTCTCCAATCTCTGGGGATGAGGTCACCAAGGTGGTTAAAAAGCTCCTCGGTGGCAGGGCCCCGGGGGTGGATGAGATTTGCCCAGAGTTTCTTAAGGCTCTGGATGATGCGGGTTGTGTTGGTTGATGCGATTCTGCAATATTGGGTGGACATCGGGGGGAACTGCACCCCCTATTTGAATAGGGGAGGAATATTGAAGCTTTTATTTTGAAACTTTCAGTAAGCTTCATGTTAAATGACCACACTAATTCAATGTGAAAAAAAGAAATAAGGTGCAGTTTGAATTAAGTTTTGGTGATTTAAATGAGAATTTGGTTGAAAATGTTTAAAATGTATTAATCAGTAAGATATGACAGGATGCAACTTATCAGCTCTATCCAGCAAAAACAAAACCAAAAAGATGAAGCTATCTGGGACAGAGTGGCATGGGGCAATGGAGTAGAACGTAAAGACGGGCTGTGAAGTTATCACCTCAGCATAAAGATGATGTTCATATGATGTGCCGAACCATGCACCTAGGATTTTGCAAAGATTCTCAGACAACAGCCTAAGAGTGTTGCAAATGCAATTTAGTGACAACATTCTTCCACAAAGTCCAGGATGTTATTCAAATGTCATAAATTCACATGTCCACTACAGAAAATGTACTGAACACTGCGTGCTGAAACCACAAAGGGTGAGGAAGATGGCTGATTAGATCTAATTCCTCAGAATTCCTTGCACTGGAGACACCACTCCTGGAAACATGACTGCTTAACCCTTGCAATAAAATTCAGAGCTGATCAGTTAAGAACTGATCGCCACTCCAAAAGAAAGATCTGAATCCCAAAGTCTTGTCTTTTGAGTAAGCCTTGAACAGAGACATAGCTTAGAGCAGAGGTTCCCAAACTGTGGGGCGCGCCCCCCAGGGGGGGCGCCATGTCATTGCAGGGGGGGCGCGGGAAGCCGTCTGGATGAAAAAAATAAAACATGAACACTGTATGCGCTGGGTTTTTACCTTAGAATGGCCAACTACTATCCCATATTTGTATCCTCTGTCACTTTTATCAGCAGTTAAAACTGTTTAATCCGTTGTTAACATGTTGTAACCTGTTTTACCGAGCCGCCTTTAAACGCAACATGAGCGCTACGACGCTCGCGCTGGGTTTCCACCTGTGAAGGAGACCTGCTGCTGCTGGGCGGAGCTACGTAGGTTTGTGTTAGAATCACGGCAGCAAACCAGCAAAACGCAAAGAACTTTTCCCTCCAAACTAACCGACTGAGTTGAGTAAAGCTGTTGGATGCAGGTAATGTTAGCTAAAAGATGACAATACAGAACCTTAAGCTCAACAAGTACCTTGTAGGCTACCGATGTTGGTGTCTATTTTCAGCTACGTACATTCATTTTGCCCCCAAAAAAGTTGATGCCCCCCCGTCACACGCGTCGTTTCAACCAGACAGCCATTTGTAATCCATAGGGGGGGCGCAGAAAATGTTTGGAAACCACTGGGGGGGCGCAGAAGAAAAAGTTTGGGAACCACTGGCTTAGAGCATTTCCTTCAAACCTGCTGGCCAGGAAAAATAACTATGACCATGTAAAATTTCAGTTTTTTTTTTTTAAATAAAATTTGCAACAATTTCTACATTTCTGTTTTTTTCTGCCAAGATGGAATGCTGAGAATACATCCATGAGAAATAACTTTCTGGATTTTAGCAAATGGCTGCAATGAAACAAAGAGTGAAAAATTTAAAGGGGCCTGAATACTTTCCATACCCACTGCATAAGTTAGGATAGCTTCATTCTACACTTTTTCAATCAAAACACCATTTTTTTTACATGTCTTAGTGAATGCAGTTGGAGTGTTGACTGTGTATACGTCTACCTCTATATATTTAGCTTCATGTTTTTTATATTCTATCAATCTGTCATTAGTTTATACTATCTATTTAAGGACTAACCATCCAATTTCCTGCGAGAAGATCTGCATCAGACAGGTACTCGCTAGCTCTGTCCACATCTTCTATGTCAGAGAAGAAGTCCAGATAATTCTGATGGAGGCATAAGCTGAAAAACTCTCCAGAAGTTTCTGAACGCTCAACCACCAACTGAATACAAAGATAAACAAAAAAAAAAATCTAAATGAACAGAAGAACACCCAGATTATTGTCAAATTAAATAAAGTGGGGTGGGGGTGGGGAAACAACTTACTTCGGGCTGCACGAGCAATACTTCTCTACGATGTTGCAAAAGGTGAAATGGCAAAACAAGTCCAGAGGCACCTTTACTTTCATTTGGACAGTCACCATTTCCACCTGTTGGTCACATCATTGACATCATTTGACTTAAACAGACTGTACCATAATAGTTATACTCTTACAATTCAGATTCATCTGTAGACCACTCTACAATGTTATTCACATAAATTCAAAAATACTTTATTAATCCCAAAGGGATATTAAATGTTGTTGTAATTCATATTATTAAACATTTAAAGAGTTAATGTAGATACTGATGCTGTGAACAGGGAGAATCTCTTGTATTACAGTGAAACTGAAGAAGCCTCTGACTGAAAACACATATAACTTGATAAAAGGTCACATAAAGGTCATCATAGGTCTTCCTTCTTATGACATAGCATTTGGGTATTAAAACTACCAAATTTATCATTTTGCATAACATAAAATCAATAAAATGAAAAGAAAAACCTCTAAATTGTATCTATTTGTCTACAGCTGGAGGAATTTTATTGATAATAAACCTATCAATGAAAAATTGTATCCAACTGTGTAAATAATTATCAGTGAAAGTAGAGTTGTACAAATAAGAATGATCTTATTCTTATTTTTTATTCTGTACATAGTTCACACACTCTATACCCTGCACCACCACTGTGTTCCAAACCAGTGATAGTTTAATACCAAAGCTGCCCAATCAGTACACAATAATTCTGGTGCCAAATGTTCAAGCCATTTTATAGCTGGTACTCACGTTTGCAGTGCAGAATCTTTCCCAGTGCCCTAAACAAGAAGAAAGAAACATCTTTCCCACCAATAGGCTGATGCTCTTCTTGCTCCTTAGCTGACTTTGCTTGTTTCCCCTTCTTTTTTGATAGAGCAGCAGCTCTTTCCAATGATATTGTAGGTGGTTTCTTCAATGTACACAATCCTTTTTCTGACAAATTTTCAAAAACATTAGAAAGATAATGTAAGTTGACCTGCCCTGAAAAGCACAAATATCCATTTGCAATATAATTGATTTTAAATTTGTACAACTGCATTTTTGACCCCTTAAGTGTCATGGAGTGGAATGTGGCATAACTTTACCCAGTAGACAGCAAAACTGTAGGCTATTAATAGCACTTCGGATATCTCCAGAAGATCCTGAACAAAGCATTTCCAGTTCTGCCTTGTCAGGAACATACAAACTCTTATGATTCTGCTGAAAATGAAAATATTAAATTAGGCAGATAATACAAGAAAAAAACTTACTTTTGCAGACTTTATCTCACCTTTTCTGCCTCCATGTGTACAATGTTTTTCAGAACCTTCATCATTGTTGTTGCAGGAACAGGATTAAAACTGAAGTGAATGATATAATATAATGTTACTGTGAATCTAGTATGATAGTAATCAAATATTCTACATTTAAATTAAACTTCCACAAATGTACTTTGTTTCTACTAGCTGGAGTAAAAGAACAAAAGTACAATATCACCACCATTTAAACTGATGTAGCACATCACCTATATTTTTTTTGCAATATTGGTTAAATAATTCACTAATTATAAAATAATATTAAAAGTAGGCATTTATTCCATTTAAATGTTTAGTTTATTAATGAAACATTCATCTATCCATCCAATTACAAAAATTAAAATTTTTTTGGGGGCCAGCTCGAGTCACTGAACCCTGTTTTGCTGTGGATGTTGACTTACATGCTGGATCCAGATAACTGACTGAAGCAAACACTCCATTCAAATGACTACATGATTTAAGTCAATATGTGAGAAATATTCACATAAAATCGGATTTTATAGAACATTCAGTTTCTCCTTTAAAAGCATCAAACCCCTAAAATATGTTTGAATGCAGCATCTTTTCAATCCAATTGAAAAACCCTTCATTAGTCCCAAAAGGAAAATGTTGTAACTCAAACTATCCCAGGTTCTTCAGAGTTGTTGTATGTGCTGGTAACTGTGAGCAGGAAGGACTACAAGTATGTCTGCATTACAACAAATCTGAAGAAGCCTTTGACTGAGGACACTCTGTTGTAAAGCAGTCTGATGAAGAGGACGCTCAGGATTTTTCATACTTTTCTTGGTTTTTTGAATAATAATCGATTTGCACCATCATCCCCAGTGGTTCTACAGTGGGTCTCAGAACAGAATCAGCTTTCTTTATCCTGTTAGTAATTTTAAATCTCTGGCTCTGATCAGAATCAGAATCAGAAGAATGTTATTGTCATCGTCAGAAAGACAACAAAATTGCAGTTCCAGTACAACCATCCATCACACAACAACACAAGGGGGGGGGGGGGCATAGTTGGCTGCGGCCTCGCAGCCTGACAGGCGCCGCCTTGCAGAGGAAATAGGAAAAATAAGAAAAACATCAGGTAAGGAGAGGGAAAAAAAACAGTCTGTCTCACACTCTGCTCTTTGCAGGCAGAGTTTGAGATGAAGAAAAAAAACCTCGACACTTAAGCACATATAAACACATATAGACAAAACAAGCCGGGTACGAGGAGGTGGTGTGACGTGAATATGGGTCTCATGTGAGTTATGTGTGTGTCAGACCAAGAGCCCTAACTGAAGCACGCGATTGTTCGTGATTGTCTGTGAATATGATGTCAGTTTCACACCCAGCATAAACAGTTCAGGGCCACAGATGTCCTCAGGGAGGGGAGGGGCAGCAGAACAGAGCCTTCTTTAGACATAACAGGGGAGGATAGTTGGCCAGCCAAGGCCAGCCCGGGCAGCCAGATTCCGATAGCAATAATTTGTTTAGGTCAGGCTGACATCAGTTTACTGCCTTCCTTGAAAGTCTCGCTGATGCTTCTCAGTGGCAAATCCAAACAGCCACATTTTTAGAGTGTTAACTCAACAGACGATGGCAGAAGAGAGTACTCTTTACAAGAGACTTACACAACGCAGCATCTTGCTGCCAAAAATGAAGGCTCTAAGCTTCCTCAAAAATAACAGTCTTCTTGTCCCTTCCTGTATGCAATATAATTGATTTTAAATTTGTCCAGTTGCAACATCACTGTTGCATCTCAGCTACAGGATGCTGGAGATGCAACTCCATAATGGAAATGGCTCTTATTTCTCTGAAACTCCACAATGGGCTCTTTGCACCTCAGCTTCCGCGTTCGGGGTAAAGCGGCTCGATTGTTTCCGATCCAATACAAACATCATTTACATGAGGTGCTTGCAGTGCTTGGCCAAGGTTTGTACATCGATCCGAAGCCCCAACAAGTCAGCTGGAGAAAGGTTTTAAGATGTTCGCCTTGTTATACATTCACTGACACGAAGGTGAGTTTTACTTAAACTTTGTGGCTAACATTAACGTTAGCTTATGCTAGTAGGCAATATTCTCGGATATTGTTCTTGTAAAATGTGCTATTTAAGTATCTAAACATTCTAACGGACAATATTTTTACCTAATTTTCAAGTATATTATGTGTGTTTATTGTCGTTAGTGTCACAGACTAACGGGGAGGTTACGGTTCGGGCTTTTTACTTCCGAAGCCTGACGGAGCTCAACAAGCCTCATAGCTTGACAGTAGCGCAGCTCTGGTGTCAGAGATCTGGTTCAGCTGTTCAGGTTCAAAGTTGCTGCTTTTAGAAAAATATGACCGTGTTGCTTCATGTCTCCATGTTATTTCGTTTTATTACCTTTGCATGTTTCTTGTGAAGAGCTCAGATAGGACGGTGTTTACAGCAGGATGTACAGGCGGATCAGTTGCTCGGCTGTCTGGCTCTGGTCTGCTCTCTCGTTCCCATAAACTCTTTCAGGCTGAATACAGAAGTGATTCCATGGAAATAACTCAGGAGCCTCATTTATTTACCATCCGTATCCCCGGTAGTTTTAGGCTGATCCGGAGTGAAGTGAAGGCTGCAAACTTTGTGTTGTGCAGCGTTAGCTTTAACTGGTAGTGACAAATATTTACAAGCCATCTTCTTAATTCAGGATTGCTTGGAAATTAATGAAAACTTAAAAGCCCATTATATTAGGAAGACAACAATGTTAATAGTATTGTTTTTTTGCATCTGAAATACGACTTAGTCTTTTCTACCAGTCATGGTAACTCAAAGTGGAAACAAATGAGCTGCATTAGCTCCTGGAGATGTAACGTCAACGCCGTAGGTGCAAAGAGCCCATAAGCTTCTTTGTTTTGTTCACATTAACATAAAGATGTTATCTTACAATGTCGGCCACTTTTAAAACTGCAGATGAGACCTGCATCTTGGAATTCAAATGACAAGAATGAGTCATAAGGAAACACCGGAGAGCTCTAGTACACCCTGCTTCACTGCTGGGTTCAATCATTGAACCCAGCTATGTTGAAACCCAATGATAATCAAACTTTACTTAATGTTAGTGACAGCTTTCCCTCAATGTTTAAGTCAGAGTGTTCACAGCTAAAAAAAAACAAAAAACAACAGGTTCATGGCATTTATTGATTTGGACATCATTGCTGAAAGTCCGTGCCAGAAAATCAAATAGTGATGTAAAATAATAGCTCTAATGTGAAACTATGTATATTATGGGTAATATTTGATTCATTTTTTGGCAACACCACCGTAAATCCCAGGCATACATTTCAAACACTAATGTCTGTAACGTGAACCTGATGCAGCTCATGTGCAGCTCCTCCTGAATCTCTTTGGGGAAAAGAGACCATAAGCTGCCTTCTCCACTTCGAGAGCCAGACACTATGAATACCAGTGGACACTGACTATTCTTTACAAAGAACCTGGAAGACAGATAAATGAAAAAAAATATCAAACAGAATCTGTGAATTAGAGAAAAACAACAATTTTGAAATCTACATACAGCAGAATTAACACAGTGATGTGAATAAGTGTTCTATGATTCTCCTTCTATGACAGGGGTCCCCAAGCTACGGCCCGCGGGCCGGATCCGGCCCGCCACGTCATTTGGTCCGGCCCCCTGAACAATGCCGGATCCGGCCCGCCTCCTCATACCAGAGAGCATTCAGTGTTTTTTTTTTTTCATATATTGTATTTTCCGGTTTATATGTGGATTTTTCTTCAACCACCAGGGGGCTTGAGCAGATGTGAAACTAACTTTCCCTCAATGGAATATATACTAGTCAGTCCCAGTCACCTTTTCACTCACGGTTTTTTCCATTTGCATTCTGGGTAAAAATCTATCTAAAAGCGCGAATGTCGTCGCGCCCCTCCCGCTCGACAGTTTCAAAGACAGAACAACACCCCCCCGTCGACAAGAATTTTATAAGGTTTCTTTCTCCAAAAACTAAGACCGGCCCCAGAAAGGAACAGCTATGTGGCCCTCGCAGGAAAAAGTTTGGGGACCCCCTGTTCTATGATTTCCATTTTGCATGTTTGTCACGTTCAACTGTTTCAGAAAATGAAACCAGTTTAAATATTAGTAAATGACAACACAAATTTTTAATTTAGCTTTTAAATGAAGATGTTTGTAAATAATCTCAGAATAAAACCCTACATAGCCCTGTGTGAAAAATTGATTGCTGCCGCCTCCCCATTAAAACATAACTGTGGTTTATCACACCTGAGTTCACTACCTCTAAACACTCACCGGCCTGATTGCTGCAGGAACTCACCTCAAGGTGTCATGAAAGCTGCAAGGCTGTCTGTAGAACTGGTTTGGAAAATCCTGGAAAGAACAAATATGAAGGAAAAGTAAAGGAATGCAAAGCTTCTTGTTGAAAAATATGACATAAACATGTTTCTTAATAATGTGAGAAAGAGTCAGAACATGAAGATGGAGTAGAATAAATATGTATTGAGAAGTAGAAGAAATGGGTTAGTGCATAAAAGAGAGTCTGACAATCACAATAATGATAACATTTCCATCCATCCATCCATTTTCTTCCGCTTATCCGGGGTCGGGTCGCGGGGGCGGCAGCTTCAGAAGGGAGGCCCAGACTTCCCTCTTCCAGCTCCTCCGGGGAATCCCAAGGCGTTCCCAGGCCAGCCGAGAGACATAGTCCTTCCACCGTGTCCTGGGTCTTCCCCGGGGCCTCCTCCCGGTGGGACGTGCCCGGAACACCTCACCAGGGAGGCGTCCAGGAGACATCCTTACCACCTCAACTGGCTCCTCTCAACGTGAAGGAGCAGCAGCTCTACTCTGAGTCCCTCCCGGATGACCAAGCTTCTCACCCTATCTCTAAGCGAGAGCCCAGCCACCCTGCGGAGGAAACCCATTTCGGTCGCTTGTATCCGGTACCTCGTTCTTTCGATCATGACCCAAAGCTCATAACCATAGATGAGGGTGGGAACGTAGATCGACCAGTAAATTGAGAGCTTCACTTTTTGACTCAGTTCTCTCTTCACCACGACGGACCGGTACAGCGCCCGTTTCACGGCAGACGCTGCACCAATCCACCTGTCGATCTCCCGCTCCCTTCGTCCTCATTTGTGAACAAGATCCCCAGATACTTAAACTCCTCCATTTGGGGCAGGACATGCCCCACCGACCTGCAGAAGGCACTCTACCCTTTTCCGGCTCAAGACCATGGCCTCGGATTTGGAGGCACTGATCCTCATCCCGGCCGCTTCACACTCGGCTGCGAACCGCTCACAACATGGTTGTGGGGTAAGCACAGACAACACCTGTAGGCGGAGGGAGGCTACCCTCTCATTCACCGGGGTAAACACCAACGTACAGGCGTCAAGATGGGGGGCAACAAGTATGCCCACTCCTGCCCGGCGCCTCTCACTGCGGGCAACTCCAGAGTGGAAGTACGTTCAGCCCCTCTCAAGGAGACTGGTTCCAGAACCAGAGCCATGCATCGAGGTGAGGCCGACTATTTCTAGCTGGAACCTCTCAGCCTCGCACGCTAGCTCCGGCTCCTTCCCCACCAGAGAGGTCACGTTCCACGTCCCAAGAGCCAGCTTCTGCAGCCGAGGATCAGACCGTTAATAAAATAAGTGGTGAAATCGCCCCTTTTTGAAGTTTCACAAATCAGAAAAAGGTTTCACAAATCAGAAACATGGTTCTGTATATTCTGCTATTAGAGCAGAATAATCTAGTCCAAGTTTGAAGAGTATAGGTGTTGTGGTTTTGGAAATAGCGCAGATCTTGTATGACCAAGACAGAAAAAAAAGGGGTAAAAAATGCCCTTTATTGAAGTTTCACAAAACAGAAAAAGGTTTTACAAATCCCAAAAATGGTTATAAATATTCTATTAGAGCAGAATAATCCAGTCCAGGTTTGAAGAGTCTAGGTGTTGTAGTTTTTAAACTAGAGTCGATTAAAAATGCGAAAGGTTGTGAAAAATTAGGTGGAATCGCCCTTTAGCCATTTCCCGAATCAGAAACTGGAATGAGAAACCAACTTCAGCTTCGTCTGCCTCGCTCTCCGTCTTTACAGTTTTTCTCACACTTCCTGCTACTCAGCAGCAGGCAGCAGGTTACATTGTGTTGCATTCAATGTTGTCGGAATAAAGACATTTATGCACTTAATGTCCGATTTGCCATAACTATTTGTTGAATACATAGTTGCCAGCTGGGGTGGCAAGGCTCTCAGTTGGGGCGGCAATTGCCACGCCCTGCTACCCCAGTAGATCCACCCCTGGACCTACTTACCAGTCGACAAACTCAAGACCTACAAACTTGAGTTTGTCGACTGGTATAAGTTAACAGGAATAAGTTAACTTGAAAAAAAATTGTTGAATTAAGAAATATATTGATTGATGAAAGCAAATTGTTAATTTGTTTCTGTGTAGTGAACAAATTAAACATAAGTTCACTGAAAGAGTGTTTGCTTTGTCAGACTAACAAAAAAGTTTAGTTAGTTCAACTACCTTCTATCTTGTCAATCTGAAGTTATTTGAATTAGTTGAGTTAATTCATTAATTTTATCTTAAAAAATCATAATCTCACATTACAATATCTGTTTTGCTTTCAATTAATACAATTATGTGGAACCTGTTGACATAAAAAAGTATGTTAAGTTAATGATTCATTTCTTTGAGTGATAGGATCTGTTTACGCTCAAAATACCTATCAATATGCCTTTGCCATATAATAATCATGTAATTGGTATATACATAAAACTATGTCATACAGTATATCACCATCCTTAAGGGGAAACACTGTGTTCTTCTTTATTAATATTGATACTCATCTTTTTCCAGACAGAAATGACGAGTAATAGACTTGTCACACCCACCCTGTTTTAAGCTTTGTGTGCTTTAGATCGGAAAGGTGATGTAATAAGTGTTTCAATTTCTTAATTACTGCTAATATGAAATTGAGAAAACAAAATCCACAAAAGAATTTTAACTTTGTAGAATGCTTATTTTACTTTGAAATTATTGTCATTGTTAAAGTTTGCCCAACACCTGCTTTCAGAATTTCGCACCGTGTCAAAGAATAGAAAAAATGTAGAAACAGACAACCTGAGGAAAGTTGAAGATACTGTACATACCTCCACCAGGATGAGCTTTTTCTCTGCAGCACCTCTTTCACCTTTCATTTTCAGGCATTTGTACTTGTTAACTCTCAGAAGGAACTCCTGAAATTGTGCCAACTGAGAGCTGCAAGACAAGCCTTGTGATCTCCATTCTGCAGGAGAAAGAAACTGTTCTTAGAACCAGAATCACAGTACAAAGCAAAGGCATGCTACCATGGACATTATTTAGAATTAGGTCCATATACGCAAGAAATCAAACTCCTTCATATATCCCGAAAGCCTTGCAAAATGACTAATGAAAACTACTGAACTACTAAAAAGATTTGCCTTTCATATAACCTACTGAAAGGCAAATCAGTAGGTTATATGGATTTGCAAAGTAGTGAAAATGGTTCATATTCATTGATGAAAAGCTCTACCTTTCATTCTCACTAGTGAAAACTTTTCATACAAAGTAGTGAAAACCTTTTATCTACCGCTTTATTTTCAAGTGGTGGCTTTGGGACAATCTACTGAAACCATTTTGTGAAGTGGGTACTCCAAGTCTTTTCGAAATCTTTTTAGACTAGTCTGGTGTGTTAGATGCTGAGGATTGAAACTAGTTATGAGAGATGAAAAACTCCTAACAAAGGAAACGTTACCTTTCAAACGGCTCAAAAGCTGGAGGAAAAGGGCAGGTTATACCCATCAGGGTTTCCTAAATGTATTAAAAGCCAGGCTTTACTTGCCCCCATCCCGCAGGGCTAAAACGTTTTCTTTGTTTTTATATAAGCTGGATTACAAGTGTCCTTGCTGTGTTTATCGCTGGCAGAGCAGAATCGTTCCCGAAAGACGGGTTCATACTTTCTGTGCACAATTAGGAAAGTTTTAGTTTTGACCATATTATTTTTATGCACATTTTCAAACTCCAAGCAGTATAAACGTGAATGCTTATTGAATATAAACATATCAGCTGATGTGTATTTGCTTCATGCGAGAAGGTGGGGCCTAAGGAGATCAACACTCTATATCAAGATGTGCATATTTATTAGGCAGCTTCTTTTCCTCAGGCAAAATGGGCCAAAAAAGAAGATATTTAAGTGACTCTGAAAAGTCCAAAATTGTAAAAGGTCTTCCATAGGATGCAGCTAAGATATTAGGGTGTGTTCACAGAACCATCAAATGTTTTGCTGCAAATAGTCAATAAGTCACAAGAAATGTTTTGAGAAAAAAAAGACAAATTAACTGCCAAAGGTTTGAGAAGAATCAAGTGTGAAGCTACCAGCACCCCATTATCTTCCTGTGCTGTCATATTCCAGAACTGCAACCTATTTGGAGGTCCCAGAAGAACAAGATGTTCAGAGCTCAGAGACGAGGTAAGGAAGGCTGAAACCTGACCACCACTGAACAAGACATACAAGTTGAAACATAAAGACTGGACCAAGACAGATCTGAAGACAGTTTTCTCAAAGTTTTTTTTTGTTTCTCTTTAGGCTGAGATGAGAGTGACTCTTGACCACTGATGGCATAGTTACTTTGAAAGAGTAACTAATCAGATTACTTGATTTGTAAAGTAACTAAGTTACATAAAAGTAACTTTTTTAGTTACTTTCAGCAGCTGCTAACAACAACGCTCCACCACCTGTGGATATTACATTGATCTTTGCCAATACTTAATTACAAGTTATTTTATAATGGTAACATCAACAATGTGTCTCCACTTATATGGTTGAACTGAAGGGGAGATTGTTTAATGGTTACAACAGTACAAAAAAAAGATGAGATAGTTGGACCTTTTTGTGTAGTTCACTATTGTCTGGAAAACTATAAGTAGGATTTTAACGCCTCCCTCCCTGCCCCAGTGGCCAGGTTTTGTGTTACGGCCCTGCCGACACCCTGTGCTGTAAGAGCGCATCACACAGAACTCCTTTTGCGGCTCCACAACTCTGATGACCCGCTGCACAGATTTGTGACACTTACCTTAATATCAATTATTATACCTTAATATTAATTATTATACTGGCATTTAGTTGCACAACTTTACGAACATTCGTGGCTGTTTTCACGTTTATTGCGCTGTTCATAATAGTCTCGATGTTTGCAGTTTTCTGGAGCGCAACGCGAAGCTCGACTCATTGACAGGTAATATATTAACATTAACAAGGACACAGCGAGATGGATCATCTGGGAATGGATAGACCTGGAAGGCCTGACTAAATCTAACTGGTTGTCAGACAAATTCTGGGGCTGATTATGTGTCTCTGCTCTCTGCTTATTTCAAAACCGAAATAAGCAACCTCACGTTCAAAAACAAGCCCAAAAAACCGCAACCTGCGATTCATCAAATGTGCATGCGACTTTAGAAAATAAAAAAAATAAAAAAACAAGCCCAAAGCTGTAATAGTAATATAATAATTAGACTTGGTGACAGAAACTCAAAATAGTTCCTGTTTTTCCAGCAACAAAATGCTCATCTCTATCCTCTCCATTGTTTACATTTATTTCACTGCTGATAAATGATGGATAGAAACAGTGGTCGCTCCCTAAGACACACAATAAAATTAATAATTACAAAAGAAAATAGTAACACACAGTGATTTGGATATGTAACTTTAATCTGATTTCCGGATTTGAAATAGCAACGCGTTAGATTACTAGTTACTGAAAAAAGTGGTCCGCAATCAATAACGTGTTACAAAGTAATGCGTTACTGACATCACTGCTCTTGACAGACCAGATGGATGGGCCCTCGGCTGGATCAGCAATGGGCACAGAGCTCCACTATATACCAGATGCCAGCAAGGTAGAGGCAGGGTACTGGTATGATATTGTTAAAGATGAGATAGTTGGACCTTTTCTGGTTGAAGATGTACTCAAAATCAACTTCTAAACCTATAGCCAGCTTTCTTCAAGCAGTGCTACATGAAAAAGTTTGCATCTTTCAAGAGGACCATGACTTTTCTGTAGGACAAAGCTGCATCACATGCAATAAAGTACTCCACTATGTACTGTAGCTAGCTAGTAAAGGCTTTAAAGATGAAAGAATAATGAAGTGGTACCCTTCCTCACCAGACCTAACCTTAGACAAGACGAACGACAAGGTGAGATGGATGCAGGTGATTTGGAGCCTCAAAGAGGAGCAGCCACAAGAAGAACATTTAAACAAAAATGTTCAGCTCAAAACACTCACGGGGAAGCAAACAGACGTTTTTTAAAGACCACCTTTATATATTAGCATTGTCTCATCTGCAAACCACCAAGGATTAAAAGATCAGCTCTTGCTTTAAAAATATTACGTAAAAGGATTAGTGCATAAATACTGCAGCCAGTCAGAGTGCCATATTTATTGATTTAATAAACCGTCTGTGCTTATTGAAAAACATCCACTATAAGAAGCTGTTATTCCATAAAGTATTAATAAAGTGTTGAACACAAAACATCAAGTGGCTGCAGAAACAAAGAGCCATAGCAGAACTCGGCACTCAGAACAAAGTCATCAGTCAGAAAAATGTGTAACTTAAATAGTTAAGAATATATTTATCTATACCTCTGGCAGAGATTTTAAAAATTTTAATTAAACCAACATCTTTGGTTCATAAAGAAAAAGATAAATATGTAAAATGTTATAGAATGGTGTAAGAGAAATATTTATAAAAAAATATTTAATTGACTAGACATTAATTTTTTTTTAAAATAGAGAAATGACTAAGCCCTTCTCAATAGACACAATCTTATTAACAATAGAGCAATCAAACCCTTCTTATTAGTCTCAAAACTGTGTGCTTATTCCTCACCAGACAAACTGCCCAAGTGTGGTTCTGCACTTGCTGGGTTAGTCCATTCCTGAACTCTGACACCCAACTTCGTAGACAGAACTTGGACTGTTGCAGTTTTTCCAGAGCCTGATGGTCCTGTCAGTATCAAAATACCACCCTGGAACACAAAAAAATAGTAATATTTATACAAATGCACAAACCTTCCAATTAAATTGTAGTATTCCCCGTAAGCATCTCTATGTTTATTATTGTGAATCCCAAATATGAAAATTTAAAAGAAGCAAGCCACAACAAGCTTTTGCTCCTGAAGGAAGCTGAAGGCCGAGAGGTTTAGCCCTCTGTCCGATATGAAACAAGATGTCCCAAAGTGTACTATAAGCATGGCAGGCCGTCAGGCTTTACTTGCACCCCCTCCAGGCTAAGCGTTCGGAATTGTTCCTGAAAGATTGGCCTTTTACTTGATGTACTGAACAGGGCACGAAGCAAGGAGAACGCACCAATCACACCATCAGTATCCCTAAGCGTTAGCTGCCTAGTGCACTGCCACGGCTGAGTCTCTGAAGTTTACCTTGGTACGCACCTCCTTTCACTCAAACTGGACACAAAGCTCATCTGTATTGGCATTTATATCGAACCCCTGTGGGGACACATGTTTTTTTGGAGAGTACTTAATCAAAGCAGAAGTTAAGTTTAAAAGTCACAGTGTGTGCTCTGCTTTGCAGTTCAATGTCAACCTGTCGAATCCACCGAGCTGAATGCTGTGTGTGTCCTACCTTTTCTCTTACAGGGTGAGTCAGGCAGCTGTAGCTGGTCATAGGACCTGCAGCTGGAGGTCTGCAGGTGAGGAGGTGCCTTTAAATATGAGCTGGATTCCTGTGTCAGATGTCAGCTGAAGGAGGAACAGCTTATCCTGCTCTCTTTCGTCGTGACTAACAACTTTGCCTATGAGTTATTTTAAAGTCACAGTTTTTATAATTATGCTTACCCTGTCAACATCATAACTGGATTACTTCCAACCGAAGGACTATGGGATTTTTTTACTTTGAACTTTAACTCTACGTTTTCCACTTCCAAGCTGAATCAGGGGAAGATGCCTCTGGCCGACCCTGGGGACATTAGCAGTATTATACAAAATAAAGCAACTCTTCCTCAAATCAACGGTAAGGTCGTACGCCCCGCACCAAGCAGCTCACTGTGGACCTCTCTGGGAACTAAGCGGAAGAAAAGTTTCCCATTTGAAGGCGACTAACAGGAAGAACCCCTCACCTAGACGAATCAGAATGGCCAGCTGTGAGACAAAACCCACATTCGACTTCAACACCTGCTCCACTAAAGAAAAATAAACAAGCAGCTGGAACCGAAACAACTCCACCGACCTGCTTCTAAGGACAAAGTGATAGCACAAACCTCAACACATTCCGACTCCATGGGAAACTCACTGAAAAACAGATTTTCTGCAATTCAGCAGGAACCTCTGTGGGAAACCTTGCCGTCAAACATCAACAACAGGTATGGAGCAAGATCAATACATCAACCCCCCAAAGTGAACACCAGGAAAATAAAAGATAAGTGCTCATTGTCAGAGATGAGGCAGTAAATGGAATCAGTCATTTTTGCAACGCCAAGAGTCCTTTAACAAAGAAAACACTCTTTCTCACCACTGATAAGCTGGAAATTGAGACTCTAGTTGCACATGTTGGTGCAAATGATCTGGTAAAACAAAGATCAGAGATTCTGAAAAAGGACTTTAGCACTCTTCTGAACACTATTGGAAATCTAAAAATGAAGTTGTTTCTCACTGGTCCGATTCTATCAACTTGATGGGGAGACAAAACAATACTTCAGATTGCCACAAATGGCTGATTAAAGCCTGCTTTGCAAGCTCAGTGACCTTCATCGATAACCTTTGGATCTATTGGCAGCGCTTTCACCTCTTTGGAAGAGGCAGACGCAATCTTAATAAACATGGGATAAAGCTACTCACTGTAAACCTTTCATTTTATCAACAAGAACAACGTGATCACCCCCTCAGAAGAACAGACTCAAGGACAGCTGATTAGGATGCAATCCTCCACATATAAGGAACAAATTATTCCAAAACAAACTGACAAAACATCAACTGGAGTCAGATCAAATGGTTTGTCCTCTCTTCTGCCTTCCCACTCCTTCAAAGAAGTCACAAGACACCTCTGAAGAAATGTTTTCTCAGGACCTGAGCTTCTCAAATTTACAGATGGAATGAACCAACAAGTTCTTCTCAGTACTTTTATACTGAATTCTCACACAGCAGACTTTACTTCATCTAAGCCACCTGGCACTGACTGCCCAGAGGATCCACCACTCTGTGTGTCTAAGGTCTGAAACCGGGGTACAACATTTTGTTTACACTCGTTTTCCTCCAGAATGTGTCTGGCCTCCCCATACTACAAAAGAGGACAGTACCTGTCTGAATCACTAAAAGAAAAATTACAAAAAACAGAAATACAAAATAAAGTGGTCTCAATTCAAACCTCAGTCTCCTTACTAAAACAACTGGAAATTCAGGAGCTATCTGCCACCAAGTCACTTAAATTGGCTCTTTTAAACATAAGATTATTATCAGCTAAAGGTCTATTAGTAAATGACTTCATCACTGAACATAATACTGATGTTATGTTTCTGACAAAAAATGGTTGGATGACAATAACGAATCACCTGTACTAATCGAATTAACAACTCTGTCATGATTTGTGAGGTTGAGTGGTGAGGGTGGACGCAGACAGGACCCAGGATGATGATGATGATGAAGATTTAATAAATAAACCACAGAACGGAACAACAGGCAGCAAGATGTTACACGACGAGGATCCGACAACAGACAAAGTCAACAGGTGGGACTAAATACACTGGGAGGGTAATCAAAGAAACGAGACACAGCTAGGAACAATCAGGACGGCACAGAGACTCAGGGAAAAACAGGACACAGAAAACCCTCTAACACACAGAAAAACACAGATCACTACAGTATCCCCCCCCTCAAGAGTGGCTACCAGACGCCCAAAAAAAACAGTTAAACAAAAAACAACCCATCAGGATGGGCGGAGGGCAAGAGTCCACAGGGAACAAAAACAAAAAAAAACTCAGTGCCAACAAAAAAAAAAAAACACACACGGCCAGGGCAGGACCTGCTGTGGAGAGTCTGGGGGCCGACCACGGTGCAGCAGGCGGAATCGAGGAGGCGGGTCTGGCAGTCGCCACCGCCGCAGGAAGATTTGCCGGAGCCACGGGGGGCAGCGACGTCGGCACAGGAAGCAGAGTCGTGGAGGCTCTGGAAGGCCAGCAGGAGGGCTGGCTGCAGGGTCTGGAGGGCTGGCTGCAGGCTTCGGAGCACAGGGAGGCGGAGCACTAGGAGTCTCTAGCACTAGGAGTCACTAGCAGACTCAGGGGTCGGAGCCAAATCGGCAAACTCAGGGGGTGGAGCCAAATTGGGAAACTCAGGGGGTGGAGCCAAATCGGCAAACTCAGGGAAACTCCAGAGCGGGCTCGGGAGGAGCACAGGGAGGCAGGGAAGCAGCAGACCCTGGGGGCTGCTCCACGGCAGTTGGCACAGGAAGCTCGGAGGAGGCACTAGGAAGCTCGGATGGAGCACAGGGAGTCAGAAGCTTGGAAGGAGCACAGGGAGTCAGAAGCTCAGGAGGAGCACTAGGAGTCTCAGGAGGAGCACAGGGAGTCACAAGCTCAGGAGGAGCACTAGGAGTCTCGGGAGATGTAGCCACAGGAAACTCTGGGGTTGGGGGCACAGGAAACTCTGGGAGCTGCTCGCCAGCAGTGGGCAAAAGGACCTGCGGCAGCTGGGACAGACGCTGCCTCGGTGCAGGGACCGGAGGCAGCTGCAGGTGGCGCCCAGGTATAGGGACCTCCGGGGCTTAGGGTAGCGGTGACGACTTGGCGCAAGGGCCTGGACCTCTGGCTGGGCCCCACTCCAGACAGGGATATCGCCAGCCTCGATCCCCACCGCAGAGCTCCACCACAAAACTCCTCCAACGGGACCACTCTGAGCCACTGCCAAGGGTTCCACCGTCTATTTTGGGTTCGCATCATGGGTCTCTCACTGTTTATGTGGTCAGATCCTACTGTCATGATTTGTGAGGTTGAGTGGTGGGGGAGGACGCAGACAGGACCCAGGATGAGGATGATGATGAAGATTTAATGAATAAACCACAAAACGGAACAATAGGCAGCAAGATGTTACACGACGAGGATCCAACAACAGACAAAGACAACAGGAGGGACTAAATACACTGGGAGTGTAACCAAAGAAACGAGACACAGCTGGGAACAATCAGGATGGCACAGAGGCTCAGGGAAAACAGGACACAGAACCCTAACACGCAGAAAAACACAGATCACTACAGCCTCCCAATTACAATGTTTTAAGTCAGAATACAAAACATAAAAAAGGAGGAGGGGTGGACTCCATTTTTAAGAATTTCATAAATTCTAATAAAATCTTTTTCGGTCTCTCTTTCGGTCTCCCTCTTGAATATCTGGGAATTGAGATAAAAGGCCTTCAATGAACTCTGACACTAACTCATACAAAAATCCAACATATGAGGAAAAGTCTTTATTGACTTTAATGAACTTCTATGTCTCATATGCATCAAATATGACTGTTTAATAATTGTGGGAGCTTTCAACATCCATGTTGACAAGACAGAGTCCCAAGACAGAGGGGCAAACAAGCTATGTGGTAAATTTGATCATTTTGGTCTGACTCAACATCAAAACAGCAACACACACCGAGGACACACACTGGACCTCTCTGCACTTCAGACTTCCAGTACAAGTCTGATTGCTGTCATCGACAGAAATACTCTGATGACTCTGCAGTTGTTGGGTGTATAAGAGATGGACAAGAGACTGAGTCCAGAGAGCTGGTGGACTGCTTCGTGTCATGGTGTAGAAATAATCTTCTCTTAATTAAATATGAACAAAAAGGAGATGATTGTTGATTTCAGAAGGAACAGGGCTAAATCAAACCCTATTTCCATAATGGGAGAAGAAGTGGAGGTGTTTGAGGAATAAAAATATCTCAGTGTTCGCCTTGACAACAGACTGGACTGGAGACTTAACAGTGAAGTATCGGAACAGAGCGAACTACATTTCTTGAGGAAGCTAAGATTCTTCAAGGTTTGCACCAAGATGTTGCAGATCTTCTATAAGTCTGTTGTTGAGAGTGTCACCTCTTCTGCTGTCATCTGTTGGGGTAGCAGCATTAGAACCAGGGACGTAAAATGGCTCAACAGCCTGAACAAGAAGGCTGGATTTGTTCTGGGGGCGACTGTGGAACCTTGTGAGATGATGATCCAAAGAAGGATTCTTGATAGGATCAAGAAAATTATGGACAACCCTGACCATCCTCTTCATTAGACTGTCTTGGGAAGGCAGAGTATCTTCAGTAAGAGGCTTCTTCTTTTTCAGTGTAGTGCAGACCTCTGTAGGAGATCTTTCCTGCCAACAGCCATCACAATCTTCAATAACTCTTTGAAGAATCTAAATTAATGAGTTATAACATTTAATTTCCCTTTGGGATAAATAAAGTATTTATGAATTTGAATTATCAGTAAGGGTGTGAATATTTCCAATGTCTCTGTAACTGATGTCACCCTATCATTTCATTATCTTTGAAAGTACAATCACCACTGACTCACTTGGCCAAAAAGCTGCTAACACAACATGTTCTTTCACAGACAACACAGCAGAAACATTTCATTAAATCTACTCTTCCTCCTCAACCTTGTGCTGTAATGATGTAGATGAGTTGGTAGGTAACTTCCACTCTCATTGATTCCATTGCTCCCATTAGAGTGAAGGTTGTGTCTGGTAGGAACAAATCTCAGTGGAGAAATGAATAAACAAATCTGCAATACAACTCTGCCTTAGGGCTGAATGTAACTGGCGTGAAACTCAACTTCACATTTATTATGAAATCTATACAGAAAGCCTGCATAGCTATTACTCAAAACTAAAATGTGCAATTGAAACGTTCTTTACAGAAATCAAATTGCAACAGTTGACACAAATCCTCCTGTGACCGAATCACCTGACCTACAATGAATTTGCCATTTTTTTTGCAGAGGAAAATGTTTTAAAAGTCTGAGGATTAATCTGCACATCCACACTAAATTCAGTACCAATGCTGTGCCCAAACAAAATAAATGCAGAAAAAAATTACTCAATTTCAACTACTTAACTATAAGAGATTAGAAGAAATTATAAATGAATTAAGCTCAAGTTCCTCCTGTCTTGATATCGTACCCACACATTTTATTAATAAAGTTATGGCTGTCTTTGCAAATGATCTGATTCAAATAGTAAACTACTCCCTCTCATCAGGTGTTTTCCTTCAGACTTTAAACAGTCTGGGGGAAAAGACTTGTCAGTGGTTCTTTTTTTATCAAACCACTGATAATCAAATCAGTACTACAGAATCACAGGCCGACCTCTGACCTCCCATTCATCAGCAAAGTTATTGAAAAAGTTGCTTTAACAGTTAAATGGCTTCCTAATAACCAACTGCTTTGACTCCTTCCAGTCTGGTTTCTGGTCTCACCACAGCACAGAGACTGGCCTAGTCAAAGTGTTCAATGATATCCATATAAACACAGATGGTGGGAGAACCACAGTGCTGGTTCTGTTAGACCTCAGTCCAGCTTTTGACCCTGTTGACCATGACATATTACTGAATCAACTGGAGAGTTGGGTCGGACTCTCTGGTCCAGAACTCAACCCAATTGTTACATAAACAACAGGGATTTCTTTGTTTCAATTGGAAACAGCTTCTCATCAAAGAGGTCAGAGGTTGCATGTGGTGTACCCCTTGGTTCAATCATAGGACCCCTCTTATTCAATATTTATATGATCTCATTAGTTCAAGTTATAACAGGAAATAAGATCAGCTACCATAACTACATGATACACAGCTCTACATTACGATGTCACCAGGTGACTCAGAACAGATGCTTAAAACAGATAAATGTGTGAATGTGCCACAACTTTCTACAGCTGAACAGAAACAAAACTGAATTTACCACCTTTTGACCTAAAGAATAACGATCAATGCAAGGGTTCACTTGCTACAGCTTGAAACTACTCCTAGATTTTGGGAGTAGTTTCTGAACATCACCCTAGTTTTAAAGTCCCGACACTGAAATACTTTTGTTAGTTTATAAATCTCTGAACGGTTTAAAAGCACAATATATTAATGATCTGCTGTTGTTGTATCAACCTTCCAGACCCCTCAGGTCTTCCAGAATCAAACATGGAGAAGCAGCATTCAGCTTCTATGCACCTTAAATCTGGAACAAACTTCCAAAAAACTGCTAAACAGAGTTCCTTTAAATCTAGACTAAAAGCCCAGCTAGTTAGAATTGCTTTTGAAACATAATCAATGAAACAATCAATAATCTGATGTGTAATGATGACAATCGACAAAATGTAATGTTTCAATTTTTGACTGCGTATTCAATGATTTTGTATTTTTGTGTTTTTATGATGTAAAGCACTATGAAATACCTTGTTGCTGAAATATGCCATACAAAAAAATTTGACTGATTGATTGTGTGATTTCTCGTTTCTGTGTGTACTCCAAATTCCTTGTTCTCGGCCAGATCTCTGTCAGAACCAATGCTGGTTCTCCCTGATCTTGTTTTGTCAAAGGCATTCCCCGTCCCTCCTGGCTCATCTTGATCGGCCGTCCTTCGCTTTCGCTCTCTGGTCACCATCCTGATTCCTCTGCTCCAGAACCTTAACCACCTGCTCACCAGCCTGCCACCCTCCACTCTCACTCATGCATGAAGACATCATTCAGAAAAGACCATCCTCATATCGCTCCCCCACTCGCAGCCGATCTTGGTCTCAGTGGATAGACGACCCTCCTTGGATTCCCCTCACCTCCTTTGCAGTCGCATATTGATCTCCCACCCAGTCCCCTTATTAATTCACTCACCTTTTTCTCCATCAGTGCAAACGCTTTCTGGTCCTCATCTCCTACCATCAGTTCTCCTGTCTATTCCTGCTGCTGCAAATAAACTTCTTACTTTAACTGTATCCGAGTTTGAAATTGTCGAATGCATCAGAGCCTGATATAACAAATATGACACAACCGCAAATATAACCTGCAGTTGCGCTTTCAGAGGTGCGTGATGAGCATTTCATGAGAATGATATATCTTTGTGAACAAAGAATTATATGCGGAGTGTGCGTTTACATCTCACACACACTGCCCAGTGCATGGCTCTGACTGCGCTGCAGCTGATAAACATATATTCACTGTCTTGTTATCCCTAATATTGCATATCATTTTAGTTACCTTGGTTGCTTTTGTGTGGGTTCTCATCCATTTCTCGACTTCCTCAGTCTTCTTTTTGTGGACAGCAAGTTCACCCTGTACAAAGACAAAGCTATGTTATAAGAGAGACATTTAATTTCTCATTTAAGGTGTTTGTGCTGAAACATCATAAATGTTTACGGAACATAATAGCATACTGAACATAATCTCATAAATACACTAGACATGTTAATAGTTCAGCAATGCAATAAAGGATACAAATATCCCAATTCTTTTTCTAATAATTACTTTACTTTAAGTTTACACTTTTGGCAGTATTTCTTGTGGGCCGATGGGCAGGAGCATCGGCCCAGTAGAAAGCTAGGAAGCCACCGATTCCAACTCTATTTCTGGCTGATGTCCACTCACTGGATAACAAAGTGGATCTCTTATCCAGTGAGTGTTTTCACAGAGATTAAGAACTGTGCTGTTCTTTGCTTAAGAACAAAGAAGATCTGTTTTTTGTTGTTCTTCTATGGCATGTTGTTTAACATGCCAAATCAATGGTCTTCAGTGATTCCGAGCTCTGAGAAATTATGACAGTGAAATGTCAACCATACTATCAGTGGAGTTTCCTGCAGTGTTTCACTATTGTTTACATCCCGCTGGGTGCTAACGCTAATGAAGCATCAAAGGAAATGTTTGACACCATTAGCTCACTGCAGATAAAACACTCGGAGGGGTTTTATGTGGTTGTGGGGGACATTCTGCTCAGTTTTTACCAGCATGTCCCCTTGTCTTTCCCACACAGGGAGACAACACTCTGGACTGTGTGCACATCAACATTCATGATGCATACAAAGATCTCCTTTCCACTCATCTTGGCCTCTCCAACCACATAAGAGAGGCCAAGATGGGACCTCTCCACCAGAGGGCAACTGGCACCATTCTGCTGATGCCAACATATCATCCGCTGATGTGACGGATTAGGCCAACTAAGAAGACAGTCACTGTGTGGCCCAGGGATGCAGCTTGTGTGCTCCAGAATTGTTTTCAGTGGAGAACAGAACACACTTCCTGTGTCCTGGGCTTCATCTCTAAGTGTGCTGATGATGTCACCACCACCAAGACAGTAAACCGTTACCCGAACTAGAAACCCTTGCTGAATGCTGAGGTGAGAGTTCTGCTGAAAGTTAGTTATGAAGCATTCAGGACAGGTGAGGCATCAGCACTCTGAGAAGCGAGGACAGAACTGACTGCAGGCATTGTGAGGGCCAAAGTCACATACCAACCAAAAGCATTACCATCGTTAGTCATGAGGTGCTTCAATAGGCCAGTCATGGCCCACATCAAGGATTTCATCAACGTCTCTATGGGCCCCAATCAGTATGCCGACAGGAAGAATCGCTCCACTGCTGAGCCATTTCATCGTCGGGAGAGCGGACCAATCACACCGCTGGTGCCTCTGCACGTTGCCTCGAGCAATGCCGCTGTTTGATGTCTAGCTTACCTTGGTGTGGGTCACGCACGCCTCCTTTCACTCAAACTGGACACAGGCTGACCTGAATGGAATTATTTTTCTTTGACGAACTCCACATCGAGGTAAGAGTTTAAAACCAGAGGTGTGCCAATCGATCGGCCACCAATCATAATTGGCCGATTTCCGTGAAAAAGTGTATGGTTGGTGAACGCCGATCACTGTCTCTTGTTGCAGATCACCAAAACCGATCACATGTAGGGCTGTTGTAAACAAATATTTTAGTAATCGAGTAATCTATCGATTATTCTTACGATTAATCGAGTAATCGGATAAAAAAAAATTATAAAATGAAATATTGGTAAATCTGGCATAATACCAGTGTTACTATCAGATATCAATATCAGTCCAATTTTTCATATTTGAGCATCCCTAACAGTTGCTTTTTTGTAGTTTAGAAAACTAACCTGTAACAATAATAGCTCACTTTCTAAGTTAACCAGAAGAAAAGTTATAGAAAAATCTGAAATTATATTGAATTTAATAACAAAGAGGCAGGCTCACAAATGTGCTTATAAAAAATGTCTACAATCCAGCTTTTAGTTTATGTATTCATCTTCAGTGAGTTTAATAGATTAATTAAACTCACCTTACCACCTAACCTGTCACGCTTTGGGTTTGAAAATACGGGAAATACCGCCTGGAGTGGGAGGAGAGGGCGAATGAAGAATGTAAGATGGGGTGGAGGGGAGGAAATAGACCAGTGGACTGACGAACCGTTAGACCGGGGGACGAACACGGGGGGAAGCAATACGGGATATTTACGACACCTTCACTGGTCACACTCAGAAACTCATCTACCAGCCATGTACGATGCGCTCCGCCACCCGTTTCTTCAGACCGGGATATGAAATTTATTGTGCGGTTCGTCGGTAAAGCTACATTTACACGGTAAGCATCAGCTACTCAGCCGCCCGCCCTGTTCAGGCTATCCGCTCACCTCAGCGCTCTTCCCGCCGTTCGCTTTCAACCAGCAGCCCCGGAGGAGAAATGCTGCCGTACTCCAGGCATTCCCCCAGTCATTTTAAGGATGCTTATTGGTTCCCCAAAAACGATAAAAAGTCGGGCATTATCATCAATCAATAAAATCCCCACGGGCCAATCTTGAAGATTGGACTTTATGCCGCTGAGACTTAGCTTTTGTCAACAACTCAGAGGCGGAAGTGAGAGCTCCGCGCAACGCAAATGAAGTCCCGGCCGGAACACGGTGCGCTAACTAATAAAACATAAATTAACGAAGCTTCGAGGCAGGTAAATTTTCCTCGAGGAATTTTAGTAATCGAGGTACTCGAACCATTCGAGGAATCGTTTCAGCCCTAATCACATGTATCTCACTTCGCAACCTGCGTGTGGGCCGAGCCCCCCCCCCCAGGGGGCGCTGTGCCATTGCAGGGGGTGGGTGGGCGGATGAGAAAAAAAACAAAAAACATGAAGCTGTATGCGCAGGGTTTTTACCTTAGAATGGCCAACTCTCTGTTATTCCTATGTCAATTTGATACAGTAGGGCAGGGGTCCCCAAGTTACGGCCCACGGGCCGGATCCGGCCTGCCTCCTCATTTGGTCCGGCCCCCTGAACAATACCGGATCCGGCCTGCCTCCTCATTTGGTCCGGCCCCCTGAACAATACCGGATCCGGACCGCCTCCTCATTTGGTCCGGCCCCCTGAACAATACCAGAGAGCAGTCAGTGTTGTTTTTCATATATATGTGGATTTTTCTTCAACCACCAGGGGGGCTCTTGAACAGATATGAAACTTAGTTTCCCTCAATGGAATATATACTAGTCAGTACCAGTCACCGTTTCGCTCACGGTTTTTTTCCATTTGCATTCTGGGTAAAAATCTATCTACAAACGCGAATATGTCGTCGGCAGTAATCCACCCCCCCGGTCCACAGTTTCACACAACATGAGCGCTCCGACACTCGTGCTAGCTTTACACCTCTGCGGCAGTGAAGGAGACCTGCTGCTGCTGTGCAGAGCTACACAGGTGTGTGTTAGAACTTTTCACAGTTTTTCCCCCAAACTAACAGACTGAGTTGAGTAAAGCTGTTGGATGCAGGTAATGCTAGCTAAAAGATGACTAGATAATATCATAATATCAATACATCACCTTAAGCTTAACAAGTAGCCTGTAGACTACTGATGCTGTTGTCTATGTTCTGTTACGTACGTACGTTCATACGTACGACAGAAAATGTATGTCGTGTGGAACTACTGTATAACGTACTGAGTGAATGGGGAAGTTTGCGCGTTGCGGCGGAAAATTCGGGGGTGAAGCATGTCAAAATGCATCACAATGTATCTAATATGACATGTAAAAAACAAGCACTTGACGGAGTTCGGCTATATCGAGGCTCAATGCAGGAAAAAAGCACGAAGCTGAAGTTGGTTTCCAATTCCAGCTTCCAATAGCTAAAGGGCGATTCCACTTAATTTTTCACTATTTTCTGCATCTTTAATCAACTCTAGTTTAAAAACTACAACACCTAGACACTTGAAACTTGGACTGGATTATTCTCTTCTTCAAACTGAATATTTAAAACCTTGTTTGTGATTTGTGAAACCTTTTCCTGATTTGTGAAAACTCAAAGTTCAATAATCACCTTTTTTTTCTATCTGGATCACACTAGAACTGCACTAATTAAAAAACTACAACACCTAAACTCTTCAAACCTGGACTAGATTATTCTGCTCTAATAGCAGAATATTTTAATCCATGTTTGGAATTTATGAAACCTTTATGTGATTTGTGAGGCTTCACTGAAGATCAGATTACTATTCATATATGTTCCATGCATTTTTTTCAAATTCAATTCTAATTCAAAACTACTTTATTAATCCCAATGGGAAAAAAATGTTGGTGTAACTCATTCATTTTTCAAAGAGTTATTGTAGATGGTGATGGCTGTTGGAAGGACATATCTTTTGCAGGGGTCTGTTAAGTGAAGCTTCACAAATCACAAACATGATTCTAAATATTCTACTATTAGAGCAGAATAAGTTAGTCCAAGTTTGAAGAGTCTAGTTGTTGTAGGTTTGGAATTACAGCAGTTCTCTTGTGACCGAGATAAAAAAAAAAGTGGTGATATCGCACTTTTTGGAAGTTTCACAAATCAGAAAAAAGCTTCACAAATCCCAAACATGGTTTTAAAAATTCTGCTATTAATTGAAAAAAATCTGATCCAGGTTTGAAGTTTCTAGGTGTTGTAGATTTGGAATTAGACCAGTTCTAGTGTGATCCAGATAAAAAAGTGGTGATATCGCACTTTTTTGAAGTTTCACAAATCAGAAAAAAGTTTCACAAATTCCAAACATAGTTATAAATATTCTGCTATTATAGCAGAATAATCTAGTCCAGGTTTGAAGTGTCTAGGAGTTGTAGTTTTTTAATTAGAGTAGATCTATGGTGATCCAGATGCCAAAAAATGGTGAAAATTGAACTTCATTGAGTTTTCACAAATCAGATAAAGGTTTCACAAATCCCAAACATGGTTATAAATATTCTGTTCTTAGTTGAGAATAATCCAGTCGAGGTTTGCAGAGTCTAGGTGTCATAGTTTTGGAAACAGAGCAGTTCTTGTGTGACCAAGATAAAGAAAAGTGGTGAAATCGCCCTTTTTTGAAGTTTCACAAATCAGGAAAAGGTTTCACAAATCACAAACAAGGTTTTAAATATTCAGTTTGAAGAAGAGAATAATCCAGTCCAAGTTTCAAGTGTCTAGGTGTTGTAGTTTTTAAACTAGAGTTGATTAAAGATGCGGAAAGTAGTGAAAAATTAAGTGGAGTCGCCCTTTAGCTATTGGAAACTGGAATTGGAAACCAACTTCAGTGAGCGCCGCTCAACCTCCACCCAGCAGTGAACTCTCACACGAACTTAACGCTGCAGCATGGAAGTTAAACAGACAAAATATTTTGAATATGTACTAAAACTTTCGCTATGTCCTAACATAAGATGGATAGTCTCTGAAAAAATAATCAATCTTTTCTGCCTCCTCCTGTGTTCTGCAGAATTACTCAACTCAGTCAAAACCAACCAATCAGAACCAGAACAAAACAGTCATGTTCTCAAGAAGTTTTGATTTAGTAACTCAGGACTGTTTATTTTGATGCAACCTGTGTTTAGCATTGAATAAATGTTTCCTTTTTTACTTGACATTATTTGATATAGGCAGTGTTATGAGATTTATTTGACTTATGTATAAATTAGGCTGTTGAGAGCCTTACTGTTAAATATTGTTTTACTGATTGCAGATTTTTCAGTTGTCCTTTTGACTGAATAGCTGCTGTAATTTGCCTGCAAGTATTTTTGCATGATTATGTCTAAATTAGGTGAATTTATTGCCAGATCTATTTAAATTTTGCCAGATCATTTATTTTCATTTATACGTAACACGAAAAATTAACAGTCAATCCAGGTGATCGGAATCGGCAGAAAAAACCTGATCGGAGGATCCCCATTTAAAATCCACCGCCTTAGCTCTGGTTGCACAGCTCAACGTGAACCGCAGGAATAACTTGTAGTTGTGCTTTCAGAGGTGCGCGCTGAGGGAGTGGTGACAATGATTTATCTTTGTGAACAATTATGTGGGGCGCCGCCCAGCGTGTGGCCCTGTCTTCTCTGTAAAGTTCATGTCTGTGTTCCCAGTTGGCCGGAGCGTTAGTGGTTAACGAACCAGCGCTAACCGATCATCATGCAAGTTCAGCCCGGTGAGAAGCTTTTGCGCTCTCTTCGTAGTCATGCTTCACGCTGGTTTATATTATTGTATTATTGTTTTTAGTATTATTTTTCTGGTTACACAAAGCACCAAACTATACAAAATGCTTTGTCCACTTAAGGCTCCAATATACTCGGGCGTACTTCGAAGCGGACGTCCGCCGGACATGTCCGTGCAAGGATAGATTTTTATCATAGACATAATATAAGGGTTAGGGTCTATGATTTATGTCTATGATTTTTATGACCGCGTACTCGGTGTCGCACAGTAAACTGCCTGGAGGAAACAGTTTTAACATCGGACTGGTTTCCATGTGACACCGGGCTGATACGGTTGATAACTATAACTTTACTCGTATAACCTAGGGTTATACGAGTTCATATTGTTTCAATGTTGAGATCAACGTGATAAAAGTCAATATAAAGTTGTCATGGCGACGTGATAGACACGTAAGCGAAAATACTTAACAGCAACAGGCTTTATATATTCACGCAAATATTGACATGGTGAATTATGCAGAATTATGAGAATAAAAAACAAGACATCATCCCAGACTTCTTCATCAGCAGCAGAGCAGAGAGGTGGTCCAATAAGTTGAGTCTGACTTTTTTTTCTCCCAACAACGGCAAGGAACAATGATCGGGTATGTGCTCATTTTCGATTGGTGCACAAATTATTACACCGATCACAATTGTGCTTTCGGAACATAATAAACAGAGCTTATTGAAAGGTTCCCTGATTACTGCTAAAGCCAGCGCCGCCTCCTGCTGCTCCTCTGCCCGCAGTAGGAAGCTGTGCTGCTCCGGGCAGCGGCTCACTGTCTGCCGGGTGAACCGACATGTCACTGCCTTTCTCTGTCCCGCACTGAGAGCCGAGTTAAAGCTTCTCAGAAGGAGAAGAAACAGAGCTAGGCACCCAAATAGTTAATCAAACTTGCTAGTTCTCATTAGGATTGTGTGAAATAAAGGAATTTGTCACGAGAGAATTTCAGGTAATCAGTAGCTCGAGTATGAAGACACAACCGTCTGCGGAAGCTGAGTACGCGCAGTTCACGGAATGCGTACAGTACACCCGAGTATACTGGGGCCTCTAGTCAGCCAGCACGAAAATCAGAAAAATTCATTCCACAAATTTGAGCAACCAAAGCAGTCTCTGTGACGTTTATTAAAAACTCCACAGGCACAAAATGGAAGAGTTACTAAAGGCACATTAGCAGCACTGAATTAAATCTCTCATTTGTTGTGCATCTCTGCGCAGTGCAGTGGATTTAACCCATCATACAGGGCCGGTCCAAGGCTGTATGAGGCCTCAAACTCAAAGATTAAACTCAGATTGTTGCTGTGGTACAAAACAATCTAACTATGAATATTGTTCTTTGAACTTTTACAAAGAAAACTTTCCAAGTCCTTAAAATCTTGCATTTAAATGTTAAACTATTTAAAATATCTTAATTTATGTATGCTGAAACCATTAGGTCAAATTTAGCAGCATTGATCATCTCAATAAACAAATGTTACATTTACGTTTGTGTTAAAATGTTAGCATTATGGGGCCCTTTAATCCCCATAAGGGGGGCCTTATGGAGCCACTGATTTATTCTGGATTAAACAGAAGTGCAAATAATTGATATTGATATTCATTTTGACTGTATTTTTTGATTTGATGTTTTTAAGACTAGTGGTGGATTCTAAACAGCGTTTCACTGGCAATGTTTTCCAGACACATATTTGCCCAGTAATATTTTTACATTTCCTGTCTACTTAACATCTTTTAATACAAACACGGTGGAGCGCCTCGGCGCCTCAATCACTGGGCTTAGCAAGTTTTCTGGGGGAAACCCTGAATATGTTTTCGTCACATTAAAGCAGTGCACCCACTTGTCATTGCCCTAAGTGCTAAAGTTTACCTGTGAACAAGGTGAATACTTGTCAACCCATGGTTCATCTGGACCGCTTTCATTTGATTTCGTCATCCAAAGAGAACCATTTCGGTCTTCTTTCCATTTTCTAGATCTCCTCTCTTCAGATTGAAAGCCCCAAATTTGTTTGTCCTCGCTCTTGGCAGATGTATCACAGAAGGATGGATCCACCCAGCAATTTACCTAATATTCAAGAAGAAGAATTTAAAGAGTGGTAATTAAGACCTTATGTGCATACCCAAATTTGCACCCTCACACTAACAGAACGTATTTAATTTTATCAGCAATATTAATAAAATACACACTTGAATTTTGTACCCAAAGTATATGTTCCAATATCCTTTGGGTACAAAAACATATCGTAATGCATACAAATACTTATTTTATACTAATATATAATACTTATACCTGTAATATTTCTAAGACATTACAATGGGCAAGTTTTACAATAAAACCAAAATAATATTTCCACTGTAATGTTTACACATTTCTGGCAGTTGGTGAAAATTTAATTTAGAGATTTTAAAAACATAAAATTTCAGTTTAACTCCATCATAATATCAAGTTCTTTCTCAAACATTTGACAGTTTCACCATTTTATGTTTTATAACAACAAATACATATACACATTTATCATACTCCTTTTAACCCGTTACCAGGACTGATAACAGTGACGCATATGAACAAAAAGCAAAATCTGGTTATTTTAGCTTTTCATTCAAGTTTAATTTTTCTGATTATTTGAGTGACCTGTCCAGGGTGACCCCGCCTCTCGCCCAGAACCTTAGCTGGAGATGGGCACCAGCACCCCTCCCGACCCCACTAAGGGACAAGGGTGTAAAAAAGATTAACATGCAAACATCAAAGAAAGACCCCAGGCCTGGATTCCAACCCATGACCTTCTTCCTGCAATGAAAAGGGTTATCGACTGTGCCACTGTGAAGCCCCATCATCACCAATTATTATTCACTATTTATGTGAACTACAGCTAGTGTGTGCCATAGTGTGCACATCTACAGGTTACCTGGAAATGCCATGTCTGACTTAGACATACTTTGTCTTTTGGACCATTTCAACATTTTGAAATCACATTAACCAAAATGTGTGATGAGTTCAAGAAAGGAAGGAGTTTAGCAGATAATACTGAAATGTCTAATTTATTCAGTTACTAGTCTAAAATTTTCTGGAGCTGATACTTTTAGGTTTCTAGACCTAAAAAAAAACACTAAACTCCTTTTTTAGGTCCAAAAAAAAAAACCCTCATACAAACCCCCCCAGTAAACTGGGAATTCCCACTGTAAAAGCATATTCATGGCAGACAGAATAGCCTATGATTATGAGCAAAGAGCCACCCGTGATTTTGCTGCCACTAATGCTTAAGGACTGCTTCAAATTTTATGAAAAATAATTACATTTTCTTTCTATGAAAGATATCAAAACTCGGACAAAATAGAATCGGGTTTTGGGATCAGATTTGGCCATTAGTCTCAATGTAAATTATACATTTACACTGAGACACAACCATTTTAAAAACAATTTAATTGTTTAAAATTAAACCATTTAAACCGTTCAAGAATGGTGATGGGGTGTATCTACGAATTCATAGTCGAATATATTAATAATAAAGTTAATCATTCTAGTGTTTTAGAATGCAACATCTACAATAAATAAGCAGATAATAAGTATGGTTCGAAACTAGGCTAACCTGTGTTTAAACGCAGCAGACACAAACAGATGGTATGTGTGCCATCTTATTGAAACACTTACTCGTCCTGAGTTGGCTTTATCTTCCAAGGAAAACTTTTTCATCTTTGGTCGTAGCTTTGAGTACAGAGGAAATTACTGATAGAGAACTGTTCCAGATACTCTTTCAGCAGCAAATGAGTCTTCAAAAAACGCCGCAACTCCAGTAAGGTTGAAATTAAATATGCCGTAGCACTTCTGGGAGACATAGCATGCTGCTTTAGATCTTCTAAAACCAAAGCCTTCTTCCTCTTTTTCTATTTCATGGCGTAAGCAAGCTGTAAGGTCCATTGTCGCCACCTACAGGACTGGAATGGAGATAGATTAACAAAAAATGTTTGCATTCTTTCTGCTAAATTTGTGACCTTCAAAAAAGACATACCGTTTTTTTTTTCTATTTTATTTTTAAGATTTAGGTGGATCAAGCTTCTTCATGATCTATGTTTTCTTCTTTGTATGTTCAGCAGTCCATGAAGTCAATTTTGTAGACTGCAACAATCATCCTATTTTATATTTATCCTTTTAGTTGAACAGTCCATGTTCAACCCCATAAATGGACATCCCTGCAAACAGCCCCTTAGTAGGAACATTAGTTTGGTTAACTGTGGATGCAAAGAGCTTGTAATCTAAATTTAGTGTTGCTATGTGTTGTTATGAACTGGGTTCCATTTAGTCTTTATCTGTCTTTGGAATTAATTCGATTACTGCCTGTCTCTACAATACCTTCAATCTTCACCTTCAAGTGTGTTGAAGAAGCAAAGAACATTGGAAAAAAAAATAATAGTAGCGCCAGCAGTTGTTTTATAATATTCTGCTAGAAAAAACTCCCTACATGACCGACATCCTTTTTTTTGTACTTGAGATTGCCTTATTTAATTGCATCGGATCCAATTACAATTACACTTAAGTGTGCAGTTAGCATTTCTATAAGTTGGCATCATTTTCCTTCTGAGGTCTTATTTTTTCTAGCCTATTTCCACATGAATCTTAAAATAAATTTGATGTTCTACAAATAAATAATGGGAAAATTGTGGATCTTTACTGAGAGTTTCCAAACTATGTTGCTGCCCGCTTCACCGCCATACTCAGAAGTCTGGGAACAATTCTTAGACATGTTATGTGTATTGAGCATTGGAAATCAGTACAACTGTATTATGATCCTATATTTTAAAAGCTTATCTGAAAACAGTGTATAAAAATGGTAGGACAAGATGTCCAGGGTATGGCATGATTATGAGACCATACCCTGGACAGGTCACCAGTCCATCACAGGGCAACACAGACAAACAGGACAAACAATCAAGCACACACACACACACACACACACACACACACACACACACACACACACACACACACACACACACACACACACACACACACACCTAAGGAGAATTTAGAGAGAAACCAATAACCTGACAGTCATGTTTTTCGACTGTGGGAGGAAGCCAGAGAATCTGGAGAGTACATATCAGTTAAACTCGAGAGATCAGCACAGAGATCAGAAAAACTCGACCCAAAAAGTTCAAGCAATCAAAACAGTTTCTGTGGCACTTATTAAAAACTCAACAGAAACAAAATGGAAGAGCTACTAAAGCCACATAAATTAAATCTCCTGTTTATCCCTCTGTGTCCTGCATAGATGCAGTATAGCAGGTCTAGCTCATCATGCAGGGCCAGTCCAAGGTTGTATGAGGCCTTGAGCAGAATTTAAGTGCGGATGTTCCTGGCAGAACATCAGCACTTAAAGAAATCTGGGACAGGAGCCTCGTTTAACTGGCCGAGGTTAAAAGTAATCAGTGATGTGCTGTGGTGGTGCAGGGGTTAAGCACAGTCCACATATGGAGGCCTCAGTCCTCGATGTGGCCGTCGCAGGTTTGATTCCCGGCCTGGCAACCTTTGCCACGTCTTCCCCCTTCTCTCATTACCCATTTTCCTGTCAACTAACTATCAAATAAAGGCCACTAGAGCCAATAAAACCTTTAAAAAAAGTAATCAGTGAAAATTGTAATTTATCAAAATGTATTTGTGAACAAACAGCTCAAACTCAAAGATTAAGCTCACAGAATCAGATTGTTGCTATGGTAACAAAACTAACTATGAATATTGTTCTTTGAACTGTACAAAGTAAACTTATCATCTATTTAAAACCTTACATTTAAATGTTAAACAATTTTAAATATTTTCATTCAAGTATGCTGAAACCATTGAATCAATTTAGCAGCATTGATATTCTCAATAATCAAATGTTAAATTTCTATATCTGTGGTCTGTGATAAAATATTATCATTTATGGGGCAACTGGGGGCCTTAAGCAGCTGCTTAGTTCATTTATGCCATGGTCCGGATGTAAATGTGATCAGCGTTACATGGTGTTAGATCCACGAGCTGATGACTTACTTTGGATTTATCAGAAGGGCAAATAACTGATATTTATTTTAATTGTATTTTTTTATTTTTTGTTTTAGGATTCTAGTTGTGAATTTAGGAATTGTTGGCAATGTCTTCCAGTAACATAATTACCCAGTAATATTTTTACATTTCCTGTCAACATATTTAATACAAAACACGGCTTAGCACGTTTTCTGAGGGAAACTCTGCTTTCAGTTTGAAACTAAGGTTCATGTGGGTAAGACCTGTTCTGTTTCAAAGTGGCCAAACACCCCCTACAAATACTTGTCTGTATTGTGACCAAGCATTTTAACTTGACCATTTTCTTTATTATTAGTATTCCTGAAACATCTTGTATACCTTCATGAAGTTGCTATTTCTTGTGGTTTCAATCTTCTGTGGTTAATCAACCATTAAAAGGTTAACCCAGTTAGAAAGATCATACTTATTTTGTGCCTTTAAGTCACAGAAAATATTAGTCCACCTCCATAATCAGGGTCATTTTTAATCAACCCGTTTCTTCCACTTCAGTGTCTGCAACCCACTAAAGAGGTGTAAAGTGAATTAAACATTGATCTAACTGTGCTAAAGTTGTCGTGTATATCATAAATTAACAGCTGCCTGCCAGTGAAAAACACATCAACAGTCAGTCTATAGCTGGGGTCTGCAACCTGCGACTCCTCTTTGGCACGTGTGCTGTGGCTCTTAAAAACCAATTAGACATATTTTTGATCACAATACCAATAAGAAAAAGTGGTATTGTGATTAAACATTTCTTCTTTTTTCGTGGCTGTAGACAAATTTAATTTTTTTGTATCACAAAAGTGGATCTTTGAGTTGAAAAAGTTGCTAACCCCTGGTCTACAGTAACACAACTTATAAATATATATTTAAAAATATATAATTTACTCAGCAAATCAAGTTAGAGGTAAGAAGTTGGAATAAAACAGACAATAAGTATTAAAAACACGTATGAAATTAAATACCTTGAGGGAAACTTTAAACAAGCTTCAGCAGTGGAGGGTGTCTGCGTCAAGGCCATTGTAGATCAGTGTGTTATTGGTTTATATAGGAAAAATGGCACATGCCATTTCCAGGTCTTTCTGAAGCCATCTACAAGAACCAGTTGGCTCTTGAGCAACTCTGGTTAATTATTTTGACTCTTCAAAATAATCTGGCTGTGGCTGGTTTGTGGTGAAATGATGTTCAGTGAGCCTGTTGTAGCTGACAGAGATTCAGAAGTTTAGAAATGCAGCTGTAACCACATATTCCAGTCAGAAAAAGCAAAGGTACTGTTGTAAAAACTTAACTCTACCACCACATTGTAATTACAACATTTTGTATAGACAGTTAATATTGAACCAGCTGATACTTATTTGCATATAGCAAGAGAAATGCTTTCTAAATGGCAATAGATTTTAGCTGGTTTCTGGGAAGAACACCAGCTTAAAAAGCCTTGGGGAATCAGGCTTTTTAAGCTTTTTTACACATCTTTCTTAGCGTCTTCCATACTATGCCTGCAGCATTTCAATTGTTGAAAAATAACTACATTTCTAGATGATTATGCTTTAATTTCCTTCATATGTGGCTTACTTAGGTTCCTGCTGACATCTGATGTGTATTTCATGCCAATGACCCGATTTAAAAATTTAAAAATCAGAAAGGCTTTGCAATACATGATATGTAAAACCACTGTCTTTGCATCTGTTACAAACATTTAAGCTGTGTTTGCTGAATCCAGGTGGAAAGACAAACTTTATAGCTTCAGTACTGATTTCTAACAAAAGTGAAAATAATTAAGAAAAATCACAGCTATGACAGCTTTAAAATAACTGAAGTACTTCATTAAACCATCTAATGTACCAAGCACCAACAAAAAGGAGATGCCCTTAAGGAAAAAAGCAATACCCATTAATCACCAACTAGACTCTGTCTTGTAAAGTTTCCTGTAATGTAGCAAAGGTGCATTGACAACAGATGGCCGTCTATATAGTGGACACCAACAGATGTAAGTTTACAGTATATAAAAAATGTGAAAGTTGTCATTTCAGTAAATACACTTTCAATGTTCGAGCTCAAACTTTCTTTTGTCACATTTATTTCATTTTTAAAAAATGACTGTTTTCCTGGGACAAAATGAAAAGTTCAGTTCATCAAAAATGTATACAAGAGATCTATAATCTATAGATCTATAATCAAGGGTTTTTTAACAGGAAGAAAAAGAATACATTTCTCTGAATTTTTTCATCTTGACTTATTCTGAGCATCATTTTCCCCTAAGAATTACTTTTACATTTAGACTAAAAGTAAAAAGACCATGTCATCTTCCACAGAAAAAGAAGAGAGAAGGGAGTCTGTCTGATCAACAGACAATCCTGGATGGGTACAGATGCATGACACTATCACACCCCTCCTGCATATTGGCAGCTCCAGGCCTGCAGAGTGGTGCAGTATTTGGTGTGGAAGTGTGGAAGAGAGTGAACAAGCAACGTGGTTAGAGGTATGGTACAGCAAATAGGATAGATAACCTGTCAGGCAGAGAAAAGGAGAAAAGAAGAAGAAACGGCTATGTGCTTGTCACTCATTAGTCCAGGGGCCTTTTTTCTCCGTGTTTCTTTGTAAATTCTTCAGCATTCTTCAAGAATTTTTTACGGTCCTTTGAGTACTCTTCTGCTAAGTCTGCCCTCAGAGGATGTTCTGGCTGAGGATCATTCACCAGTGCAATGAGGGACTGAATTACTGGAAAAGAAACAAAAAAAATCAAGTTTAAAATCAAACGCATTTTAAAGATAGCTGGTGATACTGTTGTTAAATACAAAAGTACTAGCAAAATGCAGACCACTCACCCCCCTTAAAAAAATTAACAATCATCTTATGAATTCAGTTCAACAGAGTTTAGATATACAATGCCAATTGGTAAAAAATATAAAAATTTTTTTTACAGAAATATATAGTAAATTTACGGATGATTCAGTTACCAGTTTCAAAGTACCGCAATATAAACACCTCGTGGATTCAAAACCACTAAAATATTCTGTCATTCTGCTGCTGCAGGGTCAGAGTATCTGTCATTCAATTGTTTTTTTTGATTGAGAATCAAACATTGGATGAAAAAAAAAACAAAAAAAAACGCTATTTCATTATTCATTTCATGAGACATTCAAAACATACATGTTTTTTGTATGTTTGACTTTATCCTTACACCGAAAATCACACAAGGCAAGCGGCGCTCCAGCCGCTTAATGTGCGGCTCAGATCTACCGCAGGTAGTGAGCTTTTCCACTATTCGCTCTGTTTCTTAGTGTCGTAGACGGTCTGTGAGGAGCAGCAGCTGTGGTCAACTCTCTGTTTATGTTTGCAGCAACTCTCAGCAATGGAGATACAATCAGGTCATTTGATTATTTTGCTATACATAAAAATAATAATTACAAACTGGTACTTTTTTAAAAATGTCCAAGGTTTTGGATTTAGATAATGCAGTAGAAAGACGTAAACCAATAGCCATGCATGAATTTTTAAATCTTTTTTTTTTTTTTATCCAAAGGAAAAGTAAAATTCACATCATAAGCTAATATTAAGTAGTTCCGTTGTTTCACACCGTCGGCACAAAACTGCAACTCCATCAGAAAGCAGGCCACAGCTTCACCGTTTCTGTCTTCTTTATTGCTGTCTGGTCTTCAGAGCAACGAGCTGCTAGCAGGTCAGCTAAATCACGGTCATTCTGCTGCAAAAGTTACTGCAAGTGTTCCTGCCGCGGCTCCTGATTAAATTCTTCTTAATCCTCTGTATGAGCAGCTCTCTGATAGCAGACAGCATGTCTGTTGTCCACAATCAATGAATGCATTCAGCTATTAATCAAATGGTTTCAGTGCCGTACCCTGCTTGGTGCTGCTATTTGTACCCTGAAGAAAGAATGGCAATCTGAGAACAGCCTGAGCCACACTGGATTTGCTAATGGAAAATGAATCTGGCTGGGGCAGACTGGGAGTAGAGGTGGGCTAGTGGAAAAACACTATGTGTGGATGGGTACCTTCAAGACAAGAGGCGCTCACGGCGCTCCCCAGTAGATGCTGTCCTGGGCAGTTGCCCATAAATAAACTGCCACTGTCCATCCCCCCGTGTTGGAAGCTCACAGTGCAGCCATAGAGGTAGGGATCCGACAGTACTGACAGCATTTCTGCCTGCTTTATTAGTTCTAGCTGCTGGCTCAAACAATGTGTTTGCGGTGGGCCTCCGTTACTTAACTTGTAGCTGATTTAACGTCCAGGATCTGTTGTATGGTGTAAAAATCAAGCCAAAATCACATGTGTAAAACAACATCCACACAACTGGAATACAGATTTGCTCAAGCTAAATAGAGATCTGCTTCCACACGCGCATCGCTTGCTCTCGCCTCCTCGTTCATGACTAATATTTTCTGCAGAAGTTAGGTGGATCCAGTTGCCATTCCATCTCTACGTATGACTGAGATAAAACAATAGTATCTCTACTATTGTTGTGATGACATGGTGAAGGCGGACTGTCAGAAAGACCAGGAGCTTCATAAATTTCCTTTAAATTACGTATGGTATATACACAATTTTAATAACTGAAGGTAACAGTTACTTAATTGTGCTATGCAATGGCACTATGTGATGAAAAATACATAGTAGTGCTGCTTTAAGACTTAAAGCAATAAAATGAGCTGCAACTTAAAATGTGCCGTAATGTGGCACACTGGATTATAAGGCACATAGAATAGACGCTACAGTAGAAGCTGGAGTTACGTTATGCATCCACTAGATGGAGCTGCACTAAAAGGAATGTCAACAAAACAGTCAGACTCCGGTCGATGAGGAGAGCCTTCTGCGACGTGGCCGGACGATGGTCACCCTTCTCCGTTTGCGCACAGCATGTTGGTGGAGAACGTGGTGCTAAATGACCTGCAGACGACCTGATTCTAGACGGTCAGTAGGTAGATAGGTCAGTCAAACTTTATTAATAGATTACAAACCAGCATTCTGACAACTATCCCAGCATGCACCGCGCGCTTCTTCTTCTACAGGCGAAAATGAAGTTGGCGGCTGCTTAACGTAGTTGATAGACCTGTTGTGGCTCAATATTGGTCCATATATAAGGCTCACCGGATTATAAGGCGCACTGTCGACTTTTGAGGAAATTGAAGGTTTTTAGGTGCGCCTTATAGTGTGGAAAATACGGTAGGTTGTTTGCAGCAACAATTGACTTAACCTATGGTTGTTTGCCAACCTCTCTTCCATCTTAGATCTTTACTATGCTGTTAATTTTAAACCTCAGAAATTCTCAAACATGGCTGGAAGTTTTAAGACTTCCTAACATAAAATTCTTGTTCTAGTTTTACTCACTTTGTGTGATTCTGCTGCAAAAACCACCCCAAAATAAGAAATATGTAAATAATGTCAGTGTGATTGATACAGGTACCAGTGTTCTAGTACTCAAGACCGATACCACTTTTTGATGGTCTCTGACTCAAACGCATTTGTATTCTGTCTTGTCTTCGTCTCGGATGTTGAGGACTCTGGATTTTATTTCAAGGCCACAACTGTGAAAATGATATTGCCCAATACATTTGTTACAACCTTGCTTTCATTGGATGCAAAACATACTGATTCAAATCCAGGCAATGTTTTTGTTAGAACCTTCACCCATCTCCAGCCCCTTTCACTAGCAAACTGCAACCCGAGTAAGCAAGCTGTGATTGTGTAATGCAGCCCCCCATGGCTTATCAGGAAAAATGATTGGTAGATGACGCAACAAATATGGGAGTACACTACATCCTGCACAACCTTGGCTATCCAGGGACTTGTGTTGTAAATCCATTTGTGACCATCAACTTGGCTTTCAGCACCATCAACCTACACATCCTCCACTGGAATCTTCCCCAGCTTACTGTGTCAGCCTCCCCCCTTACTTCCATCTTGGAAATATAAATTGTCTCATAGCCTGATCACCTCTCGTCTACATTACCCTGTTCTTTTTGGCCAAGCACAGAAAACCCTCCATAAATTACAATTGGTCCAAAATTCAGCTGCCCGCATCATACACAAACCTCCTCAATCACATCACACCTATTGTACGACAGTTCCATTGGCTTCTCATCCCCATCAACTACAAAATACTTATCCTTTTACTTTCAAAGTTCTTCACAACCTCGACCCTCCGTATCTTTTGGACCTCCTTCACATTGCTACATCCGCTCATACCCTCAGATCCTCCTCTTCTATTCATCTCACTGTTCACCCTGCCCATTTTGTTACTATGGAGAGTAGAGTTGTACTTAATGTTTATTGTCTTAATATTTAAAATTATGCAAGGTGACCTTAAGTGCCAATAACCCTGCATCTCCGGGATTATTCTCCCGCTGAGGGGAGCGTGTGCAGGATCAGGTAAGTTCAGAGTCTTGCCGACTTCTGATCACTTCTATTGGTGAAATGTTGCTTGATTTCAAAAACGTTCTCACTACAGAGAAAAAGTTAAATGTATTCAGCTTGATGATGACACAATGTGGATTATCTGTTGAGCTTGATGAATATTAATTAAACAGAATGGAAATAAAATGCAATTAAATGTCATTATTATCATTTGATGGACAACAAAAAACATCTAGCGCAACCTCTGTTCCAGACTACGAACATTTTTGTCCCCCTCTCCTTTCTTGAGTTTTTTTTTTCAGAACTAACTTATTGGTGTGTTACCACCACCACCTGGTATGAAGTGTGCTTTAGCAATCAGATGTTAGTGGGGGCCAGTGCCACCTGTGCACATGAAAAAAAAAATTTCGAGCGCTATCACGTTATAACGTGATACGTATCTCGTTAAAACGTGATAGTATCTCGTTAAAACGTGATACGTATGTCGTTAAAACGTGATACTATGTCGTTAAAACGTGATAGTTATCTTGTTAAAACGTGATACGTATGTCGTTAAAACGTGATACGTATGTCGTTAAAACGTGATAGTTATCTCGTTAAAACGTGATACGTATCTCGTTAAAACGTGATAGTTATCTCGTTAAAACGTGATATTTATCTTGTTAAAACATAATTTTAGGTCCAGGAAGTGGCGGTATTATGCTAGGCTAGTACAGTGGCTAACATGAATTGGTCAGGTTTCCTTTCATGTTTGGTCTACAACATGTAGAGATACGGATGCTGCTTTGCACTGTGGTTAAAACCATTAATAGCATGCGTACTCTGAGCAACCTGAGTGAAGTTGGCCCCCCCACCTTCTTCAAATCAGACAAAATTGGTGTCAAACGTTTGTGCTACGTTTGTGCTGGTTTGTGCAGCAAAAATTTTCGTTTGTGCCGCTATCATTTTAAAGATATAAAGAGATGTTTCTAGAGGTCATCCAAGGTCAACCAGCCCCCCCATCTTCTTCAAATCAGGCAAAATGGGTGTCAATCAACTCGGCTATGTTTGTGCTGGTTTGTGCAGCAAAAATTTTCGTTTGTGCTGCTTTGGCTTTGAAGATATTAATGAAAGTGTAAAGGTCAAAAGGTCAACCAGCCCCCCCACTTTCTTCAAATCGGACAAAATTGGTGTCAAACGTTTGTGCTACGTTTGTGCTGGTTTGTGCAGCAAAAGATTTTCGTTTGTGCCGCTATCATTTTAAAGATATAAAGAGATGTTTCTAGAGGTCATCCAAGGTCAACCAGCCCCCCCATCTTCTTCAAATCAGGCAAAATGGGTGTCAATCAACTCGGCTATGTTTGTGCTGGTTTGTGCAGCAAAAATTTTCGTTTGTGCTGCTTTGGCTTCGAAGATATTAATGAAAGTGTAAAGGTCAAAAGGTCAACCAGCCCCCCCACTTTCTTCAAATCGGACAAAATTGGTGTCAAACGTTTGTGCTACGTTTGTGCTGGTTTGTGCAGCAAAACATTTTCGTTTGTGCCGCTATCATTTTAAAGATATAAAGAGATGTTTCTAGAGGTCATCCAAGGTCAACCAGCCCCCCCACCTTCTTCAAATCAGGCAAAATGGGTGTCAATCAACTCGGCTACGTTTGTGCTGGTTTGTGCAGCAAAAATTTTCGTTTGTGCCGCTATCATTTTAAAGATATAAAGAGATGTTTCTAGAGGTCATCCAAGGTCAACCAGCCCCCCCACCTTCTTCAAATCAGGCAAAATGGGTGTCAATCAACTCGGCTACGTTTGTGCTGGTTTGTGCAGCAAAAATTTTCGTTTGTGCTGCTTTGGCTTTGAAGATATTAAAAGAAAAGTTTCTAGAGGTCATCCAAGGTCAATGAACACCTGTTCATGGTGAAAACTGTGAATTTCATTTAAATATATATAACCTATGAACATGAATAATTAAATTTGAACCTGGAAGAAATTCATTTCATACTAGGTCTTATTTAGAATGAACAGGTAGGTACAACCATAGACATAATATAAGAATAGACCCTCATGGACCGCTCTCGCCTATTGCCGCTGACAAGATTTAGGGCAGCCATCTTGGAGCGGTACTCCACTCCACTCAGCGTTATGTGTCTGGCAGGCACATAACATAATGTATTTAATCGATCATAACACACTTTTTTGTTGCTGGAAACCTTATTCAAACATCTATCAAAGCTACATTTATAAACAATTGTATTTTTTAAATATTTTTTTATTTCCATTGATACATAGTTCAGCCTATTTAAATATGCTTATTGGGGAAAACAATAGAATAGGAATAGAATATTCTGATGTTGATGCATTATGAGCATTTTACAAACCACACAGCCGTTCATAATTTATTTAATAAATTATTTAGTAATAGCAATACATATTCATATGACTATACAAACACAAATAAAAATGATTAATAATGACGCAAATAAATAATGATTAATAGGGTCTAACCCTACCTACTCTTATATTATGTGTATGGGTACAACACCTCTCAAAACAATCTCGGTGACCTGTATCGTAGCTTCTGATCACTAGAGGGTGCTATTAGACAAACTGTACATTTGAAATACAAAAAATAAGAATAAAACCAAATGTGCTTGGCATCTACTCAGCCATTTTGAGCTTAATGTTATGATCAAGAGCAATCATCAACACTTCTTTTTCTCTGAACATAATACTAAGATGACAGGGTGTTATGTTAGTTGATAAAGGTCTTTCAACATGGATAACACCAAAAATACCATTTACTGTATCAGAAGGGCAACATTCAGTGCTTGGTGACATAAAACATAAAGGTTTAATGTAGTGTTCTTTAAACAAATTAATCTTTTATTGTAGAATGTTGTTGAATATTATGTGCTATGAATTGTAAAGCCAGATAATCAAGATAAATAAAAGTCACTTGTAAACAATTGTGATCATGAGTTTGTTATAATGAAATAAGTGAAGCTTCCCTGATTTAAGGTTTCAATAATGTTTTCAAAGCAAACCATTGACATCAAAAAGTTTAAATTTAAATTTTTATCTTCAAAGCCATAGCAAAACAGCACAAAAATAATCAGGTTGATTGACACCCATTTTGTCTGATTTGAAGAAAGTGGGGGGGGCTGGTTGACCTTTTGACCTTTACACTTTCATTAATATCTTCAAAGCCAAAGTAGCACAAACGAAAATTTTTGCTGCACAAACCAGCACAAACGTAGCCGAGTTGATTGACACCCATTTTGCCTGATTTGAAGAAGGTGGGGGGGCTGGTTGACCTTGGATGACCTCTAGAAACATCTCTTTATATCTTTAAAATGATAGCGGCACAAACGAAAATTTTTGCTGCACAAACCAGCACAAACGTAGCACAAACGTTTGACACCAATTTTGTCTGATTTGAAGAAGGTTGGGGGGCCAACTTCACTCAGGTCTCTGAGCAGGATCCTAAACAGAACGGGACTGCACCGAAGGAAACGTCAGTCCGGTCCTCTAGCTGTAGCGGCGTTCCTGACTGTCTGGATCGAAGCTCAAGTTGGCTTCCGATTGTAGCTTCTGATTTGGGAAATGGCTAAAGGGAGATTATAACCGAGGCTCAGACGTATTTGCTGAACAATTTCTGTTCAGATTTGTTTTAACAGTACACTTGCTGAACTACGGCTGTTCGTAACCAAGCAACCGAAATCAACAGAAGGCTCGATAGTGGCAAAAGACAAAACTAGATCCTGTTAAGCATTCTTCAAAATAAAAGACTTCCTCTCTCCAAAATAAATCATACATAAAGCTTTGAATTTAATGGGCTCTTTGCACCTAAGGCGTTGACGTCACATCTCCAGGAGCTAATGCGGCTCACTTTTTTCCGCTTTGAGTTACCATGACTGGTAGAAAAGACTAAGTCGTATTTCAGATGCAAAAAAACAATACTATTAACATTGTTGTCTTCCTAATATAATGGGCTTTTAAGTTTTCGTTAATTTCCAAGCGATCCTGAATTAAGAAGATGGCTTGTAAATATCTGTTGCTACCAGCTAACACCGCACAGCAAAGTTTGCAGCCTTCACTTCACTCCGGATCAGCCTAAAACTACCGGGGATACGGATGGTAAATAAAGGAGCCTCCCTGAGTTATTTCCATGGAATCACTTCTATATTCAGCCTGAAAGAGTTTATGGGAACGAGAGAGCAGACCAGAGCCAGACAGCCGAGCAACTGATCCGCCTGTACATACTGCTGTAAACACCGTCCTATCTGAGCTCTTCACAAGAAACATGCAAAGGTAATAAAACGAAATAACATGGAGACATGAAGCAACACGGTCATATTTTTCTAAAAGCAGCAACTTTGAACCTGAACAGCTGAACCAGATCTCTGACACCAGAGCTGCGCTACTGTCAAGCTATGAGGCTTGTTGAGCTTCGTCAGGCTTCGGAAGTAAAAAGTCCGAACCGTAACCTCCCCGTTAGTCTGTGACACTAACGACAATAAACACACATAATATACTTGAAAATAAGATAAATACATTGTCTGTTAGAATGTTTAGATACTTAAATAGCACATTTTACAAGAACAATGTCCGAGAATATTGCCTACTAGCATAAGCTAACGTTAATGTTAGCCACAAAGTTTAAGTAAAACTCACCTTCGTGTCAGTGAATGTATAACGAGGCGAACATCTTAAAACCTTTCTCCAGCTGACTTGTTGGGGCTTCGGATCAATGTACAAACCTTGGCCAAGCCCTGAAAGCACCTAATGTAAATGATGTTTGTATTGGATCGGAAACAATCGAGCCGCTTTACCCCGAACGCGGAAGCTGAGGTGCAAAGAGCCCATTATTTTTCACGTCACCTTTTGGAATTGTGTACAATCAAGTTAAATTCGGTGAATAATAATAATCATGTAAATTATACTTAACATATGACTTGACATATGACTGTAAATAAGTAACTAATCATGGAAATTATATTTAACATATAAATGTTAAGAAATCATTTGTTCTGCTTTAAAAACGAACATACATCGACACTTCAAATCTGGAGTGGATTATTCTAATCTACGCTAATGGCAGAATATTTCAAACCTAGTTTGTGATTTGTGAAATCTTTATCTGAATTGAAACCTCAGTAATGAGAGATTTAAAAATATGTTTGCATCTGGAATGCATTAGAAATAAACTCCTATCACATTTACAATATTTGTTATTATTTTAACCTTCTGTTTTCTTTCACTTTTTTGTCCTAGAGCACCTGCCTTTTTGTGTGGCTTACAAGGATCCATCAGCTGGGATAATAATGCCAACAACTTTTCAGATTCCGATTTATAGTGATGCAACATAGCATCAGAGATGAATAATCTATTCCAGATCAGAAGTGTCTAAGTATGTTAGCTTTAAAAGTTTAATAGTTAAAGATGCTACTCATCTCCTTAATTTGTCACATCAATATTATAAAAATTACAATATTGCCAAAATTCTTATATGTTTTCCAATCAGTTTCAATTTCCTCACTCCCCTTCTTCTTTAAGGAGCTAAATATAACTTTTTCCAACTTCACTTAAATGGTAAACGCCCGAGAATGAAACTGTCTGTCTTATATCAGCCATATGACAGAGGGTGTTAACAATTATCAAACCTATTATGTTATTTCAACCCAGATCAGGGCAGCAATGTTTTACTTTACTGCCAGACAGCCCCCAGCATGGGTTACTATTGTGTCCCACTGGATCTCTATTGCTATAGACTTGTACATGTACTCATCAGGCAGGAAAAGGTCAATTAAGCAAACAAAATACCCATTTCTGAAAAATACAATGATGATCTGGCAAAAAACACTTGATTATTTGGGAGAAATGCAACAACTATCCGATGTAATGTTCATCCATGTAGAGCAGGATTTAAACTGCTAAGGATATAACTAAAGTGTCTGATCTTTTTTCAGGGAAGGTATTTATGTAACTTGAAGAAATTAAAAACAAACATGATATTCCTACAAAATATTTCTATAACCATCTTCAAGTTCAGAGTTTTATTTTATCAAAGCAACACAATAATCTTTATCTACCCTCTTTGTCTCCATTAGAAAACATTATTTTAAGTCACCTATATGGTAAAGGAGAGGTGTCTCTTCTTTGCTCCTTGTTTGTCGACAAATATTAAAAATTGTTGACCAATATTTGACAAATATTATTTTATTTTTTTATTTTATTTATTTTATTTTATCAGGTAAACCCCGTTGAGATACACATCTTATCTTATTTTCAAGAGGGACCTGGGTAGAAGTCTGCAACACACAGCAACCTGGTTACAAAATAAAATTAATTAATGCATATGCAGAAGTGTAAAACAGTAAAAAAGAATTTAAAAACAGTGACACTGTTTAATAGAATCTCGTCTGTTTTTAAGAATCGCTCGAAATAAGTCCAGTGAAACCAGCTTTGACATCTTTATTTCAGACTGGAGCTGTTTCCAGGCTGTAGGAGCCATCACACTAAAAGCTTGCTTCCCTTTTTCAGTTCAGAAAAGTGGAACATGTAAAAGAAAAATATTGTTAAAACGTAAAGAATGGGAATTAACAGACCTATGTAAAAGAAAGTTTAAGGATGCTGGAGCCAAGCCGAGTAGAGATTTATGAATCACGATCATTAGGTGATTGTTTCTCAGGACGCTTAAAGGAGGCCATTCAGCTTTTGCTGATTTATGATTTATTTTGGAGAGAGGAAGTCTTTTATTTTGAAGAATGCTTAACAGGATCTAGTTTTGTCTTTTGCCACTATCGAGCCTTCTGTTGATTTCGGTTGCTTGGTTACGAACAGCCGTAGTTCAGCAAGTGTACTGTTAAAACAAATCTGAACAGAAACTGTTCAGCAAATACGTCTGAGCCTCCGTTATAATCTCCCTTTAGCCATTTCCCAAATCAGAAGCTACAATCGGAAGCCAACTTGAGCTTCGATCCAGACAGTCAGGAACGCCGCTACAGCTAGAGGACCGGACTGACGTTTCCTTCTGTGCAGTCCCGTTCTGTTTAGGATCCTGCTCAGAGTACGCATGCTATTAATGGTTTTAACCACAGTGCAAAGCAGCATCCATATCTCTACATGTTGTAGACCAAACATGAAAGGAAACTTGACCAATTCATGTTAGCCACTGTACTAGCCTAGCATAATACCGCCACTTCCTGGACCTAAAATTATCACGTTTTAACAAGATACGTATCACGTTTTAACGACATACGTATCACGTTTTAACGACATACGTATCACGTTATAACGTGATAGCGCTCGAAATTTTTTTTTTCCTGCGTGATAGCAATGCGCTTCCGTAAGAAAGAAAAACAAGCGATCGCAACTTACTTTCTCGAGATCCTGAGAAACATTCTCAAGATCTGTGAAATGTTTGAAAAATTGCGAGTTCCTTTTTTTTTAAAAAAAAAAAAAAAAAAAAAGGAACTGAAGTAAATAAATAAATAAATAATAGAATACCAACTACTTGAGTGATCGGCAGCAGTAGGACAGTCTGGACAGCATAATGTTCTGCACAAAATCCACCAGCACAAACACTCCAAAGAAACATGCTCTCTCTCCCCACAGCCCTTCTCCATCAGGACAAGGAGGTCATATTGCCGTCACCGCTCTGATTCAAAACAATTATGAGTCTGTGTACAGACAGAAGGTGGATCAGCTGGTCTACTGGAGCAGTGACAACCACCTGAAGTTAACCCTTTCAAGATTTTACCATCGTCAAATAATAGGGACCCACGTTCTCTCTAGAACTGTGGTGGTGTTGCCAGAAAGACAATGTCCAAAAGAAAATCCAGCAAAGGTTAAAGTTCCTGCAGGTGCCTCAGGTACTGCTTGTCATCTTTGATACCGCTATTATTCTGTATTTTGCATGTCTGTCCTTTTATAAATAACCTCTACAAAGCCCTCTGTGTTACATTTGTCTGAATGAAAAACTTTGATACTGGGATACTTTCTTTTTCTCAAATGAACCCATTTAGTTAAAGACTTCCTTCCATGGGTGACCACGACAGCTTTCATTTTACAGTCAACACCAGTGCTGTAAGTGGTGCAGTATGCTACTTTGCTTGTAGATTTTACTTATCAGTGCATCAGGACATTTTTTGTTGTAACAGGTCAGTCTGTTTTTCCCCATTGATGCACTCCCTGAATCTGTGGAAAAAGCTGTTTTTTATTTGTTAAAAAAAGTTTAAAGTATCCAATGAATTTTGTTCCACCTCACAATTGTGTCCCACTTGTGGATTCTTCACAAAATAATAAAATGATTTTATTATTAAGCCTGAAAAGCAGCAAAAGGTTGAAAAGTTCAACCTTTATGTACTTTCGCAAGGCAGTGTACATAAACCTTAACCCAAGAAAGGGTATTACTAATCAAAGGAAACTAAACGGAAATCCACAAAGAACAAATGCAAGAAAAAACTAAGAACCTAACTAAATACAGAGGAATAAACCTATATGGCAAGGCCTTTTGAGCAATAATTAATACAAGGGACTATGAATATGGTAAAAACAAACTGTTTTCAGATAAAAGGTAAGATAATATTGTTGAAGTGCCATGGCTTTGTTGAGACCACATCTAATGCTAAGAACATATTTTACAGACCATAACAGTAATAATAAGGCAGAGATTCTTGAGAATAGGGACAAAACAGGTCCTATGGATAAAGCACAAAATTTGAATAAAATATACACAAAATATAATTTTTTCAAATATCTGACTCAACTAACCTGAGTCATGTGAGCACAACAATGTATATTTTCCTGGTATTTGCTGAATGTTTTTTATTTTAAACATTGTAGTCGGTGGATGATGCCTGTAAAAGCCCTTGTCCCAGAGCAGAAATCAATACATTATAATAGTTTAAAATAATTAAAGAAATACTAAAATTATATATTGTGACAATTAAGTATAAGTAGTCATATAAATAATTATAGAGGTATCAATAAATTGAATTAAAAATCATTTTATATATTTTCCAACTCCATTGAAATGTGTCCCTAGTTTTTGTCAACACCGTCAGAAATGAAAAGAATGTAAAAAAATCAGGCATTATTGGGGGGCACCAGAACTTCTGAGGACCCCATGACGTCGTCTTTTCTCTTCCTTTGCTGAGAGGGCTAGTTAGCTCCGGTTAGCTTAAGTTATTCTTTAGTTTTTTCTTCTGCTTTATCCCTAAGTTGCTTGTCACAACCATGATGTGTCAACTCCATAACTGATTTTGTGAAATAAAAATAAAAAACTTTTTTGGTAAACTGTAAAGATTTCATGGACCTGACGAGCTACAATATGGCCTCCTTCAGAATAACATCATATAAATTGAGGTAGTTTGGCTTTTTGTCAACTCCGTCAGAGTTTTTGACTCTTTTAGTGAAATTGTTAGGAATTAAATGTGCAATTAATTCATTTTAATGTATTTTGCATAAATTTCATTACTTCACATGTACCAAGTTTTTCATTTTACTCACTAGTTTGTAACCACCTTCAGTTCTATGTCAACTCCGTCAGATGGATTTTTTGTTGTTTTTCGTTTTAAATAATCTTTCTTTTGTTTCTTGAGAAGCATTTGTCTGTAAAATGAGTAAAAATATCACTAATAGGGTCATTAAAAATGATTTTTTATTTGTTTTTGTCAGATGGTGATGACAACTTTCTAGGTCAGGTCGATTAAAAATGTAATTTAAAAAAAAAATGTTGCAACTGGGAGCCTGCACCTTAGCATCTTTACATTTCCTAAACATTATTTGTCATATTTGCATACATAAGGTTGAGAAATAACAAAAAAAAATTATGGGAAACTTAAAACCCATTTTGTCCCTATTCTCAAGAATCACTAAAGGAATTTATTCATGTTTTAAATTAGATTTTATCTTGTATATTTATTTCGTTAATATTATGTTTCATGTCAGTTTCAATGTCATGATGCTATAAGTGACTCCATTACACTTTCAATTTAACTCATTAGGATTTGATTAAGAGCCTGTTCTTTGTCATTTCTGTACAGTAAAACTATTGATTTATAAATCAATAGACAGGTCTTTGTAAAGGTACAATGCAAGTTTATGTCCAATATTTATGGCATTAAAAGGCTCAGGAACTTTTATTTTTCCACCTAAAGCACTGGTTTTCACAGTGAATGCCACATGAGTGAAATTTTATAGATGATACTCTGACATCCCGTTCTACTGAAGTCAGCACAGAGCTGCACCACAGGAAAATGTCAAAAACACCAAAGAGAAGATGAGTTATGATTGACATAGTTGCAGTTCTAGCAATGCTTTAATGTTGCAGAACACAGATTTTTGAAAATAGTTTGAAGTTTAAACTAGCATTGTTGTACATTTTTTATCTGGCCAATGTGGCCAGATAAAAAAAATTATCTTTTACACCTTTTATCTGGGCAGGTCAGATAAAAGTTAGTTGCTAAATCTTGTTAGTTTTAAGATTTAGTAATTAACATCAGAACAAGAAAGCTGATAGAGTTTGAATTGATTTGTTTTGTGCCACAAAACAAATCTTTGCATATTCAGTGCAAAGTAGCCTACGTCTTCTTTGAAGGGGGGCAGTCAAGTGACCTGGATAATGGACAGAGGGGTGGTGGCCCAAAAAAGGTTGAGAGACATCAAGTGCTTTTTAAACATGTTTTCAAAGAAACAATAAGAAAATAGCATTAATTGACAAACAAAAAACAAACAAACATTTTATTGGTAAAATAGCTCAGCTAGCTTCATCAGGTAGCTCAGATAAGCTATGATAAAAAAAGGCACTTTTATCATGTGGTACCACTAACCTTGGTCAGTTTTGGTAGCGGGCTTCCAGTTCTCAGCACTAATCACAGGCAAGCACACCTGACCTTTCTCATCGATGTTGGGGTGATAGATCTTTGTCTTGAATGTGATTTTGGGAGGCTTGAATGGGTACTCGGTTGGAAAAATGATTTCAATCCTGAATGCACCTTTGTCATACGGTGGATTGTCCTGGAAGAAAAGGTAATGATTAAAACTATAAATCCAAATTAAGGCAAATCAGCCTAGAAAAACAAAAAGAGACAACTTCTTACAGGAACAATAAGCCCTTGCCATGACAATAGGTTTGATTCCTCAACTTGAATGTTTCTGAAGTTCTTCATCCCAGATCTCCGAATCTCTTCAAGTTCCTAATAAACCAAACACGACACATATTATACATTAAAAGTCTCAACTACAAATGCTGTGATCAATCGACGGATAGAAACATACACACAAACTAAGAGGCAATCTAAGGAAGACACAAAAAATAATCTATGGAAAAAGGAAACCAGACTGAGGAAAAAATTTAAACTGACAGAATGCCACAGAGGCAGGTCAAGTCAAAGAAACCAAGAGAACCACAAGAAGCAGTGAAAGAAGCAAAGCAAGGAAGATTGGTGACAACATCAGACTCTTCTTAAACAGAGATGATTTGTCCACATAAATAGAACAAAGCTGAGGAGGTCATAAGCGGTGGACAAATTAACAGAAAAGGTTCCTCCCAGACAAAAAGAAACCAGCCCTGAATGTATCATGCTCCCAGTTTAAGCATGAGGCCAAAGGTAACTGATATAGAGAAACGTGCCTGTAAAATTCACAAGAATTATTCAAGTTTAAAAAAAAAGCACCATCTTGAAATTATAGATACATTATCTGTTACTGATGTAATGGCTTTATTCATCTGTAATTAAGAAAACACTGATTGCATGTGTTTTCTTAGTAGGTAGATGTGAAGCCTACAAGAATCTTCCTAGCCCTTCAACTAACAATTATATTTATCAATTATTGTGATGACTAATCAGATTAAAAAAACTGGCACATTTCACAGATTTTTTATTTTACCATTTAAGCCTTTTTTAAGTATACAATATCAGAAAGACAATAACAGATGCAGAAAATAATTCAATTTATTTTAAAATAATATAACTTGGCTAAAATCCAATAAAATAGCATTCTTTTAGTTTATTTGTTAAAAAGGAAGTGTCTACAGCTAAAATCAAACAAACAAAAAAACACTTCTAGCAATGTGAAAAGCTCGGCCCCTTTTGCTTCACTTCTCTCAGTACAGTGTGGGGTTAAGCTTTTGACCACTTCATAACTGATTGAAATCTTTTGGTAACACTTATTTTGAAGGGCTGTGCATAACACTGTCTTAAACATGGCATAACACCTGTCATGAACATGAAGGAGTCTTCATGAATATTTATGACTGTTGTCATTAAGTGTCATTTGGCAAATGACACTTTTAATACAAAGTTGACACTGTTTAAAATGTCTTGTCATTATTTTGGAGAAAAATATCCTTGTTATGACAACTTGACATTAACCAAGAATCATCATCTGTCATAAATATATCCAGCAGGTGTGTTTTACCAAACTTTATAAAGTTATGTATTTTTGCAGGATTACATTATCCTCTCAATTCTAGTTAATCTTAACTGTGACAGTCCTGAAACCATTATAGTTTTGTCATTAATATTTTCCCTTACACACTGGAACACACTGAACTAGTTACGGATATCATTAAGTCATCAATATTTCCCCTAACCTCAAGTAAGTAATAATGAGGTTGTTATGTCTTACTACACTGTCAAAAGCTTTAACCACTAGGCCTGTCACCATTGCAAATTTTGCTGGACGTTAAAATGTCCCAGAACTTATTGCGATAATGATATTGTTTTGAGACCATTTTCAAGTAATGTGATAGTAATAATGGCATAATAAAAATGCAATAACACATTTTCAAGGATCAATAAACTTTAAATTCTTATAAACATTTAAACGCTGGAACTAGAGGACACTGGAAATATCCAAAGTAATAATTTTAAAAAACCCAACAGAAACAATGAATAAAATGAATTCTTAGGTCTCTCTAAACAAAATTGTCTTTCAAAACAGGGGATAGTTGAGATCAAAGCACCAGACTGAAGACCAGTTTTGGTGGAAAGAAAGAGAAAAGAGAAGAATGATAAATGAAGAATTTGAAAATTATTGAGTTTCTTGTCATTTATTGTGCAATTACTTTTATTTTTTATTGTGACAGGAGTACTAACAACACAGTCTTTAATATTTCCCCCTACCTGAAATAAAGTGGAACAAAAAAGATTTCATTAAGTTTTATTACACTGTCAAATTTAATAACAGAGTCATTAATAATTTCTCTTACATAAAGTTAAGTTTAGCAAGTAGCAGCGATCCGCGGATGAGCGATCCGCCCCAAGGTAAACTTCAGAGATCAAGCCGCCCACTGAGGCGCCAGAGATCTGATTGGTGGGCGCTCCCTGTTCAGTGGATCAACTATAAAAACTATAAACCCATCTTTCTTTCAGGAATAATTCTGACCTGCCAGTAAAATGCCACACACACAGTACAGACCAAAAGCTTGGACACACCTTTTCATTCAAAGAGTTTTCTTCATTTTCATGACTATGTACTAAACAAAAAAGTGTAAAACAACTGAAAATACGCCTAGTTTCTTCAAAGTAGCAACCTTTTACTTGTGATTACTGTTTTGCACACACTCTGCATTCTCTTGATGAGTTTCAAGAGGTCGTCACCTGAAATGGTTTTCACTTCACAGGTGTGCCCTGTCAGGTTAATAAGTGGGATTTCTTGCCTTATAAATGGGGTTGGGACCATCAGTTGTGTTGTGGAGAAGTCAGATGGACACACAGCTGATAGTCCTACTGAATAAAGTGTTAGAATTTGTATTATGGCAAGACAAAAGCAGCTAAGTAAAGAAAAACGAGTGGCCATCATTACTTTAAGAAATGAAGGTCAGTCAGTCCGAAAAATTGGGAAAAGTTTGAAAGTGTCCCCAAGTGCAGTCGCAAAAACCATCAGGCGCTACAAAGAAACTGGCTCACATGAGGACCGCCCCAGGAAAGGAAGACAAAGAGTCACCTCTGCTGCGGAGGATACGTTCATCCGAGTCACCAGCCTCAGAAATCGCAGGTTAACAGCAGCTCAGATTAGAGACCAGGTCAATGCCACACAGAGTTCTAGCAGCAGACACATCTCTGCAACAACTGTTTAGAGGAGACTATGTGAATCAGGCCTTCATGGTAGAATAGCTGCTAGGAAACCACTGCTAAAGACAGGCAACAAGCAGAAGAGACTTGTTTGGGCTAAAGAATACAAGGAATGGACATTAGACCAGTGGACATCTGTGCTTTGGTCTGATGAGTCCAAATTTGTGACCTTTGGTTCCAATCACCATGTCTTTGTGTGACGCAGAAAAGGTGAACGGATGGACTCTACATGCCTGGTTCCCACCGTGAAGGATGGAGGAGGAGGTGTGATGGTGTGGGGGTGCTTTGCTGGTGACACTGTTGGGGATTTATTCAAAATTGAAGGCATACTGAACCAGCATGGCTACCACAGCATCTTGCAGCGGCATGCTATTCCATCCGGTTTGCGTTTAGTTGGACCATCATTTATTTTTCAACAGGACAATGACCCCAAGCACACCTCCAGGCTGTGTAAGGGCTATTTGACCAAGAAGGAGAGTGATGGGGTGCTGCGCCAGATGACCTGGCCTCCACAGTCACCGGACCTGGACCCAATCAAGATGGTTTGGGGTGAGCTGGACCGCAGAATGAAGGCAAAAGGGCCAACAAGTGCTAAGCATCTCTGGAAATTCCTTCAAGACTGTTGGAAGACCATTTTAGGTGACTGAAGCTCATCAAGAGAATGCCAAGAGTGTGCAAAGCAGTAATCAAAGCAAAAGGTGGCTACTTTGAAGAACCTAGAATATAAAGCATATTTTCAGTTGTTTCACACATTTTTAAGTATATAATTCCACATGTGTTAATTCATAGTTTTGATGCCTTCAGTGTGAATCTACAATTTTCATAGTCATGAAAATAAAGAAAACTCTTTGAATGAAAAGGTGTGTCCAAACTCGTAAAGGCTAGCGACCCGCCAGGCTTATAATACACTAGGGGAAACTCTGTAAATTCTATTATTATTACATGTACTATTCTTAGTACAAGTAAAATAATGACGAGAGCTGAACACAACTTCTGACCAAATATTTGTTTGGCAGAAGTTCCAACCACTGTTATTACTAATGCAAAACGTAATGTATATTTTTAGGCACACGAGTGTATCTTTTCACTTAATGAGCATTCTGAAGGATTTCCAACCAGATACTCTGGTACAGTGACTTCTTCTGTACCAGAAGTCACTGTACCAGTCACTGTACCATGGCTCGTCCTCATAAGTCTCCTCCACACCTGTAGCATGTCTTCAGTAGCGTCCTTTGTCCCCTTACCATGTATTCTTAGGCAAGTTGGCAAAGCAAAGAACACAAGCACCACGTCGCATCCGTCAAGCTGCTAAATAAAACACCCAAAGGGTAACTTTGACTAATATAGTTGCTTACCATTTGCCAAATTAAAATTGGAGGGAAAAATCTATTTGCCTGCCTCCAAAAATGTTTATGAATAAGGGCTAACCTTACAGTTATGGAGTTTGATAACTTTAGCTAACATTAACTTACAGGAAGCTAGCATTAGCTTGAATCACTGAAAGCTAACCTTACCAAGAAGAAAGTCAATGTTTTCTTCTCAAAGACAATCTAAAATTAATAAGACGCATACCTTATAAATCTATTAGACGTACTTCTTTGCACACTGGAGGTCTGGCCGAGTGTTTTAATCTGTGTTCGCTGAAGTGACCCAATTCCGACTTTTTTGCCGGGGCTGTTCACACTGCCAGTAAATGCAACCTGTATGTGTTCTGCAGTGTGAACGGGCAAACGACCTGAAAATATCCCACATGCGCACTAGAGGGCGCAATAGCGGCAGCGTTCTCAGTGTTCTGCCAACCGCCATAAAAAGAAGAAGTGCTCAGTGTTTGCGGAAGTAAACATGGAGGCAAACAGTGGAGCTTAGCTTACATATTTGAAGTTGTCCGGCCGGAGCAGCACATTAACAACGTAATCCTCATATTGTCTGTCATAGTTGTTGTTTTTCTTCCCTCTTGCACGTATCAGGACACAGAATAGTGAGATTTGTTGAGAATCAGTGACGTTCAGTTCGAATGAAGGCGATCTGGACGTTAAGTCGCATTTGAATTGGATACGTATCGGATACGGGTCACATTCGAAAAAGAATCCGACCTGTGCTGTTCAGACTGCCATGAAAAGATCGGATACAGGTCGCATTACGTCAAAAAAATCGGAATTGGGTCACTTCAGGCTGCAGTGTGAACGCACCCTGAGTAGCTGTGGTAATGTGCCTGGAAGTATGTTGCATGTTTACGTTAATTAGGTGAATTTATCATTTTTTAATTTCGCCAGATCACATAGTATCATTTATAACTAAAATAAAATAAACAGTTAATCCAGGCGATCGGCAGAGATCGGCCTCATTGGTGATCAGTATCAGAATGGGCAGCAAAAAACCTGATCGGAGCATCCCTACTGATGACCAATTAATTAATAGCAAGTAAAAAGAATATGATATAAGAAAATGATTATCACAGGACAAACCAACTTTAGACAACTGGATGGATATAACATTTAACATATAGATGGAAACAAATAGCCTCTCTCAATTACAAGGCAGAATAATTTTATCTGTGGTGGCAAAGTTGGGTAGAATGTGTAGAACTCTAAAGACCCAATTTTATTTTCAGAGACCAAAGTTGATTAAACTACCCTTATGGTTCACTCTCCTATAATAGGTATACCTTATAATTACTTGATACTATGCTTTTGGTTGGTGTATTTTTGTTATTTAGTTTGTTTTTACATTACTAACTATTTCAGTTTTTCTTCTTTTATATTCTATTTTTCACTCCCACCTTCAAAATCTTTCCCAGGTAAGAGGAGTTCAATCAATCAATCAATCAAATTTTATTTGTATAGCACATTTCAAAGTGCTTTAAATAATAAAAAAAACAGCAGTTGTATCTTTGTATTGTTTATCATAAGGTAATGGTCAACTTGTCCTTCTCAAATGCTGAAGTTGGCTATGTGATGTTGAGGCTAAATGTTATGTAACATTTGTTTCCTTGGGAATCAATAAAAATAAAAATAAAATAAAAATAAGATCAGAAGTCTAAATATCTGTTGTAGGCTGAGTGTCTGTGGATGTGTGTCTCAAAATTTGACTGAACAACTCAAGTAATACAACATCTGAGAAATATTGCCAACTCTGCAAATTATATTGTGGCCTCAACTGCTGCATCGTGTTTCACAAACCTTGGTCCTGAATGACTGAAAATAGTTTGTCATCCAATGCCATCCCAGAACCCCTTCATTACTGATTATCCTACAAGCTCTCTGCACAATATATGAATAAGCCTGATTGAGTGATTTCACCTGATAGTACTTGTAATAGTTTTTTTTCCCACAACATCATGAACTCCTTAACTTTCTTCAAAGTAACTGTTCTTTTCAAAGCTTGTGTGAGCTCACAGTGGATCACAGACTGGCCCTTTGCTAGATTGTTAAGCCTCAGGCTTGGTCTTGGTGAACAAAATGGGTCAAAGCCAGGTCAAGACTCTATAGTTTTTCTCAAAATTACAAAAATACTCCCTTTTATTTCCACCTGCAGACGAACAACAAGATCTGAATTAAAAGCAACATAGTGATCCCAGCACAGCTGCAGTCCACCATCTCAGAAACAATTAGGCCTGTCACGATAACAAATTCTGCTGAGCGATTGTCTAAAAAATTATTGTGATAAACGATAATATTGTTTCAAGACCTTTTGACACTGATTTAATGGAAATGACGTAATAATGCATGCAATTTCCTGCCATAGATGGATACATTTTATTTTCAAAAGAACACATAACACTGGAACTGATAAACTAAATTAACAAAAACAAAAATAAAAAGGATTCTCAGTCTCCATTAACAAAAAACGTACTTGAATAAAAAGTAAACAACATAAAGCCAAAGTGGAAATAAATACTGCATTCAACCAAAAGAGTGCAGATTATGAAGTTTGTATATTATATTGACCTTCAGTAATCACTAGATTTAAATAGAGAAGATGAGCACATCCGACCACCTAATGCTGTAGTTCACACTACACGATTTTTTGCCCCCATTTTCCCCTTACGACAATCTTAGAACGTTGGCTGTTCTAAGATTGTCGCTGGTGATTTCGTAACCGATCATCCTGTAGTGTATGGTGTGTTTCGGTAGATTGTTGTGGCCGCTCTGATCTAAATCAGGGGTTTTCCCCGACTGGGAGCTTAATGCTGAATGTGACAGGTAGCCAATCAGAAAGCGCGGATTCTCCTCCATGCTTTCTGAGGGGAAATTATGAGAGGAATCCCAAACAGCTGACCTTAGGGTCCAGCGGACATCGGAGATGATATGTGGAAACAACATTAATATGTATTCAACATTTCATGCAAAGAATATGGAAATGACAAGAAGAGGAGTTGGAGCCAAATTGCTACCGCAGTTGATAAACCCGGTAACTTTTCAGCTGTTCTTCGTTAACGTGACATAAATAGGTTATAATGATTTTCATTCAGTCAGAACTTTATGCTGACTCTAGCCACATGCATTGTAGCTAGATTCTAGTAAAGCATTGATTAATGCCTGATTTTAAAATTAGTTAATTGGGCTTGTAGCCATTATTTTGTGCCCATTGTTTGACACGGCACGGTCAAACCCGATCAAACTGTTATACCTAGGATTTCTGTCGGTTAATGCGTCTCTCAGGTTTTGAAAATGGGCCGACAACTCGTATAGTGTGCGCTGGACATTGCACTAAGGAAATGAGGAAGGGAGGGTCAGTGGAACACCAGAGTCGATCCCTTTTTCATTCAGTGCCATCAAGAGAAAGAAAAAACGGCAGGAAGAGACGATAACGCCGATAATTAAAATGAGGTCGATAGCTTTAATTTATCATGCGATTAATTGATTTATCGTTTATCGCGACAGGCCTAGAAACAATACAACTTACTGCTAATGTCTGCAAAACTGTGTTGCATGTGAATGCTTACAACAACAGCTGACATTTGGTCCTTCAATTTAAAAGAGCACGTCTGAATGATAACAAGCAGTGCGACCTAGCTTTGGCTGCGCAAACACCTGCAATCTTATGATGACCATTATTAGTTCAATACTAAGAATAGTGTTGGTTGAGTAATTGACAACATTTTCATTAATTTTTGCATTTTACAGTACATAAAAAGCAATGTCCTAAAATATTTGTCTAAGACAAACATTCGGCCTCAACCTGGGTCTTCACTTCATCCCTGGCTTGCAGTGGCTCTTGTGCTGACTGCAACCTCAGTATGTTCCTTGTGAAGCTCCCCCAGATTCTTAGATGGATTTTTCCAGGTGCACTCTCCAACCACATTCTTTCTTTCCACTCAAATTTCTATGCATGGATAGAGCACTCCAAGAACAATTAACCTCTTTATCAGTGGTCTCGAACTCAAGTCCTCCAGGGTCAGAGGACTGCAGTTTACACCCTTGAATTAAACTGCTACACTGCCTCACTTATAGGTATGAGCAATATAAACGGCATACAGTAGAAACGATAGAAATTTTCCTACGGTAGCGATCTGCAATCTACCGCCTAACTGCGGTAATGCTTGTTGATGATGTAACCAGCCTGCATCAAAACAGAGCCAACAGGAAGCAGTGCGGCTGATAGCACAAGGGAAGAGCTCATTAAAAAGGCAGGTGCAAAAAGGGAGGTTAGGAAATACAACATAGTTTTACTACCTTAAAACAACGCATGTAGTTAGCCGAGTACCAGCAATGCAGCTGACTACAATTTCCAATCACAAAAGGAAGGAAAAAGCAGGATTTGGAAGACAATGGAAGACAATGGAAGACAATGGTCTTCCTTGAAACATCAACTCCAGTTCAGGCCAGCAGACCACCAGAGATCCCTGATGACATCACCAATTATTTTTCTCCCCAATGATTTTGAACCTTGTGTTTATTGCAATGCTTATGTTAGTTTGCAACAAAGCTTGTCTCCTGATGCTTTGGAATAATGCATCATACAGTTGTTCTAGACACAACGAAACATTTGGAAGAAGCTCAGCAAATAGAAAATGAAGAAGCTTGTGTTTAAAGAAGGGTCTCACATTAACAAACTGTATGTGTCTGTGCTTTAAATGCTTATTTGGTTAAATATGCATTTAAAGCATATTTGTTTTTCATTCAGTGAAGTTATTGACAGTGGGTATCCAGAAATTTTGCTCAAGTAAGAGTAGCAATATTTTATAGCAATATAATATTATCCAAAGCTGGTGTATATAACTTTTATAAAAATTATGTTTTTACTATTTGTCAAAAATGTCACCATGTTGTGACAGCATGAGACAGATAATCTGTGAAAAAAAAATCAAGCTTCTCCACCCTCCACCTCCTTCCAGTGGTCCTACTGTACTGCTCCCAGTCAAAAACAACTAATCAGAGCTACAGGGAAGGTCAATCCTCATGTGTGAGCTGCTTAATGGTGGAGAAATAACTGTTTATCATCAGTTACCATGGTAACTAGTCTGAGCAGTTGTGGCAGAGCAGGCTAAGCTGCATTACTTATAAAATAAACAGTCACTGCCAAACCTGACAATTTTGTCAATTGCCAATTAATTGCCAGAATCATTGGCAGAATATTCTATTACTAAAATAATCATAGCTGCAGCACTACACACAATAAGAATCTATTCTCTTTCTGAGGTCCAGACTAAATTCTTTTCTCATTTTCTATTGGCATGATGCATTTGCTTCTTACCAAAATAGTCAGATGTTCAAGTGACACTGGCCCTGCTAATCAGAGTTTAGGGATGCACAATACTGGATTTTTGGTCGATATGTCGATATACTAAAACTTATTTGGCCGATAACTGATACCAATATTTTTTCTTATACCTACTTACTGAAACAATGACTTTCTCTACTGTGTAAATTAAAATATTGCATTCTTTGCCAATTTAGCCTGCTATCAAATGCAAATGCTAAAAAGAAGGATGAACATGATGTAACACTTTGAACTTATTATGTTTAATGACAAATTTATTCATAACATCTGCTCTCTCTAAGACAGTAACAATACTCAAACAGTAAGTCTTCACAAAACTAAACTCTACTTGTTCACAAGCAAAAAGCACATCAGTCATGCATTAACGCTTAGCAGTTTATGATGCTGTGCTGCAGGACTCATTGTCACTGGTTTATCATATAAAAACAACGGCTTTTATATCAGTGAATTATTTTGACGGTATGGCCAATGTCCAATATTAAATTTTACAGCTAATATCAGCCGATAGACACCATGCTGATAATATTGTCTATACCTACCAGAGTTCCTTACATAAGTTTTGATCCTGTTTGACTAACCTCCCCACCCCAGACACCTAAACATTAATTGAATGTTTAGGTGTGTTTTTAAAGTGAATTGAATGATCAATTATATCTTGGAAGTACAAAAAAGCAGATAATATGATCCTTTTGGCCTCATCAGTTTTGTTTTCTTGTTACAACTCAAACACATCAAAAATTATATACTGATCAAATTTTTGGTGATTTTGTCTTTTGGAGGAATAAATTGTATGAACAGATTTTATCTAGGTATTTTCCTAGGTAATAAGAGTTTATGTGACTTCATCAAGTGACTAATAACTCTGATAGTCATGTGACCCTCAATACAAAAAGACCGCATTTTTGAAAAAACAGTGTTTTGTAAAACAAAGTGCACCACAGTTGCTTAAACAAAACTCCACGCAAAAGAATAAATGGAAGTTCGTTTCCATAATGTTAAACTTCCTACCCAGGATTCACAGCTAATAACTATCCTGTAGGGTGTGATCGACTTAAACCACCGGAGTTATGAATTATTACCATCTTAGAATAATAAACTGCCTAACCAGTCTCGCACTGAAATCATATACGTTTGGACAAAAAAAAACAAAAAAAAAACATCAAATTTCCACGACTTCTTTAATCAAAGCACCGGTGCAACCGATACCCAATCGTATACAAAATCCATAAAATGGATGTCTTAGGAGGGCTAGCTATGAATTTACTGGCCTCCTCGCAGATCACCACAACGTTACTGCCTGGCTGGACGACCAGCATGACCTCTCGTCAACCGAAGATTTAAAGATTAAGACAGTAAGTACAGCATTGAACTGTTTCATTAGTTTGTATGCTCTTAGACACAATGTGATCACGAAGTTTGGCCCCAACAAGGCATCTACATATTAAGAAGAATGCATCATAGAGTTCAAACGGAAACGTTTACCTTGGCCAGCCTTCTGCTCGCCGCCATCTTGAAGTCGTTGTGTTGTTCCCAGAATGCACAGCGCCCCCCCCCACCCCCCCAAAAAAAAAAAAAAAAAAAAATCTTCTTCTTCTTAGTGTTTATTGGTAGTTGGCAAACATTGAAGTTCTGCATTACTGCCACCAACTGTTATAGACTGAGGACCATAATGTCACTTTACATTGGTAAATTAGTAATTAGTATACTTACTAAGTAGTGAGATGGAATCATCCAAAGAACTTAAATACACAACATCTTTTAGTAAGAAATTTAAAAAGATGGGGAAGCGTTTGGGTACTGTAAATCAATTAAATTTCAACTGCAACAACACACATCAATACACATCTCAAGTGAAGGTACTCAGAAAATTGAGGTTACAACCAAAATTAGACTGAATTTATCCCTTTATGCTCCTCAAGGAGCATTTTTGAGATCTTGGGCCAGATAGGTAGAAGAGAGTGAGAGAAGACCTCAGCATACATTTGTGGACAAAAACAAGGAAAACAAAAATATAATATTTAAGAGAAGCGTGTGTGTGTGTGTGTGTGTGTGCGTGTCTGGGGTGGGGAGGTTATAATTTGGGGTTGAGGAGGGTAAAATAGTTTTTAGCTCCATATGTTATCTGCAAGGATGAGCGTGTTGGATGGCTGGATGAATATATGATTAGTGTTATATCAGAAACTGTTACTTTGATTCTTTCATGCATGAAAGATGCATGTTTAAGGAATTCTTGAATCTCCTGTGATAGCCATTCTGGGGTACTTAAAAACATGCTCTGGCAAAGGACTGCCTATTTCCACAAAGCTATAATCAGCTACATCTGTCTAAATTTTCCAATACAGAATGTTAATCCTTCCTAACAAATATTGAACAACTTGTTCTGAAATATAAAGAAACTTGTGATTGTCAACTTCTAACTGGGGAGCATAATGGCAATTAATTCTCATCTCTTAACAAAGCTCTGGGTTAACATTGGCCCACTGCAAAATTTTATAGACATTTCTATGAGGATTATAAAGAACTACTCCACTTTATTTTATTTATTTTTTTCATTTTTAAATATTGTAATCTCCCACTTGCTATAAGACATGGTATCAAAATCTAAATTCCTAAATCTAATAAAGACTGCAGAATAGGGATCTTCAATTCCAGGCCAGATCTGTGTCCTGCAATTTTTATATCTGTCCATGCTTCAACACTCCTGAGTCAAATAATGAAGTCATTAGCTGAACTCTGGAGAACCTGGCTGCATTCTGAGAAGGTAATGCAGCCATTTGATTCAGGTGTGTTGGACCAGGAATACTTCTAGAAGTTGCAGGACACTGGCTCGAGGCCTGAATTTGAGATCCCATCTCCTCCAGTGACAGAAAACAGAAGACTAATTACACTTAGAAACTCAAACTATAAACTGCTAACCTACATTTCTGTGACTCATCAGGTCTATTAAATATTATTTTAGATTTTTTTTAAAGAAAATAAATTGAGTAAAAGGCAATAAATAGATGAATGATGTTCTGGACCACCAAGCATTATAATGTTTGCTCATTACAACGCATGGGCAAACAACTAGGACTGTTAAACAAATTCATGTAAGAATTGAAATTGTTCTGAAAGCCTTTTTGTTGGTAGAATCTTATATTGATTCTATATATAGGAAGTTATTTTGTCCATCAAAATAGGTGGAAATTTTCCAACCTCTTTAAAACTAAAGAATAAAACATATTAATTCAATCACAATATCAACATGGTGTGTACAGAATAAAGCACTTTGCATGCCATAGGTAAATGTCATTTAGTTTGGTTAAGAATGGTTATTAAACTGGGAATACATGACTTCCTGTAGATGTTCTTATTGCCAGACAGACCCCATAATGGATTCCTGAGCTCAGAGATTCAAACTGACAAATCCCCCTTCTGTCCCCCACTTTATAAAGTTCTACAATGTATTTTAAGTTAATACCTGTCATTGACACATTTCCTCACACACACTAATATATTTGGTAATCAAAGAAATGACAAAAGACAGAGTTTCTAACTTTTGATGTGATTATTTAATTGTTTTGGGGATTTCTGAATAAAGAGCAATGTTTTTATTAGATAGAAATGATTCTAATTTTTATGCTGGTATTGATGAACAGACACACACTTTTACAGTGTTTTATTAAAGAACACACAATTCCATGATTTAATGTACATTTAACATTTCAAGACAAGAACAAAAAATATTGTATTTATTTTTTATATATTATTGATAAATGACTTTTGATTTATCAAAGTCATTGTCAGATGACAATGACTTTGATAAATCAGTCATTGTCAAACATTAAACTACATATTTTTCTTACTTTTTTCCAGAGAAAAAAATATTTCAGTATGTCAACTCTGCTATTGACAGCAAAGAGTGAAAATAATTCTAACAGAGTAAATTATTTTTATTTCATTACATAAGCTACATTAATACACTAATACTTCAGATTGAGATATTTAAAAAAAACACAAAAAGTGAAAGAACAAAACATTTATTTATTATACTGGGAACACTGGTCACAGGCAGGGCTTCAGTCTGCTGGTCTCACTGGGAGAACTCCAATGACTTCTGAGGCGTCCTGGTTCACAGGCTAAAGCCAAGGATAAAAGAGAAATTATCCAAAAGTGTAATAGAAAATACATATATTTTTCCTTCACATTCAGAAAAAGACATTTTCAGCATGTTGGGCTCTGACTCGTAGCATCTTTATAGCTAAATACCGACATGGAGAAGCTGAGCTGGAAACAGGCTGAACAACAGCAGCTCCAGCTCTGATCCTGACTGATCTTTCCTCACTAAATCCTCTGGTTTTTAATTAACTTCTCCTCTAACAGCGGTTTTTCATCACCTCTCGTCTCATTAGAAAACAGTATGAAAACATTAGCTGCTACGCTAACAATCAGCGGTTATTTCGGGCCAATTTAGCTACATAGGAAATATTTTTCGGTTGTTTAGAAGGGACTTTCTGGCTGCAAAGTCAAGTAATTCTGCTCGTAAAAATTATGTTATTTTCTTTCATCCTTACCTGTGAAAGGTAATGCCAATGAATCCAGTTTATTTTGTAGAACGGTTGAAATTAGTCAAAACAGCACAGGACTTAAGGAGCTCCGATCGCTCTGCTGCCAAGATGGCAGTGACGTAACGTAAGACTCAGGGCTCAATGAGGCATCTAGTATTCATGTCTACAGACAGAAAGTTTTAGCACTTAAGCATTTTATTTTTTATTTAGCTACACAACGTAATCAAAAACTAATAAACCCTAACCTCATTTTGAGAGTTTTGCTTGAAAATAAATTGACAATATCACAGGAAATTAAATGTTTAAGTGAAACAGTTTCTGTATCACAATTTAAAAAACTGCAAAAATATTTCAGAGGTGTAACACTTAAGTAACTGAGTAAGAGTAAACTGAAATATTTACTACTTAGAAAATGCATGCTAAAATCTGAATATTCTTTTGAAAGTATGTAGCTGAAATTAATTTAGCAGACGCAGCACAGTGTTTGCATAATATCTGTACCAACAGAAATACAAAAAACTCTAACGTGGATTATCATTCTGAAACAAACAGCAAAGGTACATGTCATATTTTTGGGATTTGGGAAATACGTGATTCTTTACCATTTGTAACACTTTTTCTGTGGATTTTTCATGTGGATCGGTGACACCTATACAGTGTTTATTTTATAATTATTTTTGTTGTTATTCCCCAGAATTGCTGTAATTATACTCATGTCGGAGTAATCAACTTCTTTCTGTGAAAGAGACCAGAGAAAAGAGGAAAACACTAAACATTTTCTCCAGCAATGTTGACTTTTCCAAAAAAGGGAAGGTTTTGGACTTTAATTTGACCGGCTACCTGTGTGGTTTGGATCGTGTTGCTCGGTGTTGGTAGAACAGAAAGACGGAATAATTTTCAGGCTGAAGCGTTGCTGCTCTCGGCTGTTCTTAAATTACCGCGCTCGGTATCAGAGGGGCTCGTCGCTCCGACTGCATGTTAAATGTATTTTATATAATTGTCATATAAACAAAAACTAAGAAGTTGCCTAAAAATAATTTCATACTCCGTATAACACAAACGCACATCAACACACATATTGACTTACCTTGTGCCGAATCGCTGCCTCTGTTCTCAGCCTGTTTCCGTAGCAGTGGATTTCCTCCCCCATTATTTTCCTCCAACAAATTATTCCAGTGAACGAAGCACGTACAGCTTCCTTTTAACCTCCATCTTCCCATTTCTGACGCTGGATCTTCAATATCCTCAAGCTTTGAAATAGCAGGCAGCTACAAACCGTGTGTTAGCTGTAGTGGCTAAGTTTTGGCTATGGTCCGCTGTGGCCTTGATATCAGCAGAAAAATGGAAAATAAAACTAAGCACTAGATTGTACCGGCTAATTACTGAACACAACAGCACACAACAAAACTCAGTTGCTCTACCAGTAGAGCAACTGAGAGATATTTTAACTTTTGCATCTTGTTCATGATACAGCTCTTACAGTTGTGGTTAAAAACAATAGGAGCAAGCGGACCCGGAAACAATCTATGTGGCGAAAAATTAAAGTCACCACTACTCGTAGTATATAGGCTATTTGTTAAGAACTGTGAGCTGTGCTGAAGTAAATAAAAGAGAAAACTTCAAACATGCTGAGAGCTGGACTCCGTAAGGTGAATTTATCACAGATTTCAAAATAAAATAAAATCGGGAGACTGCAGAAAATATAAGAAATAGCGCCCTCTTCCTTTCCGGAGAAGGAAATGGTCTCATTTCCAAATATGAGTCTGTCGTGTATACAGTCAGCTGCATCAAACAGAAAAAGGCGATGACGGACACTGGCAGTCTCATGCTTTATTTGGAAATGGGGCCATTGCACTCCGGAAGTGAAGGGGGCGCTATTTCCTATATTATCCACAGTCTCCCGTTTTTATTTTCTTTTGAAATCTGTGATATATCTTCACCTTTAGGAAAGAGTTCCACTCTGTATTTGAACTTCAATCTTTTATTCACTTCAACACAGCTCACAGTTTTTAACAAATTCTGTAGCTTTCCATGTACTTCTAAATCTGTTCCTTAGTTGTATCTTTTCGGGTCTACTACTGCCTCTAGTGGCGTCGGGGTGGTAACATAACTAATATAATTACATTACTACATGAAAATACCACAAAGTCTTTATTATTTGTTATTAATTTTTCATTTTTGTAAGGAGGTAGAGCTAATTAAATGCCCTAAAGACCTAATGTGGTTCCAGTTTCACTCGAGGGACAATCTGTTGAAACTTTGGCAAATCTTAAATACTCTGGCTCATTCCTGGACAGTTCAGCTTTGCAGAAAAAACTGACTATATTCTTAAAAACTGTTCACTGAGACTCTGTCTTTTAAGAAGACATGGTGATCTTGGGGTTACTCAACCAGAGGTTGTGTACAAGACAATGTTGAGTGTTTTCACTTTTCATCTCCTCGGCTCGTTTGGTCACATGAGCTGCAGACTAACAGATAAACCTTTAAGAATACTTTTAATGGCAGATAAAATAGCAGGTAAATAGTGGTGAACCCAAAAACAACTCTGTCTCAAATGTTTGCTAAACGAACATGGAAGACATCAAGAAATATTTTAGCAGAGAGCATCCATTGTTTTTCATCAGTTTGAACCTCTGAGCTCATGAAGGTGTTGCTGTGTTCCTCTGGCAACTAAGAACATCTATTAGAAGTTATTTATTGACAGCACAGTAATTATTCTTAACCAAACTAAATGATAACATTTACCTGTAGCATGCCTTACCCACACATACACACAAAGATGCTTACACAGATAACAAATCCAATATTACACATGCCCAGGTATTTTTGGTCCATGTATTTTCAGGCAGTTTGTTTTTTCATTTTAAATAAAAAATTAAAAAACAAAAACAGACTTGTTTTTTCTTTTATAGTTTATTAAACCAAAATCGAATAACGGCTTATGTTGACAAAATCAACATAATCATTTTAGAAACACCACACAATCGAATTGCCATCTATGTACACACTTAAGTATCTAAAAGATGTAACCTGTTGGATGGAGCACCCATGTATGGCTATAGGACTCCGGTCACTGATTGATTTAGGATCCAGAAATAACTCAACAGTTTTTGAAGTGTTTATTTGTAGCTTGTGAGAGTCGCACCATAAAACAAACTTATCTACAGCAGCTTTATGACTGTCAGGATTGTCTGTTAAGAGACTCAGAATAACAGTATCATCTGAAAATTTTATTATATACTGATTGGGTTGAGAACTGACATATTAATTTGTGTACAAAATAAAAAGGTAAGGCGAACTGACACAATCTTGGGGGGCCCCTGTGCTACTCAACCCTTTCATCCATAGTGTTCACTACAGTGGACAGCTGTCTAAAAGCCATTTTCTTGTGCTTCTTGTGGATTTTTATGTTATAAATGCACACAGACCACTGAAGTGGACACTAATGCATCATAAAATACACTATCTACTACTGGCCATCAGCTGCAAATGGAAGAAATTATTTTTGTTAAATCCAATATGGCCGACAGACAAAAAAAAAAAACATGCCGACCGACCCTGTCCCTTCTTCTACTGTAGACGACTCTTGCAGGTAAAAAAATATATTGTGACATTAGATAACCCCTAAAGAACAATACTACTGATGTATTTTTAAAATAACTTTGTATTTGGAGAAAATTACAATTGATCACCTAAAAAAAATAAAATAAAAAAATGTATATATTTTTTACAAAATATGTTTTCCTACTTATTTTTAATGCCTTAAGAAAATTTTTTAAAAATGGAAAAAATCCTGACACAAAATATCATAATTAATGCATGAAAGGGTTAACATAGAATCAGAGAGAACTGAATTTTACTTGCTGAGATCTTTTCGGTAAAAAAAAAAAAAAAAAAAGAATAATACCACTTAGTTAAAAAAGAATTAACCTTCAACTGTACCAATTTCCTGAGAAGAATGTTTACATTGATGGAATTAAAAGCTGAACTAAAATCAACAAAAATAATTCTGGCATATGATGCGGAGTTCTCCAGATGCTTTAGTGTGAGGTGTGACAGTGTCAAAATAGCATCACTTGTACTACGTCTACTGGCGTAAGCAAATTGAAGGAGATCCAGAAATGGCTGCACTTCCACTTGTAGTAGCTCCAACATGAGTTTCTCAAATGATTTAATTACAATAAAAGTGAGCGCTAATGGGCGCTCACTTTTATGACAATTGATTTCTTCCAAATATCTGGTACCAAATGCGTGTCTATAGAGATCTGAAAAAGTTTAAGCCAAACTGGAGAAAGTTCTTCTGCAAAGTTCTTGAGAAGGAAAGCAGACATATTGTCTGCACCAGTTGCTTTATGTGTGTTTAAACCCTTGAAGACCCTAGACTGTAAATCAATTACAATTCTGCTCTCAGATCCACAATTTACATCCTCTAATATTTGCCAACACTCCTTAGAATCATCAGTTTCAAACCGTAAATTAAAACTGTTTAAGTCGTTTGCTTTTGCTTTCTCATTTAGTGCAGCCAGGGCCTTCCACTTGGAAGCCATATTAGTCATGGCTCGGATGGAGTCCCACAATCCCTTAGTGTTTGAGTCAGACAGTTCACGTTCCACCCGCTCCTTATGCTGCCGCTGTGCTGTTCTCAGCAGCTGATTGAGATCCTTTTGTGCAGCTCTAACACCTGCCTTGTCTCCTGCTTAAAGGCAGATTTTTTCCTGGCAATGCACTCACTTATTTCCTTTGTTAAATATCGTTTGTTATATTGATACCTCTTTACTGTCTTTTGAGGTATAATAGAATCAACACAGAAGGAGATATAGGCACTAACTGCCTCAGTGACACAGTTGAGATTTGCATCCAAGAAAAATATTTCCCAGTTTGTACCTAGGAAGCAGCAACTCAACGCCTCCATTTTTTTTCCTGGGACCACACCTTCACCTGGTGGAGCTCAGGGTTATTTGACTTAAAAATGGACCAATAAGGGGAGCTGTGGTGACGCAGGGGCAAAGCACAACCCATGTATTGAGGCCTTAGTCCTCAAGCTGGTGGTCGCAGGTTCGATTCCCACCCTGGTGACATTTGCCGCATGTCTTCCCCCTCTCTCATAACCCTATTTCCTGTCAAACTACTTTCAAAAAAAAAATGGACTGATAAGCAGGGAGTAAATGAATTGCCAAGAGGTGGTTTAGCTCTAGCTGAATATGCATCCTTAATATTGCCATAACATTTATCTAAGATGTTAGTGTTCCTTGTACTGCACTTCACGTACTGGAAAAAACCAGGCAGAAACTTATTTAAACTGCAGTGGTTAAAATCTCCAAGGATGAACATAAGAGCATCCGGCTTATTCTAAAGATGGTGATGAACGCAGTCCAAGATTTGAATTGCTGCTCTTGTTGCATTAGCACTGGGCGGTACATAAACTACACACACAAAGATGTTGGTAAACTCCCTTGGGAGGTAGTATGGCCGCAGAGCGACATATAGCAGCTCCAAGTCGGGGCTACATACTCTGTCTCTGGCAGTGATGTTGCAGCACCAACTGCCCTTCACATAAATGCAAACCCCACCACCCTTGGATTTACCAGAGTCAGCGTTTCTGTCCAGACAGATACTACACTGCTAATTAAAAGGTTTGGTTCATAGCATTTGGAGCTCACAAAATATCACATAAACATAAGTGAAATTTACTGTACCAACAATTAGGATCGCAGCAAAATCCATCCATCCATCCGTCCGTCCGTCGGTCGGTCACGGGGGCAGCAGCTTCAGAAGGGAGGCCCAGACTTCCCTCTCACCAGCCACTTGTTCCAACTCCTCCAGGGGCCAAACAAGCCACAATTAAATAAATCAAAATATCCCAAAAGCATCAGCGGACTGGCATAGGGGCTACCGAGAGACTCCTGCTAGATTCCAGCACAGAGATTTGCAGCGCAGCAGCTCGCTCTTCATGCAGGGCCGGCCCAAGGTAATATGGGGCCTTAGACAGAATCATGACTTAGGCTCCATGACCCCCTCCTACTTAGAACCTCAGCATCACTAAGAGTTATTAAATAGGGATTTACTGAAGTCTGTGACAGGGAGTCCAGATTAATTGGCTGAGCTTAAACTCAACCACTGATTATTGGTTATTGTTTGCTGTGATGTATTTGTGAACAAACCCAGCTCAAACACAAATATTACGCCACATTGTAGCCATGGTAACACAAGAATCAAACTGTAAAGATGATTCTTTGCACTTTTACAAAGTAAACTTCCTAATTAAATCCTAGATGTACTATTTATGTTTTGATTTTTTCACCACTGAATGCATTAAAAAAATTAATATCATTCTCAATAAATGAATCCTACAGGTTTAGATCTATGATCTGTGTTACAATTCACCCATTCACAGGGGCCCTTGAATGTCTAGAGGGCCCTACCAGCAGCTACTGAGTTTTATTTGCCTTGATATCTCTGTCTTACAATTCCAGATCTCTCATAGGAGCTAATGCCAAAAAATTATGTAGAGTTAACCCCTCTGAGCTTTTTGATCTTTAAAGCAGTCTGCAAGCCAAGTTGTTATACAGAGTTTAAGCAGAAGTAATAAGATGCTTCATAACCAGTGACCTTCTCTCCTATGGTCTGTTTAACAGCTACAGTCTCAGATCAACTCAAATATCAAATATAGTATGATCCAATTAAATATTAGATTCTTGATTAATATGGGTTGTTGCTATGTTGTTGTATAATGTTTTAAGGTCTTGTTCAATAAGCCCCCTTTTTAACTTTGAGCCCCTGCCCTTCCAAAGTTCTCTGCACGGCTCAGAGTAAGTACACTATTAATTTGTCACAAAAAGTTATTTTAAGATGTTTATAGGCTAGAAAGTAGCCCTCATAGTTTCATCTATGCACATAGTTCATCCAAAATTAGACTTCTTTGAAATATGCTCCAGAGTTTTCAGAGCAGTGTCGCTCCGCTAACGGGGGCCAAGCGGCTCCAGGCTCAGCGGATAGATGGAGTACATCTTCCCCACAAACTGCAAAAAGTCACTCTGTTGTTTTCTGCTGCTTGTTATCTGTTCTAAGCGGCTCAAAGTGCGAGATGAAAAGTTCAATCTGTACCAAATTCGTTTGGTACAGAAATAATTTTTAGCCATTTAGCAGATGACACCACCGTTTTCTTAAAATATCACGAACAGGCTCCAATTGTAATTGATAAAATAAAATAATTGTCAGAGGCTTCAGGACTTATGCTAAATCTAAAGAAATGTGAGCTTATAGCCATTCATGACACTTCCCGAAGAGAAATATATAGCATTCCAATTAAATCTGAAATTAAATACTTAGGAACTATTATAGCCAAAAACCAAGAATCAACCTTAACTATTGAAAACAAAATTAAAAATATAAATCCAAACTTAAATTGTGACTCCAACAAGATCTTTCCATTTTAGGACAAATTTACTTATCAAAAATGGAAAGCTCGTCAAGATTAATATATTCAACTTGTAGCACTACTGTCCCAAAGAGCCTAATTAAAACTATCAATCAAATGAACATGAACTTTATTTGTAGAAACAGGCCACACTACCAAAGAAAAGGTCACATGGGCAAAGAAATTAGAGATGGCAGTATGAAAGTAATTGACTTCGAGTGTCTTAACAGAACCCTTAAGATTAATTGGTTGAAATCCTGGATCCTGGTATTATGTTCCCAATCATATATTTAACAAAACAGGGGGTCTAAAACTTGTACTTCTGGCTGATTTCAATATACATAAATTGCCCATTAAGCTATCAGAGTTCCATAAACAGTTGTTACTATGATGGAAAATGTTCTATGTACATAACTACTCACCACACTGCTCTATTATATGGAATAACAAAGTCATATTACATCACAATAAGTCATTATTTTATGAAGAACGGATGGAGAAGAACACTTGGTCTGTTGTACACTTAATGGATGCTAATGGTTGCATGTTAAAGTTTGAACAATTCTGTGCAAAATATAAATTCCTTTCCCCAAAAGTTGAATTTACCAGATTATTTAATGCATTACCAAAACAATTTATTAATCAGATTATATTCTGATGACAAAAAATTCAATAACTACTAGGGATGCACCGATTGCAGCTTTCTGGCTGATCGCCAATCTTTTAAAAAGCAATTCTGCAAATTCCAATTTTGGCCAATACAATTTTTTTATCTGAAATGTTGCCCAAATTCCAAGAAAGTTGTTGAATTGGCAACAGTGGGGTCACTATTGTAAACTGTAAACATGCAGACATGATCTGAGGGGCTGGTTTATCAGTCAAACCTGTCTCACAGGATAGCAGGTAAAGTGGCCGATTTTAAGACCTTTGCTGAGGTAGATAAGATTGGTGGGTAAAATCAGCTTCACACGTAAAAATCCATCGATTTCCCAAAATTAAAGAAATTGGCACCAATAAATCGGTGCATCCCTAATAACTACACAATTAGAAGATGTCTAAACAAAACTTTATTCCCTGGGAAAATAAATAAAAATAAGATTCTTTGCAAATTTAAATAAATAACTCTTTATTTAAAACTCCTCATACAACCAAAGGCTAAAGAAACACACTTTAAAATTTTAAATGCAATTTACCGCTCCAAAGAGCTACTAAGAAATCACTATAATACTGATGACAATAAATGCTCATTCTGTGAAAGTGACATAGAAACAATAGACCAGATCTTCTATAAATGCAATCAAATCAAAATATTTTGGAATTGCTTAGAAAAGTGGATCAAACCAAAAATTGCACTTACTGAATCTATTTCTGGAGATATGGTAATTTGTGGAGTGTTATTAAAAAACAAAACAATAATATAATCTAATATTTTGTCTGGCAAGATGTTTTATTCATAAACAAAAAGTTCTAAGATCGTCCCCAGGTTTTGACATTTTTTAAATCTGAATTCCAGTTGTATTTGAAATCTCTGAAATGTATTGAAACATATGAATACCTGACTAAAAAATGTATGGCATTGTCCACCAATGCATGTTAACACTAAAATATGAATCCCCTTGTTGTAGTTTATTTTTTAGGCATTTGTTTTCCTTTTTCCAAGTCTGCCTCTAATAAAAACAAAACAAAAAAAGCAAAAAAACATGTCCACAAAACCAGACTGTTCCAATGCCAGATTAGCAGAATTTTGTCACAAAAATGGTCATGTCATCTTTATTTCTTACTTGATTTCTATAAAATATGGCTTAAGGTAAAGTTGAGAATATTGCTGATGTTTTGACATGTAGGGTATGTATTCTCCCTAGATATAAATCTATAAACAGTTTTGTTTATAGATGTGGTCAAGATGCAAGAGAGGACTAAGTCAATTTCTCTTTAATATTGGTTAATAATTTAATATAGTTTGTTAAAATTTAACAAACCATGGCTCCTATACTTTATGAAATATTTGATCCTTTTTGATGATTGTTATGGATATCGCCACATTCTACAAACAAACGAGGCAATTAGTCCAGTTTTTGTCGTTTATTAAAGGTTTAAAAGTGACAGCGGTTTCAGTGCGCCACAGCAAAGGGATAACGGTTGTAAAACAACTTTAAACCATTTATATTTTGCTTTTCCTCGCTCTCTGTGTCAGCTTTACTCTACACACAGACCTGTTGCTGCCATGGCAAGAGACACAAAACCTCATCTAAACCCACAGAGCAGAGTTTTCTGCTCCGGTCTCCGATCCACTTGCAGCTGAAGCCAGATCTTCAGTTGAAGGTCTGGGTTCACTCAACTGAACTCAGACCGAGGTTTTTAGGAAGACCAGTGTTCACTTTTTAAGTCTGGATTAGAGTTTGATTGCGCGTTCACACCTCCCCAAATGAATCGGACTTTCTAGATGAATGGTCACACTAGACACAAGAAAGAACAAACTAATTAAACTAGAATCATGAGAAGAACTGAACTAAAGTAAAATAGAAACAAGGCTGATTTAATCAAAAACACTAAGGTACACAGAATAATAATGAAACTAGAAATCAATAAATCAAAACCCCAAAACAACTCAAAATGCATTGTTCATTAAGTAAAGTTCAACTCTGCTTAATCTAATGAAAAAGGGCCATCCTAGTAAGTCCTAAAGTTCATCCTACCTGCTGCATTAACTTGTTACATGAGATTCATCACAAAAAATGGCTTAATGAACATGTTGCTTAATGCATTTGGATACCTGTACTATGCTACGTTGTGTTTGAATGATTATTTTCTTCATATATTTATCAGCCACTGCTTAGCCTTTCTTTCCCCTGTTTGCTGTCTCCCTTTTAGAGATTGGGGTTTTGTCAACATCTACTTAACCTTAAAAGGCTAGCATCCAGTTATACTATGTTACATATTTACATGCTGGTGCACATTTTCTGCTCTACCAATTTCATTTCGGTTTGTTCTTGGTTATTCACAACCCCAGCATTACAAAAAAGTTCATGCAAAAACTTTGAAACATATACTCAATGCTTTTTCTGAATCTTTTAATCAAAACATATAAACAAGTTTCCAATTGAAAATTAAAATTTGCAAAAAACTTGGAACTTTAATATACCATATGCATTCTCAAAAAAATGTGTATGCAAGACATACCTTGCTAACTTTATTAGCAAGGTAGGTCTTGGCAAAAGGTTTTACTATTCCCTCAATGTGAATTTTTGATAAGTGGGCTGTGATTTGTAGAACTCAGTGGCAGAAATGATCAGCAAAAAACATGGCATTTGTTTGCTCCGTCATCTGGTTTTAAGCTTTCAAAGTGTGTTGAAGACTATTACTATTTTTTCACTCTTCATGTACTGTTTAACATTTCAGAGGTTTTATTGATTTGAGCATGTTGGAAGATGTCACTCATATTTCCTGTGACTAAACCTATAAAACATTTTCAATTTAAAAATGTTACCTTTATAAACTTTGAAGGTTTCCTTTAAAATAATTTAAAAAGCCTTACATACTGTTCAACAAGGCAAGGTTTAGAACTGCAGATAACCAAAATAAGACACAAATTATTGTTTATGAAAACTAAACTATTCTTAAGAACGTTTAAGTCTGGTTACATTGTCATAAAAGAGTATGGCTCAGTGATTAAGTAATTTCATGCAATCTGTCTCAAGGTTAGGTTACACAACTGCAGAAAGATTCTTGCAGAAGAAACATTTTCCTGATGTAAGATATTCAGTTTTCAGCTCTACTAGTTTTGTCACTTCCTGATTTTCCGGCTTAAACATTTTGCTGACAGTTATTAAGTAAATAAAACACCTTAAATAAAAAAAGTTACAGGTAATTATAGTAAGAGAAATTCTGAAAGTTTAAGCGATTTCTGATACAATACTTGCTTTTTAATTTTTATTATGCTATCTAGCAACACAAAGCCAATTTTGACATGTTAATTCATTCAAAAAAAATTATGTCATACAAATCTTCCACATCATTTACTACCAGCAATCAGGATTTTGGTTACACACATTGCTGTGCAGAAATTCTAGAAAGAGTTATGTACACAGCTCACATTTAGAATCTTTTAAGTCTTAGTAGGACTGGTTAAATGTTGCAAAAACATCCTGTCCATCTGAAAATGAAATATTCTTACATACAGCTCTTTAAGTAACCATTTCCAGTTAACTAAACTCAAACACATATAGATAATATCTCACAACTGATAACATATATGAGCTGCAAGTTGGTCATTTTATCACATACCAAGTTTTTGTATAATTCAAAATATTTATTTTGCACTGGTTTTTCTTGCTTAGGTTAGGTCCACTCACTCTACTTCCTTCTAATGGGAGCTTTTTCATTCTCAGGAGGTCTGTCCACTCAGAGGGAATCTGTGCACTTTCCATGAACGGTACAAGTAATTGAACATTTAAAATGATGAACTAAACCATGTTGTGACAAAAATAAATTTAAGTTAAGTTTTTGCTCTCTTTCCATTTAACTCATCCAGGAAAAATAGCAATAGAGAATGGCAAGATCAAATTGCCTAGGAATCTGAAAACTATTTACTATTTACCACAGAAAACTTTAAAATAGGCATTGAAAGGTGTAGAGGAATGTGGCTCAGTCCAGTGAAATAATATCCGACAAGCTACCTCCAGTCACTTCTCCAGTGGAACCTCCTGTGACGACTGGTGTACTGTGGATGGAGGTGGCAGTATGACCACTGGCATTGAAGTTGCTGCTGGAGGTAGAGGATACCAAACCAGAGCTAGTGCTGGGTATGCTGTGCAGGCTGCCTGAAAGGTTTTCCAAAAACATTTGGGGCCTGTAATGCTGAACAAAAGAAGAAAAAACAAGTTGAGCTCCCTTAAAATCTCTTTAGCACAGATTTGCAGTCGCACATCTTAAGAATTTCATATGATCCTGAGCTATTAATGTACTAATCATTTAATGCTTATTCTAGTATCACACCTGTTCAATCACGTTGAAAATGTTCAAGATTTTTTTGGTGAATATTACAAAAATGCAACGTAGGTGAATATTCTTTCATAATCTGTTCAAGTGGATATCAATTTTTCTGTTGACTATTTTTCCTGATAAAAAGCTTAAAAATAGGGAAGAAATTAAAATTTTACTTTCATTTATATTAATGGATTCTAAAGAGGTTGTTATTACAGCTTAAAAATTCAAAAACATAATCAGGTTCAGGAGACAAAACAGGGTAGCACAGTAAGAAAAACTGAATTTAGACAGGTGGCTCATCAGATCGTTAAGAGTTTAAAACCATTAGTGTTAAGCGACCAAAATAGAAGTGGTGCGTTTTAACAAGTTTATATTCCTTTGAATGTTTATTGTTTGCATTGATTGAATTTTAATTGTAACTTAGCACGTTCAATAAAATACAAAAAATAAATAAATGAACAAATAAATAAATAAATAAATTCTGACTTTCATGTCACTTCGTTTTAGATGTTCTACCTTTCAAAAGCCTAGAGAGTTAAGTCAAAAAGCTTTCTGTGCATTGAAACTGGCAGGTCTGTTGATTTGCAAAAGTAGGTCCTCTTGTCCAATCTCTGCAAAGTTTGGGCAGAGTAATGCGGTCTTCATATTTTTTAAAAGATCCTGACGGTGTGAAAAAAAAAAAAAAAATCAAGAAGACTCAGAGAAAAAAAAATCCCCTACTCTGAATGTCTGTAAGAGATAGCTTAAAGACCAAAAAATGTCTTCACAGGTTATGTCTTCATCACACTACAAATACATCCATTTTAATCATGGAAAGGATCCCCAAGCAAAGGGATTTTGAAAAGTAGAAAAAAGTAATATTTGTCGATGTGGGGAAAAAAAACCCAGACTTGATGGTCCAGATGGTGTTCTACATAACAACGGGGTTTCAGGCTGGGCAAGCTGCAGCTGGTTATATGGGGTTATATGGAGATGTTACAGTAACTGTTCCTCTTGACAGAGGGTCTTTGTTGGTGTGGTGATTACTGCATCTTTCAACAGGACAATGCTGAAGTTCACAATGCATGCCTGTAAAAAGGACTTTCCTGCATATTGTCATCCTTCTTTTGGGCCACCCTGCATGTTCATCTAATGTAAATACAATTTAAAACATTAAATGATGACTGATGGCCTAATATAATGAGACATGGATCAACATTACCAAACAGCTGATGGGAAATAAAACTAGTCTAAAAACAAAAATAGTGAACTTCTCTAAACTGAGGCCTTTAAAAAAAAAGGTTTTCATTTAAAAAACCTAGCAGATTGTATCGACCTCTCACACCATGGAGAAGTATCGACTCCATGAAGGGGGGTCGATACCCTCCAGGGATACCCTCCAGGGATAATCAAAACCCATGGTTAAGGGTTTTGATTATCCCAGTGATCCTAGGACGTATGCTGTCTGGGGCTTTGTGCCTCTGGTAGGATCACCCAAGGTAGACAGGCCCTATGGGAGGAACCAGACAAAGCGCAGCCCGAAGACCCCTTATGATGAGTGAGACTATTAGTTCCAGTGTTCCCTCGCCCAGACGCGAGCATGCTGCTGGCCAGATAGTTGAACCTCGGATTCAGTAAGAGCAATGTGGTTTTTGTCCTGGTCGTGGAACACTGGACCAGCTCTACATCCTCACCAAGGTCCTGGAGGGTGTGTGGGAGTTTGCCCAACCGGTCTACATGGGTTTTAGTGGACTTGGAGAAGGCGTTCAACTGTGTCCTTTGGGGAGCCCTGTTCTCCAGAAATATGGGGTACTGGGCCCTTCGATACGGGGGTGTTAGGTCCTTGTTGATAAGTCAGGCTCGTTTTTGGTGAGAGTTCAACTCCGCCAAAACTGCCCTTCGTCACATTACTTTCATGGACAGAATTTCTAGGTGCAGCCGAGGTGTGGAGGGGATCCGTTCTGGATTGCATCTCTGCTTTTTGCAGATGATGTGGTCCTATTGTCTTCATCAGGTCGTTACCTATATCTCTCACTGCAGCGATTTGCAGCTGAGAATGAAACGGCCGGGATGAGGATCAATGCCTCTAAATCCGAGGCACCCTTTTGCGGTCTTGAGCTGGAACAGGGTAGAGTGCCTTCTCCGGCTCATGGGGGATGTCCTGCCCAAAGTGGAAGAGTTCAAGTATCTCAGGATCTTGTCTCCCAATCTGTCTGTTGGGAGACCAACAGACAGATTGGCGCAGTGTCTGCAGTGAAGCGGGTGCTGTACCAGTCTGTCGTAGTGAAGAGAGAGCTGAGCCAAAAAGTGAAGTTCTCGGTTTACCGCGTGATCTCTGTTCCTACCCTCATCTATGGTCATGACCGAAAGAATGAGGTCATGGATCCAAGCAGGGAAAATGAGTTTTCTCCGTAGGGTTTCTGGGCTCTCCCTTAGAGATAGGGTGAGAAGCTCGGTCATCCGGGAGGAACTCAGAGTAGAGCCACTGCTCCTTCTCTTTGAGAGGAACCAGTTGAGGTGGCTTGGGCAGGATGCCTCCTGGACACCTCCCTGGTGACGTGTTCGGGGGCACTCCCACCGGGAGGAGGCCCTGGGGAAACCCAGGACACACTGGAGGGACTATGTCTCTCGGCTGGCTTGTGAACACCTTGGGATTCCCCCGCGGGAGTTGGAGCATGTGGCTGGGGAGAGGGAAGTCTGGGCCTCCCTTCTTAAGCTGCTAACCCTACGACCCAACCCTGGATAAGCAGAGGGAGTGAGGATGGATGGATGGATGGATGGATGGATGGATGGATGGATGGATATATGGATGGATGGATGTTGTATCGAGTCATTCACTCCTCGTGGATGAACATGTGGCCACAGTGGACAATCGCATTGTCACTGACTTTCCAGTAATCTCTCATGCTGAGCATGCATTTAGAGACAAACTAGTATGAAAACTCCTCTTTAAACAGGAAGCAGAACATGGCTTTGTGTGAATGGACATCTGCCACAACCTACTAGAGTTTGAGACAGGGCATACACACAAAAACGAAACAGAATGCTAATGGTAACACTTTATTTGAAGGGGGGTGAATAAGACTGACATGACACTGTCATAAACACCTGTCATGAACATGAATAAGCCTTCATGAATATTTATGACTGTTGTCATAAAGCGTCATTCGGTAAATTTTGACACTTTTAATACAAAGTTGACATGATTCAAAATGCCTTTGTTATGACAACTTGACATTAACCAAGAAATCATTACTGATATAAATTTGTTATAAAAGTATTACTGATTGCACTTTAAAAATTAGGTAACTTTATGTTATTAAAGGTAAAGTTTAAACAGTAATGATTTCTTGGTTAATGTCAAGTTGTCATAATAAAGACATTTTGAATAATGTCAACTTTGTATTGAAAGTGTCATAATTTACCGAATGACGCTTTATGACAACAGTCATAAATATTCATTCATGTTCATGACAGGTGTTAAGTCATGTTTATGAAAGTGTCATGACAGTCTTATTCACTCCCCTTCAAATAAAGTTAAGACTTTGCTAATGCTAATCTAGGAGTACATCAAATATTTTTATTAAATTGCCTGCTGTATTTGTTTCGTCTGTTAGTCCTGTATCCTTTTACATTTTGAAGGCCCATTTATGATATTATGATCCAGCTATAGGAAAAGACAATACTTCTGACTTATCCTGGTTTTAAGATTTTGATTGGGAGTGCTTTAGTAATTTTACAGTAGAATCTTTAGGACTGTCTGCTGCTTAGTTGACTATATGACAATTTAGAGATAGTGTGGTATTTCATCCATTGACCTTCAAAGTATTAATAAAAGCTTTGATTTTTCTCTTAATTTTCCAGATTTATATATTTTTTATCAAAGCCTGGACATGACAAATTAATAGACATTATCTGATGAAAAAAAACCTCACTAAGCTTACCTGAGGATCTGTTGGGATTAATGAAAACAAATCCAGACCTGTAAGTACAAACCAACACAAAGTTAATGGTACTCGTAGTTAGGGGCTGTGCAAATATCTAAAGTTGGGCACATTTTACTAACTTACTTTGCAATTCAGTAGGAATGGAACTTAGGGTAGATGGGCGGAAAGGAACTGCATATTCGGCAATCGCTGAGGTAAGGTATGACTGTTCCAGGCCTGGAACATTCGGCATACGAAGAGAGGGCTGGTACGTCAACACACTGACAGAAAACAGAAAAATGGGAACCACTCAGGATCACAGTCAACACATCAGATACTTTGTGCTGATATATTTTATCAGTGAATTCAAGATTTCTTCTTTTAATAAGAGATGAAAAATTGGAACAAGAGCAAAATAGAAAAAAATATGAGAAGGAGGAAACCACCCAGTTTTCCCCCCAGTGTATTATTTGCTTGTATCATTTTTTTAAATAAGCCAAACAAGCATCTCTGCTGTGCCTTTTACTGGCAGGGCAGAATTATTCCTGAAGATGGGTTCATAGTTTTTATAGTTGATACATTGAACTGGGAGTGTGCCTCTGCGCATTGGCTGCTGTAGCGGCTTGATCTCTTAAGTTTACATCGGCACGGATTGTGCACACCTGCTTTCACTCAAACTGGACACAGGCTGACTCGTATGGACATTTATATAATTCTGTGAGAAATCATGTTTCTTTGGAGAACTTATAAAGGTATGAGTCAAGTTTAAAAGCCACATGTGCATATATTAGGACAACTTGTCTCTTAAAGCTTGGGCAACCAAAACAGTCTCTGTGATGCTTATTAAAAACTCAATAGGCATGAAATGGAAAAGCTACAGAATATATCACTCATCCAAATTATTGGAATCAGCTGTTCCAATCACTTCCATGGCCACAGGTGTATAAAATCAAGCTCCTAAGCATGCAGAATGTTTATACAAACAATTGTGAAAGAATGGGTCGCTTTCAGAAACTCAGTGAATTCCAGTGTGGAACTGTGATAGGTTGCCACCTGTGCAACAAATCCAGTCGTGAAATTTCCTTGCTCCCAAATATTCCAGTCAACTGTATTATAAGAAAATGGAAGTGTTTGGGAACGACAGCAACTCAGCCACAAAGTGGTAGACCACATAAACTGACGGAGTGGGGTCAGCGAATGCTAAAGTGCAAAATGCCAAGAGGTCGCCACCAGCAGAGTCCATCACTACAGACCTCCAATCTTCTTGTGGCCTTTTAGATTAGCTCAAGAACAGTGCGCGGAGAGCTTCATGGAATGGGTTTCTATGGTGGAGCAGCTCCATCCAAGCCATACATCACCAAGTGCAATGCAAAGGATGCAGTGGTGTAAAGCACACTGCCACTGGACTCTAGAGCAGTGGAGGTGCTTTCTCTGGAGTGACAAATTTTGTTTCTCCATCTGGCAATCTGATGGACAAGTTTTGGTTTGGTGGTTGCCAAGAGAACAGTACTTGTGTGACTGCACTGTGCTAATTGTAAAGTTTGGTGGAGGAGGGATTATGGTGTGGGGTTGTTTTTCAGGAGCTGGGCATGGCCTCTTAGTTCCAGTGAAAGGAACTCTGAATGCTTCAGCATACCAAGACATTTTGATAATTCCATGCTTCCAACTTTGTGGGAACAGTTTAGAGCAGGTCCCTTCCTCTTCCAACATGACTGTGCAACAGAGCACAAAGCAAGGTCCATAAAGACATAGATGGGAAAGCCTGCTGTGGATGAACTTGACTGGCCTGACCTCAACCAGTCAAGTTTTGGGACGAATTAGAGCGGAGACAGACAACCAGGCCTTCTCGTCCAACATTAGTGTGTGACCTCACAAATACACTTCTGGAAGAACGGTCAAAAATCCCCATAAACACACTCCTAAACCTTGTGGACATGGTATATACGCACACACACACACACACACACATATATATATACACATATATATATATGTGTGTGTGTGTGTGTGTGTATAGGGCTGTAGTGACACAATAATCTCACGATACGATACACGATATTCTGCCCACGATATGATATATATTGCGATATTTAGCAAACGATACAATTCAATACACTTTTGCGATTTTCTGAAAGATTTTAGAGGGACAGAGTGATTTTGGTGACATTTTGTGACTGTTATAGAGTTGGATTGAATTAATTTAACTGAAAACTGATTAAAACCACCAACTACACAATACCTGGCTCTGGTTGGACATGGACACAGACTTAAAGTCGACAGCTAGACAAAATGGATCAAAGAAGTGGTGAGAAAACATGTTTCTTTTAATTGAAGCAGTACAAACTGTAGCTTACAAGCATTTGTAAAGTAAATAAAGTGCACCAAGTACTCTGCTCTGAATAGTTTGATACCTTTTTAACCGTGACACTTAACATCTGAAGGAATCACTCTAAGCCAGATGACCTAATCACTCTCCTGGTGAAGCAAGCAGTGAGTGAGCAAGGTGACAGTTAGATGTCACGATACTTGCGGATGAATATCAATTTTTTCTAAGAAAATATCGATATATATCGCAATATCGATATTACACAGCCCTATATATATATGTGTGTGTGTGTGTGTGTGTGTCTCTTAAAGCTTGGACAACCAAAAGCGTTGTCCAAGAAAGAGAGAGAGAGAGAGAGAGAGAGAGAGAGAGAGAGAGAGAGAGAACCCGCGGAGGGTGAGAAGGGAATGAAGGGAATGAAGGGAATTTTATTTATATATATATATATATATATATATATATATATATATATATATATATATATATATATATATATATATGTATGTATATATATATATTTTGGTGCAAATAGTAATATAACATGCTGAAGGTGGTTGTGAATACTGAATAACTATGTGTAAAGATTTACATACAGCATCTTTTTAACAGATCTATTGATGTTAATCAAAGCACACTTTAAATTCAGCTTACCCTTTAGCATGAATTTCCTCATTCTTGGAGATGTAAATGCACTGTCTCTTAGATGGGGGGGTTGTGCTTGTATCATCATCATCATCATCAGAAGATGAGGAGCTTTCTAGTGTCAGATCAATTACATCAGTTTTCTTGTTGAGATTGGGTTCCACAGGATGGACTACCACTGATGACTGGTGTAAAGGAGTTGTGGCTGAAAAATAATGTTAAAAATATTAAACATGCTCTATTACCATAAACAATATTTTATTCTTAAAATATTGTTTTATTCTATGTTAAGCACACAGTCCCAGCCTTCCTTTTATCCACCTCTTTCATTATTTACATTACGAATGCATGATATATCGCTATTAACATTAGTATTGGCCTATCAATTACTCATTTTTATTTTTATCCTGATGACCTTCGTGTGTAAGCTTTGGAAAGGGGTTGTGGGACCGACCAAGTGGCATTTGTCTGGGTATTTTAAAGTGATCCAGTACAGAATTGGGGGTATATGTGTAAGTAGCAGCAGAAATTAGAAAATTAGAAAAACTGCAAATAACAACAGGAATGAAAAATAGTTATTGGGTTTATTGAGAGCAGTGATGGTTATAGAGCCTGAATGCCCTCCTGCACAGTCGGGCTGGGACTCAGTTCAAACCTGAGTCTGACATTTTTGCATTAGCACTTAAGAGTCTGATTCCTTCCTGCTCCTTGAATCCTAAATGGATTGTGTCTGCAATGATGCTTTTTTACTGACACATACCTGTTTTCACCTGGTTTGTACATCAGCTTTGTGCGTGCCATCAAGTTTGCACCAGTTTTCATACACATAAACCTTTTAAAGATTAGACCTCAAGTGTGATTCCAAATTTTTTCATTAACACATTAAAACACCACTCTTAAAGAATGGCATTTTACTTAATTCCAGCTAGTGAAGTATTTGCATCTCCCAGAACGCCATTAAGAATTTTCAAATTAAACAAGAAATTGGGAATCGGAATTTGCTTGAAGATGCTTTTTTATTTAGGCAGTTCTGTTTTGAACTTAGCTATCAGTGATCTCTGGAGAACAATGGTCTGAGGATTTTTTAACAGATGTCTTGAATAGCACTGATCTTTTTAGGCTCCATCAGTCTGTGACCTTTAGTATTTTGGGAATCATTAGTATCTGGTGGGAGCATCTGCTGCCATAAGACTCTTTCAAATTTTATAGTCTTATAAGAAATTTCTAAACTTTTTGAAAATTTTGATAATTTTTTGAATAACTTTCTCTGATAGTGAAAGTGATTTTTAAGAAATTAATTTGCATTTTATTGCATGACATAAGTATTTGATACATCAGAAAAACAAAACTAAATATTTGGTACAGAAAAGTTTGTTTCCAATTACAGATGTCAGATATTTCCTGTTCTTCTCAACGAGGTTTGCACCAGGGCTGTAACAATTCCTCAAATTATTTGAGTACTTTGATTATTACAATTCCTTGAGCCAAATTATCTGCCTCAAAGCTTTGTTAAATTATGTTTTTTTATTTAGCATATCATGTGATTCTTTGTGTTGCGCAACACCTTTACTTCTGCCGATGAATTGCTGACGAATGATAAGTGTTAGCAGCATAACATTCAATTTTCAAGTTCGGTCAGGGAATACAGAGTTATTTCATTGATTTATGATAATGGTTTTTATCATTTCAAGCAACCTTACATTGGCTAGAGCGATGCCTGGAGTACAGCAGTCTTTCTCCTCCTGGAGCTGCTGCCTGGTGGCTGCTTCAGAGTGAACGGCGGGGAAGAGCGCAGAGGGTGTTTTGTTACAGGTGAGAGCAGATAGACTGAACACAACGGCTGGCTGCGCTGTAATTGATCCTTAATGTAAGTGTAGCTTTACAAACAAACCGGAAAATAAAGTTACCACAATCCTGGTCGCAACAAATGGGTAATGGAGTGCAACCTGGCAGAACACAGCTGGTAGATGTGCTTCTGCATGTGACAGAGGAGCCAAATCCAGCCACTCAAATGGATATAAAAGCATGGGCAAAGTGAGTGTTCATCTATTAAACTGACTGAAGATGGATACATAAACTAAAAGCTGATGCATCAACATTTTTATTTTATTTTTTTTACAAATGTCTTTGTGAGTCTGGCTCTTTATTATTAAATTGAATATATTTTCAGATTTTCGAACATTTTTTGTCCAGGTTAACTTCAAAAGTGTGCTATTATTGTTACAGGTAAATTTTCTAAACTATAGAAAACTGTTAGGGATGCTGAAATATGAAAATGTAGGCCTATATCTGATAATACTGCTGTTATAACAGTATTTACCAATTTTTTTTAATCAAATATTTTTTTTTCAATTACTCTATTAATCATCAGAATAACATATATACTGTAATACTCAATTACTCAATCATTTACAAAAGCCCCAGTTTGCTGCAGCAGGGATTTTGGAGAACTCTTCCATAAAGATCTCCAGATCCTTCAGGTTTTGGGGTTGTCACAGGGAAATACAGACTTTCAGCTCCCTCCAAAGATTTCCTATTGGGTTCAGGTCTGGAGACTGGCAAGGCCACAATAAGATGTTTCTTACTGCAACAGTGTCTTCATAGGCATGCCTAATAACTCAATTAGACAGTTGTAGTTGATCAGGAATGCTGCTATTTGCGTTCTTACGGCATGTCTTATTGGATATCTTCCATATTTGCCTCACAGAGTGCCTGTCAGTCAGTGGCCTCAAAACACCCCTGTAGTGTCTCAGTGACCTCCTTTGACCACCTCCTCACTGTCCTCGTAGTTGCAGGCTGTCTCTTCACCAGAGGTATATAACATGGGCTGAGGTACACCAGGTTATGATTCGACCATCCGAGTGGATTGAGGGGAGAGGAACTGTATGCATCCTTTACGTTAGCATACAGCAGTCCAGAGTTCTCTTCTCTCAGGTGGGACAGTTCAAACACTGGGTGAAATTGGACAGGTTTCTATCCATGGTGACATGATTAAAATCAGCTGAGAAAATCATGAATGCAGTAGGATGCCCAGTCTGAAAGCAAGCTACTCTGGAGTGGAGGAATGTAAACAGTCACCACGACAACATGGGAATATTCGCGGGGCAAGTGAAATGGACGTAGTCCAACTGCCAAGAGTACAATGTCAGGCAACAGATTCGCTCCTTGACCGTTATCTTAGCAGGATTGCGCCAATGGTTGTTTACTAAAATGGCAAGCCCCCCTCCTTTCCGCTTACCATTCTTGGTGCAATCCCCATCGGCCCAAACAGCCTGGTAGCCCTCAATGGAGACATTGGCATCAGAAATGTCCGGGTTCAGCCATGTCTCCGTCAAACACATTATGCTACATTCCCCATACTTGCTTGTCTCCTGGCCAGGTGGTCATGAAGTGGTCAAGATGGACAATTCCTCCATCTTGTTGACCTTTGATCTTATGTTGCCCATAGTAATGGAGGGGAGAAACGGCTTATATCTCCTCTTCTCCATAAGCTTCTGTGGTTTCTTTCTTATTGCTCTCCTCTGCTGTTTGTTTCCTCCTCTGATTGATGTGTCCTTCTCCACATCTCTTCAGGGATTTCGGTGGGTCTGGACACCATGCCGAGTGGCTTCAGCGCAATCAGCTGATCCGTGGTATAAACGAAGCAGTCAAGTTGTTGTGCCCAGTAGTATTTGTGTCATTTGTATTATTTGCAGATGACAAATATATTTTTGTTGGAAATCATATGGAAGAACAACTAAATAATATAAACAAGAAAATGAACAAACTGAAGGTGTGGTTTGATGGTAACACGTTATTAAATTTGATTAAAACTAAAATAATGCTATTTGGGAATTGCAGAAAAGTTCTGAAATAAAAATAGAGATAAATGGAGTAAATATAGAAAGGGTTCAGGAACACAAATTTCTGGAGTTATTATTGATAAGGTTAATTGGAAATCACATATTCGATATATCCAAAAGAAAATATCAGAGTATTTTCATATTGAATAATGCCAAACTGTTGGTTGAAAGAAAGCATGACACATTTTTTACTGTTCCTTAGTATTACTGTACCTCAGTTACCGTGCAGAGATATGGGGCAATAATTATGCAAATTTATTACATCTATTAATTAAACTACAAAAAAGAGAAACATGAATTGTCAATGAGGTTACCAATCTGGATCACACAAATCCATTACTTATACATTATAAATTATTAAAACTTACTGATTTGGCAAGTTTACAAACAGCATGTATCTTATTTAAAGCACAAAATGAACAATTACCCGAAAATATTTTAAAAAATGGTTTTCAAGAGAAGGATTTTATAATTTCAAAGGAAAATACAAATTCAAAGTTTGTAAGATCAAAACCACAAGAAGTTTTTGCGTTTCAGATTGATTCCACAATCAAACTGTTCCATAGTTTCACATCACAATGTGAAACTATGGAACAGTTTGATTGTGGAATTAAAACAATGTACAAACATTAAACAATTCAAACATTAGTATAATTATAACTGTCTGGATGTATTATATTACATAGCATTGTTAGCGTCATTATGATTACTTTGTTGTTAATATTAGTTATTATTAGCATATTACTGAATTGTATTAAGCAAGAATCTGAAAGTAGAATTAAGGTTTTCTGATGCCATGCTTATAAATAGGATGAGATCATTTTGTGATGTTCCTGGAGATGGGATGGGCTTAATAATTTTATACATCTATCCACTCTGTTTGTTTTCATTGCTGTAAATTTAATTGTAACTTGGTGTGTTCAATAAAATACAAAAAACACACACAAAAAATACAGCGAAGAAAAAGATCCAGACTCTCTTTACCACCATTGTAGAACAGGATTTTCTTGTACCTTGAAAATAAAATTATGAAGGAAATATAAAAAAGTAAGGAAAAAAAATATAAGCAGGAGTAACTGCAGCAGACTGAACACACTGTGGTGCATGCGCACTAAGCTTTTCAATGATGTCAAACACATGGAAAGAATAAAATATGGAGTGCATTAATAACATTTTAGGGCTATCTGTAAATTGTTAGAATAATGAAACGAAAATGTCTATTTTTGTTTCATTATTCTTCCAATTTACAGATAAAAAGAAATTATTTTCTCCACCATTAAATATAAAAATGTTTCACCTATTTCTGTCAGTTGTATTCATCTATTGTATTTATTTGCCATTATTTTAAATTAAATCAAAATATCAGCTGTTGATGTGTGTGCAAAGCATTATAGATCACAGAAAACAAGAAACACTGCCACTACTGTACACGTTGAACTTTGAGCTCATGTGACAGAAAATAAACGGTCATTTACATGCTCTACCTTGTAAACCACTAGCAGGTTTTCTCAGATGATTGTCATGCTGGAAGTCCAACCACAACCCATCTTCAGTGCCTTTACTGAGGAAAGGAGACTGTCATCTTTGTAAAAAGCATCCGCAAAGAGTGATGTTTCCACCTCCATGCTTCATAGTTGGAATTGCATTATTGGGGTTGTACTCATCCTCCTTCTTCCAAATACGGTGAGTGTAGTTTTGACCAAAAAGCACTATTTTTTTTCTCATCAGACAACTTGACCTTTTCCAGAACATCCAGATGGTCAATGGCAAACATCAGATGGGTATGGACATGTGTTGGCTTGAGCAGGGGGACCTTGCTCAAGCAAAGCCCCCCTATACTCCTGTCCCCCTTGTCCTTGCATGGGCTGCAGGACTTTAATCCTGCACCTCTGTACAGCCCTTTAAGTTTGGTTCAAAAATATTTTAGTGGTTAGTCTGAATTTAGAACTAGTCTTTGTTAATGGTGAACATGCAACAAATTAACTATTAAATAAGGAACTTATGTATGAATTACACTGGATATTATTAAGGGGTGTCAATGCGTGTAAGGGAAAATGCATGCCTTTTGTACTTTTTTATTCTCAAAACCTATGCATATCTTTCAATTCACTACTTTCCACTATGCAACACTTGAATAGTTCTAAAAAAAAATTCAGAACACACAGAAGTTTGTGGTTGTAGCATCGCAAAATATACAAAAGTTCAAACTGCATGAATAATTTTGCAAGACGGTATATAACTAAATTCCAATTATTTATTTTCCTATTATAATTATTATACTGGTACTAAGTGATTAGAGAATATTATGTACTTACATTCTTCTTTTCCAACTGAATGAACAGAGAACTTGACCGGATCCTTCTTCGGTCTCATTGGGCACCAGGTCCCGTCCTCTTGAAACTTGATTTCATCAACATCTGAGCAGTCATTAAGGATCTCCAAGAATAAACTGAGAAGAGAGTAAAATATTCACTTAATTCACTACCCTTTTTGAATAAATTTGTCTTTTCTCTCAGTTAAGTCAAAGTTTATTTCGACATCTCATTTAAAGTGACATTAGCTACCTGGATCACCAGTAGCTTAAACATTGAAATATAATAAAGCAATAAAAAAATAACCAAATAAGTAAGAAATAGCTAAAATAAAAAAAATATTTGTACAACTGTTGAAGTAAGGGATGGTATCAGGTTAAAGAAGGAATCCTGTTGGGTCTTTTTGGCCTGTGGAACCCCACAAGCAGTTGATGGTACTAGTAGGGCAAGTGATAAGTCAGTAAGTCAGGCTTGTTTCCTCTATGAAGGCTGCCCTTTTTCACCAATTCTGTTTATAACTTTCATGGCCATAATTTCTAGGTGCAGCCAAGGTGTTGAGGGGATACATTTTGGAGGCCTTAGGGTCGTGTCTCTGCTCTTTGCAGATGATGTGGTTCTATTGGCTATATCAGGTCACAATCTACAGTTTTTGCTAGGGCAGTTCACAGCTCACTGTAAAGCAGCTGAGTAGATGAGGATCAGTGCCTCCAAATCCAAGATCATGGTCTTGAGTCGGGAAAGGTTAGAGTGCCTTCTCAAGATCAGAAAAGAGGTCCTGTTCCAAGTAGAGGAATTTAAGTATCTATGTCACTCTCATGAGTGAGGGAAAAGTGGAGTGGGAGATTGATAAGTGGATTGGGACTGTATCTGCAGGTATGTAGGTGCTGTAACGGCCTGTTGTGGTAAAGAGATAGCTGATTAAAAAGGTGAAACTCTTGATTCCCTGGTTAATCTACATTCCTACCTTCATCGATCTGGATCATGACCGAAAGAATAAAATCGCTACAAAATTGAATCAAGATGCTGCAATGAGTTTCTTCCGCAGGGTGTCTGGGCTCTCCCTTAGAGACAGGGTGAAAACCTTGGTTGTCTGAGAGACATTCAGAGTAGAGCTGCTCCTTCTCCATGTTGAGAGGAGCTGAGAGGGCTCTTAGCTATCAAGAAACGTGCGTCTTGGAGCCGTGGACTAACGTTTGTCTGTGTCTATGTAATGCACCAGTCCAATGCTATGATGTCTACCAGAAATTGAATACACTGTAAACAACCATCCTCCACTACAGGGCAGGCCCAAGGCAAAAGCAAACTAAGCAGTCACTTGGGGCTCCGAGGCCACTTGGGGGCACCCTAAGGGGAAATTATTTTTGGGGTTTTTTTTTAGTAATGACTTCTATGTGACTATATTAACAAAAACACAATTTCTTGATAAGGTTGTGTTTTATTTTTACAATAATATATATTTGATAATGTATGTCATTTCTTATATGGACACTAAGAAAAAATAAATTGCTCTTGGGTGGTTCTTGGTGGTTGTGGTAGGTCAAGCTTCACCAGTAACATGAGCTGCTGTGCAATGTGAAATGTGTATCCAAACCTACAAGGCACCGGTGGAAGATAAATTAGCAAAACAATGTCATAAAAAAGGATTTATCCTTCATGGAGAGAGAAAAGAAAGAGAGAATAGTTAACAAAGGCCAAGATAGAGGTATGTTTGCATGTCTCTTGGTAATGTAATGTTTACCAAAAAGATTTGTGAAGCTGCTAATAGAAATGTTGCTCAACAGCAATCTTGAACAGTCCAGTTCAACATCTAAACATTTATGCTAGAATGTTTGTATTTGTGTGAAACTGAATTTTAACTTAAAATGAGTTGATTCTCCTGGTTTGTCCTAAATATTTGAGGTTTTTCTTGGCTTAAAAACAACACTGTTTTTAAGCCAAGAAAAACCTCAAATATTTAGGACAATATCAATATTTTTTGATATGTTTGATAACAATTATAAGTTCTCAATCACTGACATGTTTTGAACAAAAATGTTTTTTTTACAACAGGTTACATGGCTACTGCATTAATATATCAGTGAGCTACTCTCAGCTGTAGTTGGCAATATGTTGTTTGCTGCTCATAATTTATGTGACTAAAACAAACCTTATTTTTTAATCAACTTCTAAGTTATGTGAAACTTCTCCTGGAGCACTGCTAAAATTGTTTCAAGGCTCAGAATCAGCCCAGTACTGGTCCACATTCTCAGGTGAGAAAGACTTGCCTGGTATAAATTACATTTTTTGTTATTGAAATTATGCCAGAGTATTAATTTAATCAAAATACATCATGAATATTTGTGTATGTATTCCATCTTAAGTAGGGCTGCACCGATTGCAATTTTCTGGCCAATCACCAATTATGATCTTTAAAAAGCCTAACCTGCCAATTTTGATTTTGGCCAATACCGATTGTTTTTTTTTTATCTGAAATGTTGCTTAATATAGCAAGAAAGTTGGCAATAGCGGGGTGACTATTGGCAAGAGGCTACATTAAAAGAGTAAAGGTTTTGTGCTCATTTCAAACCACTATAAGTATTAAAAGAGATGCATTTGCTAGTTTTCATGTCAAACTTCCATATACTTACATAGAAAATTTTACATTTCTTAGGAAATCTTGATCCCTTTCTAATAAATAAAATGAAGACTCGCTTTACATTTACAGTATACTTTAAAAATTGTCTTAAACATATACAACCTTAAAGGTAGTTAAAGATAGTTAGTGTCAGTAAAGGCATCTGTTTGATGCCCTAAGCAACAGCTATCCCTGTAACCTCAAAATGTATCCATCTGTGGGGCTTACCAGCCAGAAATGACCAAAAAACAAGACGGCTACACCTAAAATGATGATGGAAATCTTAAGCGTATTATGGTGAAATAAGAATACATACCATGTGTAATTTATTTGAAACCCCCATAAAAAATCTTTCTGTATTTTTATAGCTGTTCAAATAGTTACTTAGAGAGTCAAAGTTAAAGAAGTCTATAAACATATGTATATTTCACTGACCTACTCAGACCTTGAAAACAAATTAAATTTCAGAATTTTAAGATGTGTAACTAATTAAAGTAACATGATTTTACAAACCCATCAATAATGAGATTCTCATAATCAGCTTTCTTGTCACACACAGGACAGATCCAGGTAGGTTTCTTTTCATTCATCTGCAGGTAGAGGGCAGCATCAAAGCACTGTAGATGAGAGCATGTCACAGCTCTGCACGGGACTGTCAGTCGCATCTTACCCAGCTTAAAACAACAGATAAAATAAATTAAATCAAAACATGAACAAAAATACTTGCTTTAATGTATTATACTTTGTTCGGTTTGACCAAAAAACAAGACAGCTGTACCTAAAATGATTGAGTAACTTAAATATGAAACCTAACAAACAGAAAAGCTAAATGTTATTGTGTTCATGTCATAAATGCAATGAGAACAAAAGCATGTTTATTTTTGATGAAAGATAATCAGATATATAATCCTTTCTTAGAACACTCAAAGACGCTTTACAATGAAATCCGTCATTCCCATTCATGCAAAAACGTATAATATTCTAGGTACTTGAAGGTTTGGTTAAACTTTTGGTCTGGAAAACTCTGATTCCAAGTTTTAAAAAACTTATGGTTGTAATTTTCTATTTGGATATAGAACAAGTTATTTAGTAAAATTGTGGAATTTTTTTTTACCAATAGCTACATTTGTGCACTATGTTTGGGTCAGGTCAGTGCCAAAGGAAGCATTTCCTAAAGCACTATAGACCATAAACACATCGCTCTGACCTCTTATATCATGAAGGTTATGGAGATGATGATATGGGCGCACCCAAAGACACAGGTGGGTGAAACCCAGGACCCTTTGCAATTTATACATCTCCTGCAGAAGGTCTATTCCTCCTCTGATATACCTGATACTTTATCTTTGTTGAAGGTTGATTCTCATCAGCCTTCCAGCCAGAATTAATACGTGAGAAGCTCAAAAAATGGATGTGGCTGCATCACGTATCACCTGGATCCTTGACTATCTGACAGTTTGTGAGGTTATAACCATCTGTTATGTAAAAACGGAGCTCCTGGGGAACTGTACTATTCACCACCGACACTGTGGACTTTAAGTACTGTTCCAAACTGTGCAATCTGAATAACTACTCAGAAGACATGGCTATAATAGTGTGTTGAGAGGGACTGGAGGTGGAGTACAGGACTTTGGTGGATGATTTTCTGCCATGGTGCTGAGAGAACCAACTCCAGTTAAAAGTAGACAAGACCAAGGAAATGGTCATCAGTTTCTGCCATAATAAAAATTCTTAGCCCCCAGTCTCCATTTCAGGAGCAGAAGTGGAGCAGGTTCAATCCCACTAGTAGCTCTGTGTTGACTTGGACTGGAAGTTGCAGTGGGCCATGAATGATGACATACTCTACAAAAAGGCCATATCCATCCATCCATTTTCTTCCCCTTATCCGGGGTCGGGTCGTGGGGGCAGCAGCTTCAGAAGGGAGGCCCTGACTTTCCTCTCCCCAGCCACATCTTCCAGCTCCTCCAGGGAAATCCCAAGGCATTCCCAGGCCAGCCGAGAGACAGTCCCTCCAGCATGTCCTGGGTCTTCCCCGAGGCCTCTTCCTGGTGGGACGTGCCCAAAACACCTCACCAGGGAGGCGTCCAGGAGGCATTCTTACCACCTCAACTGGCTCCTCTCGACGTGGAGGAGCAGCGGCTCTACTCTGAGTCCCTCCTGGATGACTGAGCTTCTCACCCTATCTCTAAGCGAGAGCCCAGCCACCCTGCGGAGGAAACCCATTTCGGCTGCTTGTATCCGTGATCTTGTTCTTTCGGTCATGACCCAAAGCTCATGACCATAGATGAGGGTGGGAACGTAGATCGACCAGTAAATTGAGAGCTTCACTTTTTGACTCAGCTCTCTTCACCACGATGGACCAGTACAGCGCCCATTTCACGGCAGACGCTGCGCTAATCCGCCTGTCGATTTCCCGCTCCCTTCTTCCTTCATTCGTGAACAAGATCCCCAGATACTTAAACTCCTCCACTTGAGGCAGGACGACTCCTCTGACCTGGAGAAGGCACTCTACCCTTTTCCGGCTCAAGACCATGGCCTCGGATTTGGAGGCACTAAGTCTCATCCCGGCCGCTTCAGGTGTTCAACACGGTCAAACGCCATCTCCAAGTCCACAAAACACATGTAGACTGGTTGGGCGAACTCCCATGCACCCTCCAGGACCCTGCTGAGGGTGTAGAGCTGGTCCAGTGTTCCATGACCAGGGCAAAAACCACACTGCTCTTCCTGAATCCGAGGTTTGACTATCCAGCGGACCCTCCTCTTCAGGACCCCTGAATAGACCTTACCAGGGAGGCTTAAGAGTGTGACCCCCCATGTAATTGGAGTACACCCTCCGGTCCCCCTTTCTGAACAGGGGGACCACCACCCCAGTCTGCCAATCCAGGGGAACTGCCCCCGATATCCATGCGATATTGCAGTCGCGTGAGCCAACACAACCCTACAACATCCAGAGCCTTAAGGAACTCCGGGCGGATCTCGTCCACACCCGGGGCCCTGCCACCGAGGAGCTTTTTGACCACCTCGGCAACCACATCCCCAGAGATTGGAAAGCCCAACCCCAGGCTCAGCTTCCTCCACAGAAAGCATTTTGGAGGGATTGAGGAGATCTTTGAAGTATTCTGCCCACCAGCCCACAAAGTCCCGAGTTGAGGTCAGCAGCACACCATCCCCACTATAAACAGTCTTGGTGTTGCACTGCTTCCCCCTCCCGAGACGCCGGATGGTGGACCAGAATCGCCTCGAAGCCGTACGGAAGTCTTTTTCCATGGCCTCTCCAAACTCCTCCCACACCCGAGTTTTTGCCTCAGCGACCACCCGAGCCGCATGCCGCTTTGCCCGCCGGTACCCATAGGCTGCTTCTGGAGTCCCACAGGCCAAAAAGGCCCGATAGGACTCCTTCTTCAGCTTGGCAGCATCCTTCACCAAAGGTGTCCACCAACGGGTTCGAGGGTTGCCGCTGCGACAGGCACCAACAACCTTGCAGCCGCAGCTCCGACAAGCCGCCTCGGCAATGGAGGCACGGAACATGGTCCACTCAGACTCAATGTTAAAGCTCCATCACACAGGGGATTCCGCCAGACGTTCCCAGCAGACCCTCACCCTGGGTTCCACGTCCCAAGAGCCAGCTTCTGCAGCCGAGGATCAGACCGCCAGGGTCCCCTCCCTCGGCTGCCGCCTGTAACACACTGCACCCGACCCCTTTGGCCCCTCCGACAGGTGGTGAGCCCATTGGAAGGGGGACCCACGTCTCCTTTTCGGGCTGAGCCCGGCCAGGCTTCATGGTAAAAGCCCGGTCACCAGGTGTTTGACATCATACACCTGGAGCCAGGCCCTCCAGAGTGGGGTCCTGGTGACCCACGTCCGGGCGAGGGAACGCCAGATCCAAAGTTGGTTTCCGTCATAAGGGGTCAAAAAGGCCATAAGCAAACTTTGTATGCAAGCCCATGTCCTTTAATATCTGCAGTAGGATGCTCTTCATGTTTCATTAGTCAGTGGTTAGTTCCATCTTCAATGCAGTGGTGTTCTGGGGTGCTGCAAAAAAGACTTAAACTCATTAAGGGTGAGCAAGTGGCTCCATAGTCATGTTCGAGAAACCAGTCTGAGATGATTCGCGCTTGATGAGATGAAGCATTATCCTACTGGAAGTATCCATCAGAAGATGGTACACTATGTGTAAAGGGATGGTCAGCAAAAATAACAACACCACCACTCAGGTAGGCTGTGTCATTGACACGATGCTCAATTGGTACTAATGGGCCCAAAGTGTGGCAGGAAAATATCCCCCACACCATTGCACCACCATCACCAGCCTAAACCGTTGATACAAGGCAGGATGGATCCAGGCTTTCTTGTTGTTGACCCCAAATTCTGACCGTACCATCTGAATGTTGCAGCAGAAATCGAGACTCATCAGACCAGGCAAAGCTTTTCCAATCTTCTATTGTCCGATTTTGGTGAGCCTGTGTGAATTGTAGCCTCAGTTTCCTGTTCTTAGCTGACAGAAGTCAGAGATGCTCTTCTGCATACCTCGGTTGTAACAAGTGATTATTTGGGTTACTGTTGCCGTTCTATCAGCTCAAACTAGTCTGGCCATTCTCCTCCGACCTCTGGCATCAACAAGGCATGTGCGCAGAGGCACCGCCAGAAATCTTGGGCCCCATGACAAAAGATTAGATTGGGCCCCCCCCCCCTTCGCAGCTGCTGTTACTGTTTCTTGAGTCTATCTGACCCATCAAAAGCATCACAATTTTAAAGGCTGACAACTGCCTTGCTTTCCTTGGTCCAATATTAATACTAGCAAAATATTTACTGCTAGTGAATTTTACATGCAAAAGTCCACATACTGCATGCAAATAGGTTGCTTACTTTTTTTTATTATTAGTTTTATCTCATTGAAATGTCTCTTCCCACTTGCAACAGTCACAGACAACGTGCAAAATATACATAAAATAATCCAAACTTCTAAAAAAAATGCTATGTAGTTGCATTTTATTCAAGCTGCAGTATGTAACTTTAATAAAAAATGTTTTCTCTATATTTGCTAAAGTTGTCCCAATGTCGTGACAATTTATGACAGAGATAATCCGTGAAAACAATTAATCTCCTCCACCTCCTCCCTGAACTACTGTTAGCTATAAATGCACCGTTCTGACCAAAAACAACCAATCAGAATAATCTTTTCACAAATTATCTCTCATGTCACACCATCACAACACAATGACAGTTCAAACAAATATGTAAAACAATATTTTTTATAAACGTTACATACTGCAGCTTTAATTTCACTTAGGTAGAGGACGGGTCAGGATGGACGTGGCAACATATATCTGTAATTTAAATGCAAGCTAAGGTAAAACTGTTTGGCCTGGCTGCAGACCAGTCAGGAGGCTGTTTTTTTATCATCATTTTATAAAGATTGAGTGAATTTCTATCAGCAACAAATGCATTGTTTTTGTTGTCTAATTGTAAAAAGAGAAGACACAGAGAAATCCCGATGATTTCCTGGAATAATGCTAACTACGTTGTCATTGAACACAGTGTTGCTCACCATTTTCACTGGGACGGGGGTAAGTGGTTTATGTTGGTATCGGGGATTAGAGCTGCCTCTGACTGACTCACCTGTTGTCAAGTGTGGTAAAATGTACAGGGACAAGTTAAATATATGAATATCTTGGTATTTCTTTTCCTTAATTCATTAAAAGCTATGGAGGCAAACAGTAGTCTGTAGCTAAGCCAACTATGCTAAATGGTTGATAATCTCACACAGTCTACTCACCTCTCGGAGAAAAACTGTTGCAAATGGACACTCTTGTCTTTTTCTCTCTCTTATCTTTCTATTTTTTTGAAAACTTGACTATTATTTTTCTAGGCAGCATAGTTACTGCCACAGTCGTTCTTGTCTTGTACTGACTGCTGCTGAAAACGTCACCGTCAAGCATGCTAAGCAGGAATGAACCATTTAACGCAGATACGGGGGGAGTTCAGTGCAAATATGGATGTGTGCTTTTAGGTCTGGGAGGGGTAACATTAAATTTTTACAGCTAAAAACAATTTAAACATGCATGTCTACATGCATTAAGTTGCTGCCATGTGATCGGCTGATTCAACATTTGTGTTAAAGAGCAGGTGTACCTAATAAAGTGACTAGTGAATGTGTGTATGTAGGGAATTCTGAGAGTCTCAGTTCCCATTCGAGATAGAAATGTTACTTTCCTTATATTGAGTGTAATACAGTTTCAACAAAGAAAAATAAAATAACTTTTTTTGTACTGATACAAGTATTTCCTTTAACTATTTTGGTGTCCAAACAACTGTGTTATCTTGTATTTTTATAGTGTCAATTTATACAAATGCTTAAATTACCGGACACATGAGTGACACCCGAAGACTTGTTGTGGCAATCTCACTGTCTGGATCTGCTGTTAGCTTCTCCTTAACTGAAACAAAGAAGGAAGAACATATTACAAAGTAAAGTAATATTTGCTTATGAAACAAAAATCAAAATTAACAATACCATTTCTTATAATCACAACAACAAACTCAGTTAAAAAACAAATATAACAATAACAACCCACTTATATGCCATATATATATATACATATACACATACATACATACATACATACATACATACACACACACACACACACACACACTCTTTTGTCCCTCGTGTAATTAAACTCGTCACCTCCTCATTGGGGTTGGGAAGGAGTAGTAACAGGAGTACAACAGAAACAGGGGGACTGTTTGTTTAAACATTTTGTTAAATGTTTTTTTATGTCTAAAAAAATTTAATGTTTTTCAGTATTTGATGTATACCCAACAGTGCTGTGTGGGAGATGAAAATTACAATTTAATAAAGTATCTATCTATCTATCTATCTACCTAATTTTAACAGTTGAAGATAGTTTTATTTGATTGCAATATAAAATGGCACTATGTGGCTTTAAAATACATAATACCTCCCCTTTAATTTTTCATTATCAGAGTGACTATTCCTGACAACAAGCAAAAGTATAACTTCTTCTTACTACACGTAGTCTGGTAAAAAAAAACAGCCCCTTGTCCTCTGCTTTTTGCTGCATACAGTCTGGACTCCGCTATTGACAAACGATTGTTTCCTGGAACCGTGGATTCTGTGGTTTTAAATGTTACTCAATCACTAAGATTTGTTTGTGATATGTGTATATATATGCATGCAGTTCGCATTGTTTACCTGAAATTGCTTGCACTGTAAACAACCATTCTCCAATGCGAAGACTGTGCTGTAAAGCAAAATTTGAATAAAGCAGAATGCATAGGAAGGTAATGCCAGCGTAAGCCATACTAAATCTGACAGACAAATCTGTTTTTGATTGGTAGTAGGACCACATATGTACAGTGTCTTGCAAAAGTATTCGGCCCCCTTGAACTTTTCAAACTTTTGCCACTTTTCAGGCTTCAAACATAATGACCTAAAATTTTTATTCTTTTTAGAAGAATCAACTAGAAGTGGAACACAGTCGTGAGGTGGAACAAAATTTATTGGATAGCTCTTGTGAAAGGCAGTTTTCAGCTTTTTTCACAAATCCTTGATTGGATTCAGGTCTGGACTTTGACTTGGCCATTCTAACATCTGGATACGTTTATTTGTGAACCATTCCGTTGTAGATTTTGCTTTATGTTTGGGATCATTGTCTTGATGGAAGATAAATCTCAGTCCCAGTCTCAGGTCTTTTGCAGACTACAACAGGTTTTCTTCCAGAATGGTCCTGTATTTGGCTCCGTCCATCTTCCCTGTCCCTGCTGAAGAAAAGCAGGCCCAAACCATGATGCTGCCACCACCATGTTTGACAGTGGGGATGGAGTGTTCAGGGTGATGAGCTGTGTTGCTTTTGCGCCAAAAGTTTGATTTTGGTTTTATCTGACCAGAGCTCCTTCTTCCATGTTTGCTGTGTCATTCAGATATCCTCACTGAACTTCTTTCGTGAGTTTGCTGCACTGACAGTAAGGGGGCCGAATAATATTGCACGCCCCACTTTGCAGGTTTTTATTTGTTAAAAAAGTTTAAAATATCCAATAAATTTTGTTCCACCTCACAATTGTGTCTCACTTGTTGACAAAATAATAAACATTTTAGATCTTTATGTGTGAAACCTGTGAGAGACTGGCGACCTGTCCAGGGTGACCCCGCCTCTCACCCGGAACGTTAGTTAGAGATAGGCACCACCAGCCCTCCTGACCACACTAAGGGATAAGAGTGTACAAAAAATGGATGGATGGATGGACGTTTGAAGCCTGAAAAGCGGCAATAGGTTGAAAAGTTCAAGAGGGCCAAATACTTTGACAAGGCAATGTAACTTTAAAGGTCTCAAAAGTTGTGCAATTGTATACAGACTTTGGTCTCGGAAAGAAATCTAAATTCACTCAAAATAGTGTCCTTCATATTTAGATGCGTCTATTCTTGGGATGCTGTGGTGGCACAAGGGTAGAGCACAACCCACGTGATGAGGCCTTAGTCCTCGACACGGCTGTCGCAGGTTCAAGTCCTGGCCTGGTGACCTGTGCCGCATGTCTTCCCCCTCTCTCATTGCCCACTTTCCTGTCTGACCACTTTCACATAAAGGCCTCTAGAGCCAATAAAACCTTTAAAAAAAAAAGAAAAGACGTGTCTCTGCTCCAGCATACCTCATGCAAATGATTATATTACCCCTTCAGGTAATGCTTTTGCTGAGTGCAGCAAAAGCATGTAAATTGTCCTTCCATTTAAGTTAGGTACGTCTCAACAGGATAACACTTAGCCTGGCCAATGCCTTCCCTTGATTCTTTTCTCCCTCTGTCTGATCTTTCTCCCGTGGAGAGAAAACCTGTCTGGGAATTTCTCCAGCAGAATTGACTGGTGAAATTCTACCAATTTCTCCGGTAGAAATTGGTAGAATATCAACCAGGCCAATCATAGAATAGAAGAAAAAGCTATGAATGAAGACCTCCATTTTCTATGCCATTTAAGAATTGTACTTTGCCTCTAGTTTGATAATGGGAAACTATTACCAAACTAGCAAGTGAATAAAACCATTCGTGCCTCCAAATACTGAATTTATATTAAACCGCCATCTTATTCAGCTTGGCAATTATCTTTTTATTGTTGTTTGGTTGTTTACAGTAGACACATTCCGAATAAAATTTTAGAACTCAACAAAGTCCACACCTCCAGCATCCAATAGTTTATCAATAGCTGAGGGTCCAGATTCTCTGTATGAAGCAAGGGTCCTTTAGCAAGCATGCAAAAACCTAGAAAAACAGGACAGAAGGTCCTGGGGGGCCAGGATTGAGAACCAATCACTAAAAAAACCATCTTCACCAAAAAAAAAACGTAGTATATCTTATGAAACTAATGCAACAATTAAAATTTTTACTTAGGGCCCTGGAGTGGTCTGGGCTTCTGATTCCCTTCATCCTCAGTCTCTGCAGGAGCAATGGTGATGTCAGTTGCCTCACAAGGTACACAGAGAGAGAATAAGTCTAAAAAATAAAAAAACAAAAATATTATTCTTTAAACTGTAATGTCCTGTTGAAGGAGTAACAGTGAAGGTAAGGTAATTTTTATTTATGTAGCACATTTTCTTCAACAAGGTAATTCAAAGAGCTTTACAGGAGTTAAAAGGAAACACAAACAAAATAACAAACCAAAGGAAAGAGCAAAAGAAGAAAAATAATCTAATGTTGATCTAAAGTATGTAAACTAGGTGCTCCTGTTCAGGAATTGTGTTATTTTGAAAATGTTCGCTGAATACTAGGAGTATAAAGAATGAAGTACTGACATTGACAAAAACAAAAGTAGAAATATATTTGTACATTCATATATACACATAAACATCTCCCCTCCCAACATATATGCATTCACACCTTACATGCCCACCCCACATACATATAAAAGCATACTGTGCACCATTCCACAGGGCTTCAGTTGCATAAAAGAACTTACCTTCCTCAATGCACATATGCTCCTTGCTAATTCATACTGCTCTCTGTTTTACTTATTTTATATTGTATATATTATTGTCTATGTTCAATGTGCCCCTGTGGGGATAAAGTTTGACTTTAACTAAACTGAATAAATTGCCCAATAAATAAATCAATACACTTAAAATACACAATTTAAAAGAAGAACTTTAGCTAGTTGTATAATTTAAGTGACACTGTTTTTTATTTTTCCATCTAAATCCCCCAAAATTATATTTTTAGGCAAGTAATTTAAATTTTTACTGTACAAAAACACAAATTATTTATTGTATCACTGTCTCTTGGAAAAAACAAAGGTAAGATTTATGTATAAATGTTCTTTGCTCTTTAGTTATTTTGTAAAATACAATAATTTCCACATAAATTTCTATTTTTGTCAGTCTGATGACCATTTCTAAATATTAAATCAGGTGGTATGATCAAAGTTTTACTCTTTATTTGATCAGTCAACCAGCCCCCCACATGATCAAAATAAAACAAAATGAGTTACAGTCATCCCTCGCTATAACGTGGTTCACCTTTCGCGGTCTCGCTACTTCACGGATCTTTTTGTGCAGTTTTTTTTCACAGTGCATTGTGTTCTGTGTCCTGATTGGCTAAACAGTCTCTGTGGTTCTTCTCTACCTATGTGCCAGTAATGTTACGGTATTTAAATATAAGTAATACACATTGGTCATTCAGGAGATGAAAACTGAAACTTTGAATGCCTGCTGAAAAAAACTGGCCAGAATCAGCGCAAAACCCGACCAGAGGCTCGCTTGATGAGATCCATCACACTGCCGTAGATACGCTGTGAATCTCTCGGGGCAGCTTGGAGGAGACGCTTTAATGACACGACATGGAACATGCTTTGATATCAAGTCTATAATTAATGTTATGAGCTATTTCTGTTATTGTAGTAGCTGTACCAGAAATTAAAATGAAGAAACTTGAACGAAACAAGGGTGGTATTTCTGTGATTGTATATCTGTGTATGTCAAATACTTACATGGTAAGTAATTATTTATGTTTGTTCTTTTAATTTGCACATAGTTATTCCAGTTAGTTATAATTGTGTATGTCTGTCAATGATAAGCATGTATGTTTGCACATAAAGTAATATGGATGTTTTAATTTAAGTAATTCTCTGTGTGTTTATAACATATCCACATTGGTATGTCTGTTTTTGATCTACATACATCTGCTATGACATTTGATTACTCTTCCCCAGGGATCAGAAGAAGGGGACACACGTTTGACATGATGGTGGATGATGAAGAGAAGTTCCGTTGTTTATGAGTGACACCAGAACTTCAGGGTGGATCTCCTTCAGGAGGAAGCAGCCACCTGGGCGGGCATCAGAGAGATGGCAGACCTCCACAGAGAAGAGTTGAGGAAAAAATCAGGATAAAAATAAATGCTGTTGTGCTCTCAAACATAGTGATCTTTTCTTATACCAACCCCACACATTGTACATATGTTGTATGTTGTAGTGTGCATGGTGTCGTGACATACATAAAATCCACTTAATTCCACTCGCTGTGTTTGGAGGACGAAGAATGAGGAGTACTATCCCAAAAACACCACCCCTACTGTGAAGCATGGGGGTGGAAGCATCATGCTTTGGAGGTGTTTTTCTGCAGATGGGGCAGGACGACTGCACTATATTAAGGAGAGGAAGACCAGGGCCATGTATTGCGATATTTTAAGGAAGAACCTCCTTCCCTTTCTTAGGATCATTGATACTCCACGAGGTGAGATCTTGCATGGAGGCCCAGTCAGAGGTAGATTGACAATCACATTTAGCTTCTTCCATTTTCCAATAATTGCTCCAACAGATCTTTTTTCGCCAGGCTGCTTGGCAATTGCCCCGTAGCCCTTTCCATGGACAGGAGTCTTTATGTAGCTAACAACCTCAAACAGGTGTTTCTAATTTAGAATAATAAGTGGGCTGAAGATGGACTTTTTAGAGGCGGACTAAAAAGTGGGCCAGAGTTTTTGCTGATTGGCAGGTGTTCAAATACTTATTCGCAGCAGTAACACACAAATCAATTATTAAAACAATCATACATTGTCATTTCAAAATTTTGTTTAACTGTTGCTAATATGGCTTGTCTATGTTTTAGGAGCATTTATTTTATATTTATTTTTTAATCTTATTCTTCATGTTACATTTAACTCCATAAGGTTTGAAGTTAAAAGCGATTTTATAACGCTTTGAATTTGACTTGGAGACTTGATTTGAAATGAGCTTTGACCCTTTGATCTCTGTAATTTCTTTAAATTAAAACTTCTGATCTACAGATCAATAGATATAAATAGATTATAAATATGATGCATATAAATTGCTGTACTAAAATACATTTTCCTCATTTGTGACTGTTCGGTTAAATGTCACTTCAAACTATAGTTGGAAAAAAGTAAGCAATGACAATTTGTCAGATAACTGAAAATGTGCTTAATCGCAGTAGATCGTAAAATACATTATTAGAGTGATATAAAATAGTCCATATTCTGAGATATATATATATTTTTTTCAGAATTCTTAAAAGCTCATGAAAACACACAGGAAGATAAAGAAAAACTAATAGCAATGGCCTTTTGTGGAGTACTGACTGCAATTTCTGTAGGGAAGTCTGAATGTGTGGTTGGAGACAGAAGTGGTGCAGCTGTGATGTGATGTGCTTCAGCGACACACGTCTTTCATAAGTCCATAATCAAGCTTCAAAGCTTCGAGGCAGATTAGTTTTCCTCAAGGAATTTCAATAATCGAGGTACTCGAATCATTCGAGGAATTGTTTCAGCCCTAACAGTAGGTACCGTATTTTCTGGACTATAAGGCACACCAGATTATAAGGCGCACTCTCAATTATGGCGTCCATTTCTGTATTTAGCCCATACATAAGGCGCATCGGATTATAAGACGCATGTTAAAACATACAGTCAACCAAAAAAAGGTAACAGAAACAAAACATTAAGTTAAATTGAACTTTATTCTACTATGTAACAATACACTCATGTTATTTTTTATTCTTCTTCCACAAATCCATCAAAGTCCTCCTCTTTTGTATCTGAATTGAACAGCTGGGCAATTTCGCCATCAAATATGCCAGGTTCCCTCTCATCATTGTTGGAGTCAGACTCGTTGCCAGGTGGCTGTTCAGCAATGATGCCAGCTTTCGCGAAAACTCGGACAACAGTTAAGGCAGATACATTAGCCCAGGGATCCATAATCCATTCAGACATGGTGGCGTAACTCGCCCGGCGCTGCCTCCCCGTCTTAGTAAACGTGTGTTCGCAGTCTGTCATCCATCACTCCCACGCCGCTCGCAACTTCTTTTTGAACGCCCCGTTTACACCAATGTCCAGCGGTTGGAGTTCTTTTGTTAATCCTCCCGGAATGACGGCAAACCCCGAATTACTTTGCTTCACTTCCTTTTTCACAGTAGCAGTGAAAAAGTAGCAGACGAACAGGGACAGCGATGCGTTTAAAAACCTATCTGGTTTTTACTGGAGGCGTATGCTGCAGAACTCGGAAAACAATTCTCTGATTGGTTTAGTGCTGCTGGCGTATGTACTGTACACTTTACGTCTCTGTGTCAAGGACAGATTTTGGAATTCAGTGCACACATAAGGCGCACTGCTGATTTTTGAGAAAATTTAAGGCTTTTAGGTGCGCCTTATAGTCCAGAAAATACGGTACTCAAAAGTACTTCACAATATCATTTAAATCTGTAGTCTAAAATTTTAGTCCTCAAGTGCAAACGTCCTGCAACTTTAAGAGGTGTCTCTTGTCCACACACTTGAATTGGTGAAACTGCCTCACTAGCATTCTCTACAAAGTTGTGCTAATGCACAAATATTGTATATTGAAGAAAATACATCTAAAAGTTGAGGGGCCTGGCCTGCAACTAACCCTAACCCTTACCCTATCCAACTCCAGCCCTTGAGGACTGGAGTTTGAGGTAGAGATGCACCAATCCGGTGATATCTGTATCGGTCCAGATATTGAGAAGAAATCTAGATCAGGCATTGGTGACAATGTGCTGACCCTAAAGAGCAGGTTTATTAGGCCCAAGCAGTGAAACACTGCGAAGGCCTAATGGAATCGCAGGACTTCTCATTATTTTTCCGTCAAATGGCTGTTTGGAGCCTTTAACATATTCAAAAACTCACCAAAATTTACCCAAAGATGTACCCCAACTAAAATTTTTGAATTCTTGTGGAATCACAAGTGGGTGTGGCCAAACTGCTCTACAGCGCCCCCTAACGTGAGATAGAACAGCCCGTAGGTCGTAGAGAACTTAAACTCGGTACGAAGGTAGGTCCCCTCAAATCAAGACAAAAAGTCTCTTGGAGGTACCCCCTAAAATGCACAGGGAGGCAGCCATTTTGGATCAAAGGGCACATTTTGGCCATTTTTCACTTTTACTCACACTGAACTTTAACAAACTCATCCCAGGGATTTTGTTCCATCGGTTTCATTCTTGGTCAAAATGCAGTTAAGACGTGGAGCTTTAAAAGTTATCAAAAAAATTCAGTTTTTGTATATGTTCAGGGTGCGTGGGGAAGCGGCGAACTTGGAGTACTCGCCAAAGCAAACCAAATGGTATAACTTTCAAATAAAAAGGTCAATTGGCACCAAACTTGGCATGAATGATCCTGGTTGGATGCCTGACGATCCAATCAACCATCTCTGACCCCCTTGACCTAATCAAGATGATCTGGTGTTAGAAGATAGATATCTAGTTAGTCTCACTTGCTTTAAAGCACAATGACTTTTCGGTGGAGGGCGTGGCCATGGTGGCATGGCAAAATTCACAGGTGACGCTGTTGCCATACGTTTGGCTCTAAATTCCACATATTTCTGCCGAGTTGCACCAAATTCACTGGGATCGATCCTTGTCCAACCCCCAACAGGAAGGCAGTCCAATATTTGGTGGGTGTGGCCTAATTTCTCTACAGTGCCCTCTGGAATATTTTAAATGATCAAGTGTCAAAATCTGACTATTCGCCATGAATATTGGCCACAAAACATCAAGGTGCAATAACGTCCACACACAAGGTTAGAGCTGCATCAGACTTTCTATGTCTCATTACCAATCAGCCCTTATCACATTCACATGGTTAATTGATATCATCTTATAGCCCTACAGGAAGTCGCATATTTTTTCTGCTGTATGTCTTACTTTTAATCTTTGATTCATATAGGTTTAAACCTGTGCCAAGTGACATAAAATGGCAAGATAATGATCTCTGTCAACACTGGCTGGTGGCTGAACCATGTGGGCGTGGCTGAATGGCAAATTTCAATCCCTTGCCATATGCATACGGTAATCTCTAAATCATACATGCATCATCTGATTTGGACCAAATTTTTTACAATTGACCTTCATGAACCTCTAAAGAGCCCAATAACATTAAATTGTAATTTGACTGCACTGCATCCCCTATGTTATTCCATCAACTATATCTCCTTACTAAATCAGCCAATCTACACCAGATTTGTTTTGTGTATGCTAAGGAAGCACTGCTGAACACATTGATGTGCATCGCCCAGTAGACGGGTGCAGGAACAGTGCAAGAGCATCAATGGTGGCGAGCGAGTGGCATTGCTGCACCACCTGTGGCCGCCATGAGGTCGGTGCAGCACTGATTTGTGAGGGCTGTTCGAGGATGCTTGAAGCTTTAATTTTTAAAATTATTTGTTAAAACTATGTAAAGCATATGAGATACATTATACATTTATATAGCTTGTATTTCCACACTTATGCTAACCATAATCAGAGTTTGAAATTGATTTTAATATCAAGAAATGTTAAAGTGTACTTTATTGTGAAAAACCAACACTGGTGGTGGGTTTACTGTCATAGCACTAACCCCTGACTGCTCTGTTTCCGTAGATATGATGGGAAAACATAGAGGTGATGATCATACTGACTTTTATTGGCTATTCACTCACTTTTGTTTTGGTTGTGGACAATAAGTTGCAAGTATGAAGTAAGCACATGGCTCATTAGTATCTCCAACCAGGGGTGTCGCCAGGAATCTTGGGCCACCTGACAAAAAATTAGACTGTGCCCCCCCGCACAGCTGCTGTTACAATTTTTTGAGTTCATTTGACCCATAAAAAGCGTCACAATTTTAAAGGCTGCTTTCTTTGGTTCAATACTGATAATTAGCACAATATTTACTGCTCATGAATTTTATATCCAGCAGTCCACATCCAGTATGCAAGTAGGTTGTTTAATTTTTTTCTGTTAGCTTTAGATTACTGAAATGTCTCTCCCCATGAGCAACATGGGGAGAGACAAAAGCAACTTGCAAAATATACATAAAGCAATCCTGACTTCTCAAAAATGCTATGTAATTGCATTTTATTCAAGCTGCAGTATATAACTAATAAAAAATATGTTTTCTCCATATTTGTTAAAGTTATCACGATGTCATAGCAGTTCGTTATGAGACAGTTAATCTGTGAAAACAATCTCCTTCACCTCCTTCCTGAATTACTATTACTGGTTAAAGTAATGCACCGTTCTGACCAAAACAACCAATCAGAACTAGTAGGACGCTCTTAGCACTGTCAATTAGCCTCATTCACTCACTGCTAAACGTGCTAATGGGGTAGAAACAACTCATCATTACAAGAAACATGCCATCATTGGTAGCTATCCAACTAAACTGAGCATTCACAGTTTCAATCTGCACAGCTCTGTGCTATGCTAGCTGCAGCACGGCACAAATTGAGGGAGAGGAAAGATGAGCAGCACCACATGAGATTGTGATTGACAGCACTAAAACTCTCCTGCCACTGGCTGGTTGTTTCTAGAGAATCCTGGGAGAAAGCAGAGGAAATAGATTTTTCACAGATTACTTCTCATACCATATTGTCACAACATAATGACAGCTTTAAAAAATATGTGAAAAAAAAATTATATAAAAGTGACATACTGCAGCCTTAATTTCACTCAGGAGAGGATGGGTCAGGAGGGATGTGGGTTAGAGCTGCTGCTGACTGACTCACCTGTTGTTAAGTGGTAAAAGGCACAGAGACAAGTTAAATATATGAATATGTTGGTAATTTTTTTCCTTAATCCACTAAATGCTAGTGAAAAGGAGGCAAACAGTAGTCTGTAGCTAAGCTAATTATGCTAAATGGTTGATAATCTCACACCTCTCTTGGAGAAAAACTGGGTTATAAATTAACACTCTTGACTTTTTCTCTCTCTCCCTCTCTCTATTTTGTTTTTGAAAACCTGATTTTATAACTTTTCTTAGCAGCATAGTAACTGCCACAGTTGTTTCATGACAACTGTATTCAGCTGCAGCTTCTACTGACGGCAGCTGCATACGTCACCGTGAAGCGCTCCAAGCAGGAATGAACCATTTCATGCAGATCCAGGAGGGTTCAGTGCAAAAACGGATGTGTGTTTTTTGGTCTGGGAGGGGTAACAAAATTTTTACTGCTAAAAACAATCTTTGAAAATACAATACGATTAATTTTGTATTTGACAGGACCCCGATTTTTTCTATTTTATTTCTATGAACAAAATATAAATAATTAAATTGTGGAAGGCCCCAGCTGGTCAAGGGCCCTAGAATTGTCATCACTTTTCACCCCTTTACCACGCCCCTGTCTCCAACAAATCACTCAAGCTGCGTGTTAGAAAAAACATACTTTGGAGATTACAACATCAACTTTAAAAGATGCCAGTGGAAAGAAAACTAGGACAGAATGACTTGCTTGACCAGAGGAATTCATGCCAAATGGAATATTTTTCAGTTTCTTGGGGTGAGTTGCAGAGTTTTCATTGTTTTTAGAACGCTATTACAACACATCGCATGCCACCGGTAGATCTAGGTCTGCCTGGGGTTGCACTTCTGCAGCTGTGCTCTGCAATACGACAGTGACATGGCAGAAAGCAGTGGAGCGCCCTGCTGATGAAGTACATCTGTTGCACCTAAAATAAAATAATTATTCATGTCTGGCTTTCTTCAGGCTGAAAGAAAACATTGTCCAACATGTTATAGTTATTATATTTTTCTACTTATCATAGAGAATCTAAAGCTAAGAAACCCTCCAGCATTTAGGCATTGTTTAATGTCACAAGAGCTCAGAGTTCACAGACAACTCCATGAAAAAAGCTATCAAGACAGATGCTTCTAAACTTCTAAAAATATATATTTCTAACTAGATGAAGACAAGTCATATCTGTTGAGAATGATGTGACATGATGTGGCAATTTGATTATTTTGAACAGCTTTATGCCATGAACAGTAGGACTGAAGCTGTTCTTTGTTGTTTGACTTAGTTTGCATATAATGCTCTGCTCACTCATCAACTTCTATTGTTATTTTTAATTAATTTAAAATTGTTTAATCAGGAATAAAAATAACAGATGCATACAATTGATAGAAACTGTTGGATAATTTTTATATTTCATGGTGCAAAAGAGAATTTTTGCTTTTGTGTTTTGAAATGTTTGAACAAATAATTTAAAAGGTTCTAAGTCAATTTAGCACTGTTTATCTGTATTGGATTGGTACTGGCGGATACTAAACCTCAGATATTTGTATTGGAAGTGAAAAAAGTGGATTGGTGCATCCCTAGTTTGAGGCCACTGATTTAAATAGCTTGCTTAAATTCAATAAGATATTGTAAACCTCACCTTTCCCATTTCTTGGGTCCATGTCACTGAAATCTGGTTTGGCACAGCAGAAGAAAGTCTGACAAGGGAGGTAATGTTAAGAGGTCTTCCTGTTCTCTTCTGTTCAACTCCATTTTTTGGTGGTGGTGCAAATCCCTAAAGATATAGAAAATTTAGTGTTTTCCCCCATTAAATACTTTAGTGGAAGGTTTACATTTTACTGTTCTAAAGGAAAAATGGCACTTACAGGCAAAGGAAAGAGCTTGCCATTGACCTTTATGCAAAGACTGTTGGGGAAATTATCATCTTGTGGACAACTTGTCTCTGCCAAGCAGAACCTGAAAGTTAAAAGAACCATTTAAAATTTTCTTAGACGCATCTTGATATTATGCTTGGTGGTGTCAAGAGAGTTTGCAGGCAATAAGTGACAGTATAATTTAATTAATTTTGCTTATATAGTGCCAAGTCTCAATAAAAGCCATAAAGGTGCTTTGTAATCAGATTAAATTTATATGCAGATTTTCAAGCATATTAATGTAGTTGAGTAGATTAAATTGTAACTACACATATTTAAATTAAACCTTAGCTAAAATAATGTACAATCAAGCCCCACTATTATGCCAATTTATCAAACAGCTTTCAATCTAGGGAAATCCAGATGATTTCTATGAAAATGCATGAAGACTGTTCTTGTCTTACTGTATGAGAACAAATTTGTCAAAGAGATTCACAGTTAATCAATTTAAATGAAACACTGTCATTTAGATTATCTGTTTTGCACAAAAACAAAAAGTTAAATATCTTTGAAATTTTGAGTGTTAATGCACAAATTGTACTTTGTAAATTACAAATAATAAAATGTCATTCTTGGATCGTAAAACATTTCCCTAAAAGTTTTACCTTTGAAGTCAGCAAAGTGGGTGTAAACACATTCAGTAAATAATGTGAACTTGGATATTGATTACTTGGCAACTTGAAAGGGGTTATAAATCCCTGACGTTTTACAACAAGTTGCTGTCATATTGCAATGCAGACAGTATCGACTTGCAGAGCAGGACGGGACCAATGTGCTTGAACTTGAGTATGTACACAATAGTGCAATTAATGCATTAAAGCACATTGCACCAACAGGCAATGTGTTGCATGCTGGTTTTATTTTATTAGTTTTGCCAAGTGAGGGGAATACTTCCTAATCCAAGCTGCCTCAATGTAAATATTAGAATTTAATTTTTATTGAAAACTATATACATCGTACAACCTTGTGTGTAGCATCCGTTAATATGGGATACAACCTGCTGAATCACTGACAAACTAAAGGTGTCTGAATGACGGGACCTTCTTTACAGTCTTATTGCAAAACCATGTTGTGAAAAGGGGCATTGTTGTTCCCTTCATTACTTTTTGGACAGCTTCATTCATTACGTTATTTCTGGAGGACTTTAACTTTAAAAACCACTGACAACAGTTTTTGTTGGATTTATGAAAAGTAGCGAACATACCAATATTAACCTTTACATTATTTTTAGCTACCAAATTTATTTAAAAGTTGCTAATCTCTTTTGTCATTTCGTATTAAATGTCAATAATTAATATGAATTAATTACTTGTATAATTCAACTAAAATTCAACTAAGTGCTCACCTTAGTTGAATTTGAACCATATAGTCCCTTCTGCCACCTGGCAGGAAGTCTCTGTAAAACATAACAAACCACTCATTTTAATATATATGATTTCTTCAACTGGTGAAGAAACTTTAACAAACAGTCCATACCTGGATATGCATACTTCTCGAACTTGCTGAGGTGTTAATGCAAAAATAAAATACTTTTCTTGATGGTACCTCTGTGCAGTACTTGCTCCTAAAAAATATTGCTGTTGTCAAAAAAACTATTTACTGTACCTTGACAAAACACATACAGACACATTTGCATTTCTAACTATATTACCCTTGTGAAAAAATAATATATTTAAGTATATCTTAAATGTGAATATGAATTTTTCTGAAATACATTTTTAGTATGCTATCAACTGGCTACACTTATTAAAATTATATTAAAAATGTAAAATAAATAAATTTCTAATGTATGCTTCTGTACCATACATTATTTATGGTACACTTTCAAAAAGTATTTTTCTAAACTATACTTTAAATTCTAATTAAATATATTACTAAAATTATACTTTGCATAATCCTATTTAAAATACATTTTGTATTTGTAAAAAAAAAAAAAAAAAAAATATATATATATATATATATATATAATGTACATTTTAAAAATATATTACAAATATATACAAAATACAAGTTTCTAAAAGGTTTAGTAAAGGTTTAGGAAACCAACAGACCCAACAGGCATGATGAGCTTGCTTCTGATTCTGTGAAACTCAATCATTTTCTGACAGGGGCATGTTCAAACAAATAGTGCTGAGTTCAATTAGTGAGGTCATTGATTATGTGAAAAAACATTGGTGTTATACAGGTGATCCTTATTTAAGGATCAAGGCAACTGTCGCTGAATATGCTAGATGTGCATTTGTCCTTGAAAAACAGAATAACATGAGTCGTTCAAGACACTGCTCAGAAGAAGAGCTATCTTTGATCAAAAAATTAACAAAAGAGGGGAAAACCTATAAAGAAGTGCAGAAAATGATAGGCTGTTCAGCTAAAATGGTATCAAATGCTTTAAAAACGGCAGCCAAAACCAGAATGTTGAGGGGGAAAAAAAGAAAAACAACTATTGAATGGATCGGAGAATAACCAAAATTGCAAAGGCTCAGCCAATAATCAGCTCCAGGAAGATCAACGAAGATCTGTGATTGGCTGCGAGTTCTGCAACAATCAGAAGACGTCAATGAGAAGCCAAGCTACCAGCAGGAAGTCCCTGCAAAGTGCCGTTGTGAAAAATCCATGTGCTGAAGTAAATACAATTTGCCAAAAAACACATTGACTGGCCTAAAATGAAATGGAGTAATATTTTGTCGACTGACAAGAGTAAGATTGTTATTTTTGTTCTAAGGGCCACAGACAGTTTGTCAGACGTCCTGCAAACTCTGAATTCAAGCCACAGTACACACTGAAGACGATAAAGCACGGTGGTTCAAGCATCATGATATGGGGAGGTTTCTCATGGTGTTGGTCCTATTTAATGCATACCAGGGATCATGAATCAGTTTGACTAAACCAGAATACTGGAAGAAGTCATGTTGGTGTATGCTGAAGCGAAAATACCCTTGAAATGTTTGTTTCAACAAGACAATGACCCCAAACACACCAGCAATCGAGCAAAATCATCAGACAAACAGAATTCAAGTAATAGAGAGGCCGGACCTTAATCCCACAGAAAACTTGTGAGCTGACTTTTATCATTTGTAGTTAAAAAATATGAAGTCGTGCTTCAGCGTCAAGCATGCTCAAGTATGCTAAGATTCAATATACTTAATATATTTATTTTTCACAAGGGTAGAACTTGACTGACTTAAGATAAAGCTTTATCAACTCTATTTATTAACCCTTCCACTTACCCTAATCATTACTGGTACATTCCTAACATTTAACGTGAAGTTAATGTACACTTTGTCCCCAACCCTAAAAACAGTGGTCTTAAGTTTTCACATTATAAATTATTATCCTGGAAATGATCCCCAAACACTTAAGTACATACAGACACTGAATACGTTCACTTTCAATTAGTGAAAGTGAACATATTCAGTTCTGGTCCAGAAGCCCTTCATGAACAAAAAAAACAACAACTTGGTAACATTGCTTGTCAGACTTTACTGAATAAATAAGGCTGCAATCAAAGAGTAATGTTTAAGTGCACTGAACTCACTGAAATGTCAATGAACTCTTGTAAAAAGTTACTCATCTCATTTTTGCTGTTAACAAAATTGGGAAACATTACAGACCTAGACTTGAAGGCTTGATAAGAACATCCAGCACATCATAAAAGGGCAGGGGTTTCATCTGTACATCAGGATGGACAGGGGGAATCAGAGGGGCAGGCTGCTGAAGGTTCATGCTGGTTTTGGCACAGTACCACACTGCTGTTTCGCCTGTCAAGAGGCTGAGGTTTATGTTAGAGTGCTGACTCCTGCCAACAGAGAATAGTTGTCAGTAGATTTTATATATAGTCCTCTAAACCACGGTTACAACCTGCTTAGCTTACAATAGTGAAAATAAAGTACATAAAACAACATTTCACAAATTAAATATAGATATAAACATTGCAAACCCAGAAAACAATATACAAAGAGTTCAATAGTTTTTAGTCAGATGTTTTAAGACTGATTCAAGTAGCAGTTATAAAGCTAATTTCCTAAAAGCATAACAAACTGGTACACACTACCAACACAGGCTGGAGAGGAAGGAAACAACATCAAAGATGTTTGTAAGCATCTTTTTACAGTAATAAGCCTTCAGCCCCTAATTTTAGTCAAATTGTAATATTCTTGCAAAAGTTGTAAATACTTCAGCATAAACCTTCTATGGTTTATGCTGCTGCTCAGATTTTTTATGCCATATTTAGCTATTTGGAAGGCATATATTGCTAGAATGAGAACTCCCGAAATATGAATGAAAATGCCTTTCATCAAAACACTCGTTCCTTGTAGATCAGACATTTCAAGAATGATTTCTTTATTAAGTTGGGCAGCAGTAGCTCAAAAACTGACTGGATGTCTTTGACACAAGCTGCTGCCATTATATTAAAGCCACTACCTTTATTACATTCTCTGCACGCAGTTGTCTTGGTGTTTATTTGGAGATGAAAACCACTGGAGTTCACGCTTTTTTTACATGAATATCATGTTTGGATATGACTGGTATTTTCATCATTTGTTTTATAATCAGAATTAGAATTGACCTCAATACCATCTTCAGCTTCCTTCTGTATTTCCCTGTCGTGATCAAAGATACGTTCGGGCACCTCCATTTTATTTCTGCAGATCATCTACTTAAAATCTGAAAACGACTATATCACATGTAAAGTTTTAGGATTTCCTTGCAGATAATATTTATATGTTAACCCCTCGTATACCGAGGGGGTAAATAGGTTTCGCCTATGTAAAATAACCCATTTTCATCTTATATACTCATCGTGGTGATTAAGCCAAGCAGAAGATGTTCCAACCAGAAAAAATACTTTGAACAATATCTTTTTTAGATTTTTAAACTAACCCTAACCGTTTAACAGGGCGGTTAAACGGTTAAATCAAACGATAAAATGGTCGATATCCCTCCCAGAGGTTTGTACTGAGTTTGCAAAGAGGAGTAAATGGTTATTGGTCATTTCGTTCTTCAGCAACGCTGTAGCCATCCTTAGCCCAGAAACGACAAGCTTGCATTAAAGCTTGTCGTTTCTGGGCTAATTCATAATTGTAGCCTGCTAACGACTGCTTTAGACCCATATAAAAATGCAACACAAACATCTATGATCAACATTTCCTTTGTCTACTCCAATAAATATTCAATCATTCCACAAAACCGAGCTCGTACAAAGGACAATGGTAATAGTAGTCCCTGTAAGGTGTTAGAAACTATTTTTAATTATCATTTAATGCAATCATACCCGTCGATACTGTCATTTAGAAATGTAAAAAAAATAATTTTAGTAAGCAGTACATTTTCAAAATATAAAACACAAAGGAGCTGCTTTGTGAAAAGTAAAACTGTTAGCATAAGGCTATTCTTAGAAGTGTTTTAAGATCTGTAGTACATTGAAACTCTATGCGTATAAGTGTCCTCCAACTTTTTCAGTTCACAGTGTTATATATTTACAGCTTTTCTACCTTCATAGCGTCATGAAAAGTCAACATAACCAAGATTACAATGCCTTTTTGTTTTCGCCTACCTGTGATCCCCCATTTTTTGCCATTTTGTTTTTCCGGGTCAGTATTTCCGTTATACCTTAGCTCATTTGCGCATGTGCTAAAAGAAAATACTTCCGGTAGGGTGTTTTTTTGTTTTTTCTTTCAGGTAGGGTGTTTTTATATTTTATTCTTCTTTTTACATTTCATTGTAATCGTAAAACATATTATATAATTTAAATACAATCACAAAAATACAGATAAAAACAGTTTGGTTGCATTTCGCTAAACTGCTTTGACTGACATTTTCTGAAAACAAAAATGTACCAAGTAAATGTATATTTGTGTACCAAACGTGAGGAAAACTGGAGTAATAAATGCTTATTTCCTATTGTGACTTTGAGTACAATCACTGCTAATAGTAGAGAGTGTTTAAAGAACCTTAAATCCTCCTTTTACCAAACCTTTACACAAATATGTTTGTAAGAATTAGCAAAGGCACTGCTTCCAAATTTGATTTTATTTGGTTCATGAATTCACAGATGCCCTGATTTAAGGGCATGAATAATCACAGAGAGTTTATTTTATTATACAAAATAACAAAATCTTAAACAAAGGTCGATGCTCTCCCTGGGAATATTTAGTTTGCTGCTTTGGGGAAAAATAATGAATAAGGAAAAGAAATAACACTCAGGTGCTCCCCAACAAAAACACACTCACACAAAATCACTGGAGAATACCACAAAGAAATAAAGCTCCTCTTCCACTAGTTTCTTCAATCTAAATGAAACAGTCCCTTTAAAATGAGTCAGAGGGCTGAACAATAGAGTCCCCCTTCCCTAAACCCAAACAAAATCCAAAAAAATAATTTTAGTCAATAACTACCCAGAATAAATAACCCTACCTAAAACTAAACTAAACTAAACTGAAACTAAGCTACACTGAAACAGTAGCAGGCCAACCTCCTGATAAGTGAAACCAGTCAAATGATATAATCGATCCCTACAGCAGTGTTTCCCAACCAAGGGCGTAGGTTCGGTCTAAGTTTTGGTGGGGACCTTGACCCCCCCACCCCCCCGGCAGCACAGTGAAATGCCCAAGAGCACCGAACATTTTTGAGAAGGGGGGGAAACCACATTGGCTTAATAACCCCCTCCCCCCAACCATAACCATATCATACATCTTGTGTATACAACCAGATACAGTCATACTCAGCAGATCAGTTCAAGAACACTTTACTTTTTCCTTTACAAAATTCAGCAAACGTTACAAGTAAGATCAAAAGAAATATCCTCTGGATACAGCAAACACAATTGCAGATAAGAAGAAATCAATAATAAAATAAAAAAGAAAAAATATTACATAATTAACAGACCTATTCTACCTCACATTCAGTGCTGACCTTACTAAACACCGGACTTTACAACAAATGCGTTGCGTGATATCTAACTTATGGGTCCACTCACTGTACTTACAGCCGACGTAGCGAAATAACTTCTAATGTCTGTCCTTTTCTTTTTTGGTGGCGACATGGTCTCGGAGACTCAGAAGGAGACGCGTGTGCCCAGCTAGCCGCCGCCTTTTGCAGCTAATCAAAGAACGTCCGACGATTCAACTGACTCCCCCTCCCCCCACCCCCCCGACAGCACCGTTCCGACACGGTCTCGGAGGCTCATAATAAATGTCAAACTAAGAAGCTTCCGTTCCGCGCACCGCCTGTTGCTGCTAATCAAAGATCGTAGATCCACGTTCTTTGAGCCAATATGGCAAAAATTGGTCGGGACTTTTTCATATCCCGTGAATATTGGTCGGGACATGTCCCTACCGTCCCTACCCAAACCTACGCCCATGTTCCCAACCCTGGTCCTCAAGACACACTGCCCTACAGGACTGCTTTCCAATATCTGGTGGGCGTGGCCTACATTCTCAACAACCCTCTCTAGAATGATTTAACCCTTGTGCATGGGAGGACTGAGGCATATGTAGAGGACTATGGCAAATGATACAAGTTTTACATGTGTGGGGTCAGTTGGACCCCATTTCTAAACACAAGGGTTAAAGAAATCAGCCCAAGCCATCCTTTGAAAGAGAATCATGAAATCTAATACACATGTGCAACTTCTCATGACCTGCCAAAAGTCTCTGTATATTGCATCTGATCAGTGTCCAGTTGCAGTGTTCTAGCTCTTCTCCACTGGAAGCAATTAAACAATAGGGATTTCTTTGTTTAAATAGGAAACAACTTCTCATCGAAGTGGACAGAAGTCACATGTGGTGCACCCCAAGGTTCAATTCTAGGACCCCTCTTTTTCAATATTTATATGATCTCATTAGATAAAGTTATAACAGGAAATAAGATTATCTACCATAATTAGTCAGCCTTCTATCACCTGAAGAACATCTCCAGGATTAGAGAACTAGTGTCTCAGCAAGATCATGAGACATTAGCATTGATTACTGCAACGGGTCTGCCTAAAAAAATCAATTATCCAGCTGCAGCTGATCCAGAACGCTGCTGCTGCTGTTCTGACTAAAACCAGGAAGATAGTCCCTACACTGACACCCTGTAGCTCAGACTGTGAGTTTGTAAATCACTGAACGGTTTAGCACCACAATACATGCTGCTGTTGTATCAACCTTCCAGACGCCTCAGGTTCTGGTTCTGCTTTGCATCCCCAGAACCAGAACCAAACGAGAAGCAGCATTCAGCTTCTATGGTAAGGTAAGGTAGTTTTATTTATATAGCACATTTTCAGCAACAAGGCAATACAAAGTGCTTTACTGGAATTAAAAGGAAATACAAACAAAATAACAAACCAAAGGAAAGAAAAAAGAAGAAAAAGAATCTAATATTGATGTTAATGTTGTATTGGTCTAGGTCAGTGTTTTTCAACCCTGGTCCTCACCACCCCCCCTACTCTGCATGTTTTAGATGTGCCTCTATTCCAGAACAGCTGATTCAAATGATTGCATGACCACCAAGTACTGCAGAAGCCTGTTAATCACCCAGAGATACAATTCAGGTGTGTGGCAGAAGGGAAACACCTAAAATATGCAGGACAGGGGAGCGGTAGGACCAGGGTTGAGAAACACTGATTTAGGTAGTGAATAGTCCACAGTTTCTAAAAAAAAAAAAAATAGAACTAATTTCTGAGTTTGTTCTAAATCCTTTTCTGAGTTAAAAGTAAGTAGTCACAGTATCTAACAAGTAGTAGTATAAAAGTAACTAAGTGGTGACTGTTCCTGTTATTTCTAGATTCTAAGTTCATAGTAATTCTAAGCCCATTTCTGGGCTGTATAATGTTGATCTAAAAAGTGCATACTCAACAATTTCTGATATTACTAATAAACTAAAATAATGGGTTAAATATGGAGTACTCCATAGTTTCTAACAGATTAAAACAAATTTAATTTAAAAAAGAAGAAATGACACATTAGGGCAGATGACAACAATTCAGACAAAACAAAGGCCAAAGCAAAGATATGGGTGAAGGCGGTGACATCGACAGGGCCATGAAACCACATTGCTCAGCCTCCTGGCAGAACTCCAAAAGCTTCACAGCTAGATACAGGAGGAGGTGAGGAGGGAAGAGCATTGTGTTTACATATCTTCAAGGAGATTAGAAATATGCAGCCCTTCCAAGGCCACATGGGGAAAGCCAATTCAGATACAGAATGTCTTAGGTCGGGAAGATTATAAATTTCAATCTTCCCTAAAGTCTCTCCAATACATCTCAGTTCCCAATCATCCAAATTAGTTTGGTCGTTCCACTGAGCTGAAACTAGCAACTTCTCCAAGATCGATTCCATTCAGTTAGTGAGTTTTAGAGTCCTCATCTCTGTCCACACCAACAGTCTGAGTGTTTGCTAGTTCGGCCAAGTTTGTCACAAATTTGTCGATAATCCAGGAATCTACAAGCTCCAAACAGCAGAAATCCTGTTATCATGAATAAATCCAGGGTGAATCCCGCTGGGTTTGTCCCTGCAGGACAAGAGGCTCTCTTGTGCCCAGACTTCTTGTCAAAACTTTGATCAATTGCATTGAGAGATCGGTTGACCAGATCCATAACTTGTAGATCTGGAAGATGTGCAGAAAAAGGCTCCAAAAATATAGAAAAAGACAGAAGAAAAACAGAGCAAGCAGGGAAGGCATGGGTAGGGAAGGAGCAGAGGAAAAAAGCGTCCGCCTTCATCGAGAGCAAGAGAAAACTAACTATGCACCACAAATCTGGAACAAACTTTCAGAAAACTGCAAAACAGCTGAAACACTGAGTTCCTTTAAATCTAGACTAAAAACCCACCTATTCAGAGTTGCTTTTGAAACATAATCATGAAAAAATCAATAATCTGATGTGTAATGATGGCAAATATAATGTTTCAGTTGTTGACTGTGTGTTGTATGACTTTGTATTTTGTGTTTTTATGATGTAAAGCACTTTGAATTACTTTGTTACTGAAAGGTACTATACAAATAAAATTTGATTGATTGAAATACATGTGAAATTGGAACCATTCACAACTGTTCTGGTTCTTCAATCTCCGATTTTCCAAGTAGAAAATAATATTAAATATTTATGAATCTGCATTACTAAATATAAAGCCCATACTGGGAGAAATAATTTACAAGACAAAATTGATAAATGTAAAAAGATCTTGAATAAGGTAACATCTTCAATTTGGAAGAATTTAACATTTGAAACTGATTGTTTGATAACAACTTACATTGAAGAAATTTATGCTATTCCTAATGTCCTCATTCAGTCAGTTAAAAATAGTTTATCCAATCTCCCAATATCAAGATTACATAAGATTCAAATTGATTATGTAGCAACAATAGAGAAAAAAATACAGCGACAGATTTTTTTAACCAATATTCAATATATAAAATATAAACCGGGAAAACAAAAAGAACTCTCACCTTACAAATGTACAATATATAAAATTAGGACAAATTATTTGAAATTCCCAATTCCTCCTAAATATAAAGAACTACATTTTAAAATAATAAACAACATATATCCTTCAAATGAATTCATAAGAGGTTTATTTTTTATGTAGGGAATTGTGTTTTTTGTAGAACTCAGCTGGAAATAATCAAGAACATATTTTATGAGTGTTGAAGCACAAAATTTATGAAAGCTGTTTCACAACTTCCTGTCCTCCAAAGCCACAAATGTAGATTTCTTCTCATTTCAAAATGTTCAGTTTGGTTTATTTGTGAAAGAAAAAATGTGGAATTTCTAGTCAATATTGTAATAATTATAAAACAACATTGCATGCATAAATGTATTTTTTCAAAAAGTTCCCTCTCATTGTACAGAAGAGGACTAGGGCCACTGGGGACAAAAAGTTAAACAGTTCTGACTTTAATCTCAGAATTTTGAGATTAAAGTCAGAATTTTGAGATTAAAGTCAAAATTCATATTTTAATCTCAGAATTCTGATAAAAAAGTCAGATTTTTTTCCCCAGTGGTCCTAATCCTCTTCCGTACTCATTACAATTGCTTCAATATTAAAAAAAAGAAAGAAAGAAAGAAAAAAGACACGTAAAACGTCAGAGAACACGGGTTGGTTGTTTTCTAGAATTCAGATGTTTTTTTTTTTTTGTCCGTCAATGTCGTACACATTCCGGTGCGGTAGGTGGCGGTAAACACTCAAGGATTATATAATAATCCTCCAATAAAACACAAGGATGAAGGACTTCCTATCAGCGCATGCGCAATATAAAAACAGTTTAAGCTTTAAGGGCACCTGTTCACGCATGCGCCTTCCAAAACGGGGCAATTTATTAGTATAGTTTGAATATAGCTGCGGTTGGGAGGGTTGAGAGGGTAGTAAAAGTCGGTTTTAAGTCTTAAAGCTCGATAGGTCAGAGGTTATTTTAGGGTTTCAACCATAGACATAATATAAGCATAGACGCCTCATGGACCGCTCCGGCGCAGGAAATACGGCGGCCATCTTGGAGCGGTATACCCTCCTACTTTGCTCAATCAAAACAGCAGAAGATGCCTCAGCACTGAGGGATATTGTTGTTCGGATCGATGGATTATTGATGCGAGGGCTCCACAGACAACATTTCACAAGTAAGATGGACATATTATTGTGTATATATTGTGATTAGAATATTACTTTACTGTATTTATGTCCACCGGCGAGATACCAGCTAATATTAGCTACAGTGCTTGGTGTAATACGGGTTCAGCCCCGCTATGAAGGCTAACTGAGATTCCGTAAATCTAAAAAAAAAATAATTATTCTCTAACATTGACTTAGATTATCTGACACAAGGGCCTATATTAGAAATGAAACAATATAACACATATTATAAAACTTATATTATGTGTTATAACATTCACCGGCAAAGTTTACACAGGTGGTAAAGACTATTATTTATATTCTTTCACTCTGTCAAAGTAAGATACATCCTAAATCTTCCATTTTTGTTTTGAAAGTTTCCTAAAGACACGATGTGAGGAAGAAGAGGGAGAAATCTATAAAGAGAGACGGATTCACTGCAGCACGGATGAATCTCACATCAGATTTTGGACTCGTTGGCTGAAAAACATATTTTAGTTTATATATATATATATATAATATATATATATATATATATATATATATATATATATATAAAATTCAGTATTAATCATTTATTTGTGCTGTGCCATTATCTTTATTTATTAGTGTTTGTATAGTTATATAAATATATATTGATATTACTAAATAATTTATTAAATAAATTATGAACAGCTGTGTGCTTTGTAATATGCTCTTCATACATCGATATCAGAATATTCCATTCCTGTTCTATTGTTATAGCCACTAAGCATATTTAAATATGATGAACTATGTATTAAAAACATACTTAAAAAATACAATTGTTTATAAATGTTGCTTTGATAGATGTTTGAATATGGTTTACAGTAACAAAAAAGTGTGTTATGATCGATTAAATCCACTGATAGTCATTGTGCTGCTAAACACATAACGCTGAGTGGAGTGGAGTACCGCTCCAAGATGGCCGCCCTAAATCTCGTCAGCGACAATAGGCGAGAGCGGTCCATGAGGCGTCTATCCTTATATTATGTCTATGGTTTCAACCCATTCACAGATGTGAAACTTTCACATCTGTGAATAGGATGCGGATGTGCTGAAGTTTGAGTTTCACAGTGATACGTTTCCTCTTTTTCAGGTTCCGCTGAGCTCAGGAGGATCATGGAGAGGCATAGGAACTGGTTCTGCACCGTGGTGGATATGAAGAGCCAGGATCGATATGTGTGCTTCACCCGCAGGAAGGGAGGAGGAGGACTCTGTGTTAAGTGAGTAAGATCATCTGATCTGATCAGCTGTGGATAAAGTGAAAAGAATGCAGGCTGCAGCAGAAACCTGGACTGGTGATGATGGTCAGTGTCTCCATGTCCTGCAGTGTGACGGACGCAGCAGCTGTTTGGAGCGCAGACTGCTCTGAGGACGTCCTGAAGCCGCAGGTAGATCTCCTCTAGGGTTGCCACCTTTCAGAAATCAAAATAAGAGACGCCCACTAATGCGCCTCGTACTAGTCTCATAAGCGGGGGGATAGTCTCATAAAAATGGTTAGATTATGAACCACAAATCTGTAACAAGCGTCCAAAGAAACCGCAAAGCAGCTGAAAAACTGAGTTCCTTTAATAAGGCTGAAAAGCCACCTGTTTACAGCTGAAGTAAATGGTGCATGAATGAATTCTACTGTGGATCAAAACTTTTCAATGCATCTCTTGTTTATCGTGTTCTGTTTGGATCATGTAAAGCACTTTGAGCTGCCTTGTTGAGAGTACTGACCTGTCCCTGCAGGACGTCGAGCCTCATGGGGATGTGAGAGTTGTGGTTCAGCACACCAGGGCAGTTCTTCATGTGGGCTCCGGCTCCAGGCCAGCCGCGTTCAGTGTGACCCTCACCAGGATGGAGGCTCCTCAGGCCACAGAGGCGCTCAAGGAGCTGCTCTTCACCATGGCTGACACACTGACTCAGCTTGACAGTCTGTTTGTCCTCTTCTTCCATCCTGTGGCCTCTTAACCAGCTCTGAGTGCTTCAGTGGTCTGCTGCTGCATGGCTTCCTAACTCAATTGGAATCACAAAATTGAAACTCTGTGCTAGTTGTGATAAAAGAGGGGGATTCCCGGGAAAGTCTTAGAACCTAACCTGGGTCCACATGGGATCATGTTTTTCCAAGTATCAATCTGCATTTACAGAGTTATATGATTTTACTGTTACCACTTATCAGTTTTTGGCCCACTGGGACATAAACAGTTACTTAGTTTTATTTTCTTATTTTTATCTAACCTGTTTTTCACCAGGAAAATTCCACTGAGATTGAAAATGTCTTCTGCAAGAGAATCCTGGCCAAGACTGACAACAGCACACAGATCTTAAGTTAGCTTAATGTGATATTTAAATCAGAGACTTGCCACCAGAGCTGAGTTTTTCTAATGTTTCTTGAAATATCATGTCTTTAGAGGCATGAAGGGAAGAACACATATCCCAGAAAAGACAGCTGGACTTAAAATCTGACCACAATAATGAGAAACGGCTCTGGCACAGACACAATGTGGCTCTGAACCCTGGTGCAGCTGCAGCTCTAAGCAACACAAACATGGTATTCAGTAATACAGGTAAAACGGGAAAAAGTAGCAATCTGAGTCCTTCTGTCAGTGTTTAGAGTTTCAGTTCAGTTTATCACTTTAGTTTTGCTGATTGTGCTGAGGGATTTGATCGTGTCCCAGCTCCTTTTCTGGAGATGTTTCTGAGAGTATCAGTTCTCCAGATTGGATGCAGGTTTTTATGGTTTTGTCTTCCTCCAGGTGGGAGCTCAGCTGTGAGTCCTTTGAAGAGCCTGCAGCGATGCCCAGCAGGTAAGCCTCTGTCCCGTCCCAGGGCCACAATTTAGGAGGTCAGAAATGAGAAACAAATTTTTGGATTTAAAAGAAAACGATCTATAAACACCACAGACTCTATAATTATAAAACAATGAAAAGATGCAGGAAAACCACAGGGCTGAATTCCAACCCAGGATCTTCAGGAACAAATTGTTTGGATTCCACTGAGGGCTGTCAGATTAAAAGTATCTTCTGAAAAGAACTTGGTCAGCAGTAAAAGTGAAGCAGTGCAGGATTACAGGGAGTTTAACTGAAGGTTGTTTTTTTATATATATAAATTATTTACATCAGATATTGATATTGGCCCCCATTTTCATACTGGTGCATCTCTACTAATTTCTGTGGAAATACTCTGTATGTTTTTCACTTAGAAAATTGATAAGTTTATTTATTTTAGTAACTCCATTTGCAATTTTTTTTTAATGGGCCTGTACTAAATGTATGTGAATTTTTATTTTTGTAACCTATTGACCAATGAGCAGGTTTTATCTCCAGTGTAGAGTTTGAAGAGTAATTCTTGATGTTCTGATAATGTAGTGAGGGATGAGAAAACAATAAATCATGAACATTTATCATGTGATTAATTGATTTATTGCTTATTGTGAATTTCAGTCTGAAAGCTCTTTTTCAGATCTGAAACCCCGACAGCAGCAGCAGCAGAACGGCGCTGCGACCAAGAGGAGGCTTCCTGGGGCTTCACTGATCAACCCCGGCACTAAGAAGTAACGTTCAGTCTAACATCCCAGTCTGTTAGCTTCTGTCTGTCTGTCTGGATCAGCAGCTTCTGTTTTTTTGCAGAAAGGTGCAAGCGACTGGTGTAGCCTTTGATGATGAAGATGAAGTCTGATTCATTTTTATAAAAATTTTGTTCTGACCTTTGAGGGACTCATCTTTCTAACCACGTAAGGTAGCACTGATATTGTACTTTTATTAAATGTTTTTAATTTGGATTATAATAAACTTTGTCATAAGATACGTGAAATAAATACATGGATTATGACATTAGGTGCCTTCTCTTACAAAAGGTTAATTCATGCAACAGACAGTTGCACATGAGCCATCACTCACATGATAACATGGGAAGTGTGTGTTCAGTGCACATGGTCCGTTCAATGTGCTGCTGGGTAGAAACTGTCCTTCACTTTGTTTATCCTTGCTTTAATTAGAACATGGTGTTCTTTATGTTTTAGTTAAATTCTAAGTTCAGAGTTGTGGTGAATGCTGGAATTGTAATGTAAAATGGCGAGCAGAATTCATGGAGTATTTGCAGTCGAGCTAAAAATTGAAGAAACATTCTAGACCTGAAGGATCATTTTGTGCCTTTTTTTTAGGATTCATGTTAAAGTTTCTGTGCTGGATCACTGATGACTCTAAACTTGAGACAAGAGACAAGTTGTCATTATAATGACTGGAAAAATCTGGAATTTAATTGTCTTTTTCCAGGACTGGATCAATGCAGAAAAATAAAATGTGAAAATAGAAAAAATTGTACTTCCAGATTTTATTCCCACTATATTGTAGAGATGTTGTATTCTCAATTCCATTCATTCTTCTGTATGATCTTCCCTTTTCCCCTGGCTTCCTGTTTTTCTTCCTTGCATCTTGTGTCCTTCCTCTTCTCACTGTCCTTTGACTCCTCTTTCCATTCCTCCTTTTGTTCTCCCTTGTCTGCCTTTCTACATTCTTTTCTTAATTTCTTTTCTCATGTCCTTTTTGTTCCTCCTTCCCGCAACATATTTCCCATAAATTCATAGTGAAGTTATTTGCGTTTTATGTTAAATGGGATGTTAAAGAACTAAACATTTGACTCGGGAAGTTCAATATGAAATGTGTGGGAATGCAGTGACTTGATTCTGGCCTGACATTTTTATTGGTGAGTTTCTAATGTAGCCAATAAAGAAAATCGACCATGTTGCTGTCTGTGTGAATTTACACTCACAGAAAGCTTTATTAGGAACATCTGAGCAGGCTGAACATGGAAAGTTATGTTTAAATTTGCTGATGTGAAAACAAGACAAAATCAAGAGCCCCAAATGAAAAAGAATCAACATTTCTGAGCACAAAAGTTTTCTTTAGCAGACTGAATATTATCCAGCACTGCTAAGCCCAAGGTAAAGCTTAACATTAAGGGTCGTTGGGTGACTGTACCTTTATCTCAGGGAAACGACTGCTTCTTTATTAGAATAAAATGCTAACATAAAACACATCACCCAAATGACAATCTGCTGATTCTCATCACCTCCAAATACAAGTTTTGAAGTTCCAGATTTCAACCAATCTTTTTGTAAGTTTGCATAAATCTGCTGCTGCTGGTGACATGAATTACTGCCCTGTTGGTCTGAAACAGGTTGATGCTGATTTGTAGTGCCAGTAAACTATAAACTCATTTCTGATGTCCTAGTTGAGAAGTACATGTAGAAAATGGTCAATAAATAAACAGATCACTGGTACTTTCAATGTAAGTGTTGATGTTTTGTTCTATGAACTGAAACTAAACCAGTTTGTGATAAGATCATCATAAAGGTATGATAACTGAACACACCCAGTGTGTGACTAATTGAAAGTCTCCACTTTAACATCTTCAGCATTTCTAAATGCTCCACTGTGAAGGTCTCACCACAGCATTTCATTCAATGCTTGGCCCATTCTAGACTTTGAATGGGCCAGATGGAACACTTTTGAGTTTTCTTTTTCTTCTGTGGATGTTCTGCTGTATTTACAATCACTGACTTGTGTCAGCAGTGGTTGATAAAAGTTAAGGTCAAATATCTCTGGTCTCTTCTGCTCTTCAGAAGGTTTTGGATTTATTCAACTGTAGTTTTGGGTCAATATTTCTAAAGGTGTTTTTATGAACTTTAACCTTTAGCATGCTAACTGAAGCCTGAAGAGTCTGAGGTGGGCCTTTCCTCTTGGGGTTGGCAGGTTTCCTATCTCAACTTTCTTTTTCACATTAATGAACTTCAGATTGTTTGGAAATGATCAGAACTCTTTCCAGATCGATCTCAAGTGAATGTTGTTTTTTTCTGCCTGGTGAATTAATGGACATCTGATTCTTCCTTGCTGATGGTTCCCATGGCAGCAGTGAGGATCAACTTACACACCGCTTCCGTAATTTAATTTAATGGTAAAACTGATTACTATAGTTATATGTTTGCATTCAAAAGAATGAAGAATTAAACTGATCTATGATTCTTTTCATTAATTTAACAGGAAAAAGTTCAGAGCTGTGACTTCAGTCAGGTGATCAGATGTGCATCTGTCAGAAACCACATGTGGCCTTTTCAATCAGATTTTACAATAAAACAAATAAAGCTGACAATGCCCCTCTCTGCTTATACACCTTCAGACAAAAAATTTAAAAAAATAAAAAATCAAAAGGTTTCCAGTTTAACAATCACATCAGAAAAATACCAGTATTTAAATATTAAAACCAAAATCCAGGACTGGAAAGGTTTGTGAAGGGAGGAATGAAACAACAATTTTGAACAAGAGGAATCACTACTGGGTTTAACAAAACTAATGAAAAACGTTTAAATTCACATGTCAGCAAATAACCAAACTTTTGCCTTCTGGAAATATGCATCTTTTTTCTGTCTTTTGCACATTTATATAAAATACATCACAGAAATCTTGTAACTAATAAACATTAAGATGAACTTAGTTCCAGTAGTAAATATTGTGGACTGAGTTGGTTTTAGTGTCACAGTGATGGTGGAGCGGTCGTCGTCCCTCCAGGTTCAGATGCAGTAATTATTAAATCACTATACACACTGTCAGCACTACAGCAGAAAACTTATAGTCCACAATATAATGATGCGTCTAAAGCACAAAGGAAAACATTTGTTTGACACAGAGCAAGATGAGAACAGTGCGCCACCATCAGGACAATAATCAAGCTGTGTGCACGGCCTCTAGGTGACTGACATCAAAAAGCGTCTCCATGTAAGATCCGCTGTTCTTACAATATCCAAAATAAATCATTCTTCCTGCCACAGAAAAATAGACTATTACATTTTCATCATGACTGCATGCTCTCAAGACAAGCTGAGTTTGGTGCAAGGGTTCCACTCTGGTTCCACTCTGGTTCCACTGGCCCATCTAGTCAAAGTAAGCTGCAGAACCAAACAATCATCTATCCAGGTGTAGCTGCACGGCAGCCACTCATACATTCAGGAGAAGCTGTGGGTGGAGTGACCCTCCATCCTGCTCCTGCAGCCACTGCTGTCCCCACCCACAGCCTGCAGAGGTCTAAACGACCCCTGGGGTCAGAGGTCACTCTCTAAACCTCAGAGGTCCAAAAGAGTGAGGTCAGTTCAGTCTCTCCTAAGGTCTTCTTTTTTAACAGAGGGTGTCTGTGTTGAAGGAGAGCTGCACCTGCCACACGCACACACACACACACACACACACCCCCACACACACACACACACACACACACCCCCACACACACACACACACACACACACACACAAAGGGAAGGTTGGTTTTTCACAGAACAGCAGCATGGTCACTGTGGACCTGTTTTAGTGAGATCAACATTCGATAATCGATTATCCTGATGATTATTCAGATAAAATTAATTGGCACATTAAGCAGATTTTTCATTTAACCACTTAAGCCTGGTTTATACAGTATTAGGAATACATTAAAAGATACAAGTAAACAAATAATTCAATTCTTCAAAATAACCTAAAATTCATCAACAGCATCCCTTCAGTGAATGATTGATCATCTGTAGCACAATATCTATCTGCAGCTAAAAATGTCGAGTCATTTCTGCTGTACATAACATGCAGTGTGGGCCTGAGCTGCTGATGAACAGATTCATAACTGGACAACAAAAAGTGCTAAACAGGAGATTTGATTTGCTGAATTTTAACCAGGTGAAGTTAAAACTGCCATTTGAAAAGTTCTTGGTTGTGCTGTGTTTAATCATCCTAAATACTAAATGTCTATATCTTTTGTACAGTTCTGGCTTCATTCCTGCTCTTTTTTAGTTTGTTTACTCGAGTTAACAGTCAATATCTAAATTAGATGATTATTTCAATAATGGATTCATCACAGTACAGAAGCTCCTGCAGCTGTTCACACTGTGGATACATTGAGATTTTCCTTTAAGTAAAAACATATAATTGGATTTTTTATTATCTAACCTTCTTTACTATTAACACAATTGTGGAGAAAAAAAGATCTTTTGTGTCTAAACATCTTGTACGTTTAGACACACACTTCAGTGTGAGTCTGTGGGGGTCAAAGGGCACGCCAAGGCCGAAAACTTATCGGTCAGTTTACTGTTGTTTATTTGGTGGCTTGGCGCTTTTTCTGTAGCTAAAACTGAATGAGCGGATTTGAACCTCCGACCGGTCTCAGAGTGAATCCTGCCTGAGGTTTTTACCTTCCTGTGGCTCTGGCAGGTCGCCAGTTTAACAGGTTTTTTTTGTGTGACAGGTCACCCAGTTGACTGATTATGTCATCTGCTGTCACGCTAAGACTGCAGGTTAAACAGTTAAATCTAGTTGATTTGTGAGGAGGGCAGAAATTAAGCAAACATGGTGGCTTCACCTTCTCCTCTGAACGTCTGACACCACCTGAACCTGGGAATCAACTTCCTCGTTCTGTGGATCTACTGAGAGCTGCATGACCAACGTGACAGAACGTCGAGTTCAAAGAGCGTCGTAACCCTCCAGGCTGCTTTGACATTGGTTTCTACAATCAGCAGTGGAAAAATTGTTTCAAATCCAGTTTGTAATGCACATGGACAGGATGTCAGGATGTACAGTCATATTCAATAAATTAGAAAATACGACGTGATGAGGCTCGTTTGTCAGTAACTTTTTAAAGTAATCTGTAAGCAGGTATAAAACATATTATTAAGCCCACATTCACATTTTTAAAAATAGCAGTTTTTTATTTGTCTGATGTAATATTATAATTTTAAATGTCATTATTTCATTAGCTGGAAGTGGAAAATCAATATAATTAACTGAAATAAATTGGAAAACATCCATCTGTGAGTAATTATTATGTTTTACTTACTAATAAAGCTTCTAAAATAATTGGACTATTGATTAATATTCTAATTTATTGAGTGAAGGGTGGTTGGTGTCCTCAGCTCATAATCTTCATCTGTTTTCCTGTGAAAGGCCTTGAGATAAACTGATGTTACCTGCTGCTCTACAAACTCAACCCAACTGAACAAAGAAGGGATGCAGATAATCAGTTGTTGGATTTTGATATATCTGGAATAACACTCACCCTTTCTTCTTCAAAACTGATGAGTCCTTCATCATCATCACTTTCGAGCTCCTCTGGAGCCTCACTGATCAGAGAATTCAACTCTGTGTTGGCAGGCCGGACTTTCAGAAAACTGAAGATGCGCTGCAATGGGGACTGCCCGCCACCAGGGGGCAGAACCTCCTGCTGCTCCAGGTTGTCACTCTGCTTCTTGGCAAAGTTAACAAACACCTGGACAGGAAGAAGGTATCGGTTAATTCAGCTGTCCCCATTAAACTGTGGGACGCAGTCTGAGAGGACGCACGTTGTCCAGGGTGGTTTGACTGACGGAGTAGTCCTCAATGCCCAGGACCTCCACCACTTGCTCCATCTTACTGAACACCTGGGCCAGGGAGATGCGCTCAGACTTGAGCTGGTACTGGACCTTGGTGTGGTGACGCTCCTGGGAAGATGGCAGCAGATTAAAGGAAGCGCCTGTACAGGTTTAGGAGTCAGATGTTCTGGCTGCTGGCTTTTACCTTCAGAATGGCTTCAGGGAAGTTCCTGTTGAAGAACCGCACCACCTCCTTCACATTACCGCTGCTTTTAGTCCTCACAGTTATCATGTAGCCATCCCCAAATCTGGAATATGACCACAGAACAACACATCCTTCCAGTGGTAGCTTGCTTCCACCAAACCACTGATTCATCATTTGAACTTCCTAGCAACAAGCCGTCATCTGGAAATTCAATCTTCATTTTCTCAACTGTCTCATGATGCTCAGATTACCAGTCCTTGTTAAACAACATGATCTCTTGTCAGTATGTTGATTTTGTTAATTCAGTTTAATTCACTTTATTTATGCAGCCTTTGTTTTTTATACTGTACATTTTAAATCATCAGTTCAGCTTCTCTGTTTCTTTACGTCTATTTGCGATTTCCAGTAGTTCTTGTTTCTCCAAACTTCTGCCCTGAACCTGTCAGAATTTAAAATAGGAAAGATCTTTGTTTGATATCATAAAATAATTGCTAATATCCAACAAAATTCTTTAGACATGAATAAAACTCAGTCAGATTAACAAATAATCAAAATGTTTAAAACATTTACTTGGCTTCTCTGTTTCTCAGATTCTTTCTTTGTTTTTGAGGCAAACTGCAGCGACCCAGCAGGTCAGCTTGAGTCCAGACAAACTAAGTTTATTTGTTCTGTTCTCATCCACAAAAATAAACAACTAGCCTAGCAAAGTTTGTGGCTTCATCCAACTAAGATGCCTTTTATCCTGTATTCACCCCCTTGTATATTTCACCCTTTTGTTGCTTTTGCCATTCAATCACAATCAGCAAAATGTGGCTTTTTTGACAACTCCTCCATATAAATACATGTAGAAATAATCATTGCTGTCCCAGCAGGGAGTCTGTGTGCAGTTTTCCTCCATTCTTCCTGCTGAGTGGGGATCAGCTGGCCAACAAGACCTCTGTTGAATTAGGTCAGTCACTTTAAAGGGGGTGAATATTTATGCATAGTTTATGCAATTTTGCTTTAACATCTTTTGTCAAATGATTGATTTTAAAAAGCAATACAAAGATAAAACATCCAAGGGAGTAAATAGTTTTTATAGGCACCATCTGTACTAAGGCAGCTGGCAGCTTTCTTACTGTCCCTCACCCTAAAGGTAGAACAAGATGGCATCCATCCTCCATCATCTCCTCCAGCTGGTTTAAAGTAGCCAGTCCAGATGTTTTCCAGAAAAACAGACAAATAAATGCTGACATCCACAACTAGGGTGGACCAGAGTGGATCTCAGTAATAGCATAGTCAAGGTTATGTTCTTCACCTGTTCTTTAGATGCTGGATGCTGCCCAGACATTTAAACCGGCCGTTTACCATAATTCCCAGTCGAGTGCACAGTGCCTCACACTCCTCCATGCTGGTGAATACATCAAAGAAGACGTTAGAGCCAATCAGAGCCAGAAGGTTAAACACGATGCTGCAGGCAGCGCCCCCTACCTGTGTGATGTGAGCACAACAGAGCGGCCCGTCTTGATTATGTCCAGGATTAGATTCCAGAGGAACCTGCGGGCCTTGGGGTCCATGCCAGTGGTGGGTTCATCCTGGAGAACACAGGAGCAGAGCAGACACACACACACACACACACACACACACACACACACACACACACACACACACACACACACACACACCTGCTTCATCTCATTTCAAGATGTAAAACACTTTGTTTTTAGAAATATTCAATTACATATTAAAACTATAAAAAAAATATTGAGTTATCACTTTTGTTTGGACATTAAATTATTTTGTATTTAGTCCTGACAGTAATACTTTAGATTTCTGTACTTTTTCCCAGAACTGTTAATCAATATCAATCATAGCTGACTAACTATAAGGCATAAATTCATGTCAGCAGCAGCAGGTTCATGAAGTCATTTCAAAAGGGATGATGTAGAACATTTGCAGATAAATCCTGAGTGTTTTGAACGTGTTGTGAAGCAGCAGATCATCATCTGGACGTTCTATGTTCTAGCAAACACCCACCAGGTGGCAGTGCAGATACATAATCTGTCCTTAGATTTTGTTCTGAGATTCAAGGATCCAAGGATCGAATCCTTGAATAGCAGGGTGTCTGTTGCCTGGCAACCAACATGGCTCTCAACAGTTAGCAGTGTTGTGTTCAAGACCACCTAACCCGAGACCAAGACAAGACCAAGACCAGAGTGTATCAAGACCGAGACAAGACCAAGACTTTTGGGGTCTGAGACCAAGTCAAGACCAAGACCGAGGGGAGTCGAGACCGAGCCAAGACCAAGACCAGCGGCCCGCGCTACATGACACAATAAAATGTAAAATATGATCGAAATTGCTTCTCAAAATAATCTGAAAGATCCATATTACCATAAAACACCTAGATATTAAATACTTAATACATTTTACCAATATTAAATATTCCATTTATGTGCTAAAAAGTGTGATGGTCTCATGCCATCCCTAAAAACATAACGCCCTGGGCATTTGCCCATATTGCTCATATAAGAAACCACCACTGTTGCACCATTAAACATAGCAATTGAGGCAATGCCCTGACGGTAAATAACGCTCAACCATGACCACTGACCAAGGAGCAACAAGCAAGAAGTAAACAAACAGAAGGCGCTCATCGTGACTGTTTTCACTCTCATTCCCAGTACATGAAGCCAGGTAGTCTGACACCATGGCAGACATTACAGCTGCCACTTTGAACAAAAACAATCAAAGAGCAATGTGCATGCTCTGCGTGCTCTTTCGTTCTTGTTTTAGTTATTTGTAAAATTAAATATCAACGTACATAATTAAATAAAATAATGATGCAGTGCACACAGAGCATTACAAGAACAAAGAACCGGTGTTCTGTCAGGTCAGATCGTCATACGCTTAGCACGAACTCACGGTGTTCTGTCAGATCAGCATACATTGTCAGATAGTCATACCTTAGCTCAGACATGCATACGCTGTCATTACCATATGATTTTATTTAATCAGCAACATAGAATCATGACGTAGATCATCATACACTTGGTTATTAACAGTTGTATGGCATCCAGCTGCAGCCAGACCTGCTTTAAACACACTTAGAAACCATGACAATGCATGTATATCTATCTAGTTATCATATTATGTCATATTATAAACAATTTAATTACTTATTTTCATCATAACTACACTGACGGTCGGACTTAATGCGCATGCGTTGGCATGGTACTCACTGCATGTATGCTATTTTGACAGCGTATGGCTATGTGATAGAACAACGGCTGTATCTGTCAGACACGTCATTACCATAAGATTTCATTTAATCAACAACATAGAATCATGACGTAGATCGTCATACACTTTGTTATTAACAGTTGTATGGCATTCTGACTTAGCGGTTAAGTGAGTTTTACATGAGCGTGTGTTGTAGCTGACTCCAGCTGCAGCCAGACCCTGCTTTAAATACACTTTGAAACCATGACAACACATGTATATCTATATAGTTATCATTGAAAACAATTTAATGACTTATGTTCATCATAACTTGCTGCGTATGGTGAACTGACAACTCCTCTGACGGTCGGATTTCTTAATGCTTACTGCATGTATGCTATCCTGACAGCGTATGGCTATCTGATAGAACAACGGCTCTCCGTGAGCGACACTCCAGTCCTATCTAATAAGTAAAGAGCCGTGGAGAAGAATAGACTGTTTCTGAATGTCACATCACTATATTGCAGACTTTTGGACATAGCGTTGTCCCATATATGCGACAAGTCAGTCAACATCTCCGCACAATAATTCAGCACAGTGAGTGATAACATTTTTCATCACAATGCTTATGTGTCTCTGTACAGCTAGCTTTGCTAGCATCACGTTAACGGATCTTACCTTCTTTGAGCTACTTTTCTAAGTGACGAAAAAAGTTAAGACGTTGTCCCCACCGTCTGTGAAAGCGAAGCGCTGCTGAGTTAGCTGTGGCCATCGGATTTCTTATGATTTATGCAGCGCTATTATATTACTGACGATTAGACAAACATTTTCTGCCGCTGAGAGGAAACCACTGCGCATGTCCTGGAGCGCCCGCGCGAGTGAAAGGTGGGAAGGGGAGGGGGGAGTAACAGAAACACGTAGTGGCTTGGATTTTAATAGGTGTGTTTTGCATCCACTGAAAACAAAGATGTTAACAAATAAACTGGACAGTATGCTGTACATTTAGTGATATTTTCACAGTTGCGGTCTTGACTGGTCTTGAAATAAAATGCCGAGTCCTCAGCGCCCGAGACCGAGACAAGACCGAGACCAAATGCGGTCGAGTCCGAGACGAGACCGAGACCATCAAAAAATGGTCTTAAGACCGGTCTTAAGACCAAGACCAACTTCGAGTACCACAACACTGACAGTTAGCTATCGTTACTAGTTCCATGTTTTGAATTCAGATTTTTATGTTCTTCATAATGTCACATGAAGAACAGTACTTGTTTTTTCTCCATTCTTTATTTTGACTGAAATGGAACATTTTTAGAAAATGCTCCTCACCCCTCTGATGCTGTAGCTTATCTGTACAGTCTTATCATAGGACTGGTCAACCTGTTTATTCTTATCATAGGACTGGTCAACCTGCTGTCACATAGACCCCCAGTGTCCTTCATCCTGGAGACGATCTGAAGTGTTACTTCTCTAACCCAGGACTTCTCTCCCCTCTTTAGCATTAGAGAACAATCCTCTATCCTTAACAATAGACAAATGGCAAAACCATCTGTGTTGGGCTCCACAGAATATTTGATATATTACACTCAAGGATTCACACCTATAAACCAATCAAGTCTCTCTTCACTGACCAGAACCTATAAAAGGAGGCCAGATCCCCGTTGGTCAGAGCAGACTGACAGACTCCTTTGACTCTGTACTTCTGTTCTCAGATTACAAGGTTTTAATACATTTCTTATTTCTTCTCATCCAGACTCTTGTTAAAGACATTTTTCCACGCCAAGCTCCAAAAGCGAGACAGTCTCACCTAACCCTACAGAGGGGCCCCGCTACATTTAGTTAGTTTGATTGAGGGCCACTTAATCTCATCAATAGTTAGTTACTGGAAAGACATTAATTCATGTCCAGTGTTTTTGTTTTATTATGTCAAATTATTCACATAGAAAAATCTAATCTCAGAATAGTGTTTATTCTGGGTGCTCTGGCTTCCTCACTGTCCAAGAACATGACTGGTCAATAAACTGGTTTCTCTTCATTGTTCTTAGATAAGACAGTGTGTGTGTGTGTGTGTGTGTGTGGGGGGGGTGTGTGTGTGTGTGTGTGTGTGTGTGTGTGGTTGGACCCTCAGATGGACTGATGAGTTGTCCTGTTCTGTTCTGACACCCTGCTGGGCCTGGTGGGTAGAAGCAGTGTGAACCCTCGCTGCAGCAGCTGACAGCTCAGCTTTGGAACATGAAGCCTTGTCAAGTAATCAGTTTAAAAAGTCTCAACAATTTTCCATTTCTCATTGACCTTTTTCAAAACAACTTAAACTGTTACAAGAACATCTAAAAGTTTCACATGTTCCTGGTTCTTATGACCAGCAAACAAATCTAGTCAAACATTTTACCAGGAAGATGAGGGACGGGTATCCGATCAGAGCAATAGCTGTGGAGAGCTTGCGCTTGTTTCCTCCGCTGTAAGTGCCAGCTGGCTTGTCTGCATACTTGGATAGCTCCAGCTTTTCTAAAGCCCACTGCACAACCTGGAGTCACACAAAGAAATAGTTAAAGCTCAGCAGGAGATGTTTTCACTTAAGGGAAAGTTGCCTGAGATCCTCAGGCAATTCGGATTCGTTCCAGGGTTGTGTTTGTGTGACTCATGAATGTTATCCACTGGGAGGGTGTGCATGTTAGAGAGATATAGCAAGACTCCTCCACAAATATCCTCATATATCTGTAAAGATGCAGCAATTACCAGCAAGCATTTGGTAGCTAATAATGACTTTTTTCACCTTCCTTTGAAGAACCTTAAATCCTTCAAATTCAGCCGTGCTGGACGAGCCTCTTTCAGGTCAGAACAGATTCAGTGGGACTGAAGTCCAGACTGGCTGCTGTGGTTTTTATCTTTGGTTGTTCTTTGACTTCCTGGACAGGCTGTCCATGAACAGCTGCCTCTAAACATATTGCTGTTTGTGGAGGACAGTTCTCACTGTGACTCTGAAGTATTTGTAAGCATTTTTTATTTGACCTTTATTTATACAGGATAAATCTCATTGCAGTAAATATTTAAACATTTTTTGAAGTTTTTTTGGCTCTAGTGGCCTTGTTTTGAAAGTGCTGAGACAGGAAAGTGGGTAAACAGAGAGAGAAAGAAGACATTGGCACAGGCCACCAGGCCGGGAATCCAACCTGTGAAGCCTAAGGCCTCCTATGTGGGTTGTGTTCAACACCTGCACCATCACAACAGCCTAATAATTCTCATTTTGAAGAGAGACCTGTTCCAATGTCAAATAAAACTCATTATTTTCAGAGTCACTGTCTCTCTTTCTCATCTGTTCAACTTTAGATGGGGCCAGAATGAGTTCCTCTCTACGCCCACTTCGTGTCGTCACACAGCTCCTATTTATGTCATTTACTGATTCTTAAAGACTGACAGTAATCAGCTATGAGTTTGGCTCCTGAAAACAAACCAAAAATAGAATTAATCATAGTTAATGAATGGAATAACTACTGTCTCACACAGCCAGGTTTATTCACAGCTTTTTTTTAAAGATGGTTTACAAAAAGTAACAGAAGAGACAAATATTTTTTCACAGCACTAAGGGAGAGATGAAAGATTTCATCAAAATGAATGGCTCAGTTGATCCAGGTTGGCAAGTCTCTACAACAGTAAAAAAGTGTGTGTGTATGTGTGTGAGACTGACCCTTTCCTGGTCCTTCCAGGGAATGCCCCGAAGGCGAGTGTAAAGCTGCAGATGCTCCCTGGCAGTCAGGTCATCAAACAGAGCGTCAAACTGTGGACAGTAGCCGATACTCTGCTGGACACGCAGCAGGTCCTTCAGGATGCTGAAAATGTACACATGTGCGCGCACACACACACACACACACACACACACACACACACACACACACACACACACACACACACACACACACACACACACCACCTCAATCCTGTAGCACAGTTATTTTTACAAAAAAATATATATGATAAAATAATAAGCATAAAAATAAGTAAATAAAATAAAAAAAAATAAAACATCACAATAGGAAAGTTACAGAAAATAATAAAAATTTGTTTTAAGAAGCAATTTAAAATAATCCAGACTGGGCCGATCTAATCTGGAAAGGTAGATTATTCCAGAGAAAAGGAGCAGCGACGGAGAAAACTCCTTTCCTCTGAAGTCGAGTCCGATGGACTTTCAGTGGCAACTCACCACTGATCGTACTTCTTCTTCCTCATCTTCTCTTGGACTACTTAACATGTATATTTTATATTTTCAAATTAAACTACTTCTTGAAAAGTTGCTGCAGAACCCCAGTGGACCTAGAAAGCATGCTTATGCACAACTTGGAGGTGTGTGCACATCTCCCCAGTTGGAAGCTTGACTTGATCTCATTTCACTACCAGACCCAACCCTAAGCCCCCTCAGTAAGATTATGCAATGATGATGTATGTTCACTAATGATTAGTGATCTGTCCACCACAGTGCTTCCATGAAAGGTGCTCGCAAAATGCCTCTTAAGATACTTGTAGCATTTGTAAATGAGAAAGTGGAAATCTAAAACGGATTTTCTTTCTCCTCAAGGTCCCATCTTCTCCACAGCAACTGGAAAAATTCCAGTATGAAACTGGATTCTACCAGTTATCACCAATCCTATCCTACACCAGCCTCCAATCACATGTTCTTACTTATAGCTATGGTGCAGAGCTCCCACACTCACAGTGAGCTAATACAGAAAGGTTAGTGTGGAAAGGCCAAGGCGAAATAACTAACAGCTAGGTGTTTCTAAAAGCCTCAGACTTGAGACTTGCTGGATAGAAGAATATGTAGATGGAAGGTCAACAGGCCCAGACAGAAGCCATGGTTTGTAGCTGGTTCTGACCTGTTTCTGTTGATGAAAGCCTCTCCTCCGGAGGTGCACTCGTCTCCGGTGAGCATCTTGAACGTGGTGGTCTTCCCTGCTCCGTTAACTCCCAACAACCCGAAGCACTCCCCGGGCCGGACACCAAGACACAGGCGGTCCACGGCCAGGATGCGACCCATCTTCCTGGATTTATACACCTGGCGGGCAGCAAAGCAACACTTTAAAGCACCAAGCCTGGCTTACAGTTTAACTTGAACTGGTCTGGTAGAACAGAGAATCAAACCTTTGTCAGGTTCTCGATCTGCAGCATGTCACTGTCAGCGTCGCCCCGCAGCACTCTCTGTCTCTCACAGGCCACATCTACATCATCATCATCCACAGGCCGGCAGCTGACCGGCACCCTCCTGCAAACAGCCACACATGCCAAGCTGTTCCTTTGGGGATTGTTTCATAGATTCACATGATGAAAAAGAAATAATTAATAAAGGAAAAAAAATGAAAAATTGGTTCTCTGCCTCTTCGTCAACATAACATGGGATTTCTTTGAAGTTTAAGACTCATCTTCCTAATGTCTTAACTGTGAGTCTAAAGAGAAACTTTGAAAGAATTTCAGAAAGCACTTTAAAATATTAGAGGAGATGTCTGGTTTGTTTAAAGGGAACCTTAAGAAAGTCAAAATGACTCGAGATGTTTCTTAACAAGACTGAACAGAAATAGGAAAAATATGATTGAAATCATAATCTCATTGATTTTCTGAGCCTGTAAAAAAGTGTGAAAATTCAGTTTCTAAGTATTTTTCAGAATTCAGGACAGAGGGCTTTTTGATTTTTAGATACATGACAGTTTACAGAAAAAGAAAAAAGAAAACAAAGTGAAAACATACAAAACTATCAAATAACAACTAACTTCATGTTCTGAGTCATTCTCTCTAACTCAAACCTGAATGTTTCCTCTGCACACATATTCTACTAATTAACACAAAGTCTCTAAAATATGATGCATTAATACTGTTGTCGTCATGACGACTGTGACTACAGCTTTCTGACAAACTGATACTGGCATAAATAAGCCCCCCAGCTAATCCCTGTCGTGTGCAGTGGCGTTGCGGCTCGTCTGATGATTCTTCTCACACTCACGGTGGTTTCCTCAGGAAGTTGTATTGGCAAAGGATGGTGATAAGGAAGCCAACAAAGCCTTCTATCGTCATAGCAACGAGTCCTCGAGTCACAATATCCCACTCAAATGGAGACTTCATCTTGTCAAACTGGCCTGTAACACACACACACACACACACACACACACACCCCCGCCCCCACACACACACACACACACACACAGGGACACACACACACACACACATGGTTCTTTAAGCAGCCTGACACTCCCCTGCTGGGCCAGCAGCTCCTGTTGAAGAGGGCCAGCTGTCTGCCAATCAGCCACAGATGAGATGTAAAGTGTTCTGTTGCTGTTCCAGGTAAATGACATGGTTGAGGTGGTTCAACCATGTCATTTAGTAGGTTTTGCACATTTGAAAGGAAGTGGAGTGAAGCTCAGCATCCTGCTGCTCGGAGCTGCTGATGTTTCTTTGTCTCTCTGGCATTTTGCCTAACACAGAACCCCGGACCTCAGAACTTCTTCTACTAATGGAACGGCCATACAGGAAACATGGGTTCATTGGGATATAACGGGCAATAAATAAAATTGATTATTATTATTATTATTAAGTTGTGTAACAGTCTGAGCTTGGGTTTATGAAGACATGGTAGGAATTGCTCTGCCCGCCGTGTGTGGCCAGCTTGGTGCTGTTGGTACCTATTTTGGCGTAGTATTCATTGATGTACTCGTTGTAGGCCATCTCCATCAGACCGTGACCCAGGTTGTAGTTGGGGAAGATGAGGAAGCAGGACTTCAGGTAACTGTTGACTCTCTTCAGATCCTGGAGGACAAGAAAACGATCCAGAAATAAAGATAAAGAAATAGAGCTTCCTGCAGTCATGCACGATCCTTTACTGAGTTTTTTAAAAAAGCTACGGGTTCAAAACCCCAAAAATCTTTGGTCTAAAGTCGTTTTACTGAGAACCTAGAGAAATGACCTGAGGTTTTTCTAGTTCTATGGAGCAAACAGCAAAGTAATGCAATGCTCCCCCTCCTCCACCTATTGCTGCATACTGTTGGTCAGCTGGCTGAAGTAACCTACTTAACTTTAAACCTACACATGACAAGCTATGAGTGACATTTCTACAAAGCAGCTTATTGGTCAACCAGATAGTATCAGTGTAAATAAGACCAAATTTTGTTCCATGTTTGTTTGAGTCTGAATCTAAATGTTATACACTACAGTCATATATTATATGAATATACATAGATAATATATTTGCAGCAGAAAACATAATTGTTGCTTTTCGGTTTTAAACATCATCTTCAACAAAACATTAAATTTTACCAACAAGTTTTAATAATTGAGTAGAATTAATTTAGACAAATTGATTCTTAAGTTTCATCTGCTACTGCAGCAAGTCATTATTTTAGTTAGCAGCTCATTATTCTACCAATTAGAAGTTTATTTCATACAATATTAGAAATGCATTTAAAAATGCAAATGAATAATTTAATTTCATTTTAAGATAATAAAATAAAATATAACATAAGATGCAATAACAGCATTCATTTAGTGAGTTCTTCATCATTTGGAGCAAAGGCTGCATCTGCAGATAAAAACCACTTTGTTGGGAATAAATACTTCTGTGTTTTCTTCCATCTCTTTTAGCTGCTTGCATGCTCATATATACACACACATATAGGTTTAAAGTTAAGTAGGTTCACGAGCGCACTTACATACAAAGCTAAGGTTAAAGGAAGTGACACACTAGGGAACGGCCTGATTAGCTGTAGCTTAAATTGAAGCCATTTTTGCTGTGTTTGCACATAAGGACAGCATGACGATGGACCAGCGCTGCATTTTAGTCTTAATAAATGGAATTCAGGAATTGAACTCTCTGACTCTTCTTGAACCTCATTCTTTAAGAGCCTAATTGGAGAAAGGATAAATCTCCAGCATCTTCTAACATCACCATGTGAAAAGCTCAGGCCTTTGTGCTGCATATCAACACAGTGCAGGACTCATCTGACTGATTAATAATTGGACAGCAAAATGTGCTTGATATGAGATTTTTTAACAGAATTTAAACCAGGTCAAGATCAAATTTCCACTTGAGGAGTTTGGGGTTTTAGAGTTGTTGTTTTTTTTTTGTTTTTGTTTTTTATTTTAAATGAAAAATGTTTGTATTTTTTGTACAGATTTGGCTTAATTACTGTGTTGACAGTTATTCTTTCACCAAATTGCCTTTTTAAAATAGTTCTTCTCTTATTAAGTATTAATTAATTATTAAATGAGTTTATAATTATTTCAATAATCAATTTATCATGAGTAATGTAATTGATTCAGCTCTAGCTTTATCAAGAAGTATTATTTTCATAAAGTGATCATGCATAATGGTAGTCTGACATCGTGGTTAAACAAGTTATTGATATAAAATCCTAATAATTCGGCTTAGGATGTACAGTTGTAACAGTTAAGCACCTTGTCATGCTCAAACAGCTGCAGGAGGAAGGTGGCCACGGTTGCAGTTATGCCTATGAAGAGGTTGATGACAATGAGGAAGACGTAGGCTGTACTGGGAACATCAAACCAGAAGGATGCTGGATACATGATGGGAGTGATGGACCACCTGCAAAGAAAGACTTGTGTTAATCAGGACAGGCTCCTGACCCTGGACTGTACTGGTAAATGAAGAATGTTAGAGCCTCACCCGTAGAGCAGGAACAGGGAGAGGACAGCTGGGAAGTTGGTGGGGGAGGTGTAGGCCGGCAGGTCGAACACAAACAAGATGATGATGCAACATGTGGCAGGTACCAGGTAGTTCAGCTGCAGACAGAGGAGACAAGGAGCTGAGCTGAAATGATCTGATCTGGACGCAACAACAGCAGCAGCAGCAAAAGCCCCTGAGCCTGTGGCGGCGGCTGCACTCTGTCCTGCTCACCATGTCCCAGATGTAGTTGGCCAGCCAGTAGATGACGGGGTCACAGCCGCTGACGAACTGCAGATGTTTGGCTTTAGTGGATTTCTCTGCAACCAGGAAAACCACAAAGCTGGCAGGTACGAAGGACATGGCAACAATAATGAAGATGGCGATCACCACGTCGGTGCCCTGCAGCCTGCAGATACAGGGGGACCAGCATGAGCACACCCATTCTATTGCAATACACTGAGTTATTTTACTCCAGCCTGATAACCTTTTGCCACGTCTTCCCCCTCTCATTGTCCACTTTTCTGTCCGACCATTTCAAATAAAGATCACTAGGACCAACACAAACTTAAAAAGTAGAATCGATTGTCACTTAGAATTGAGGACATCCTGGAGATTACCATCACTCTAGTACTGTACTAGGTTGATGACCTTGATAGCCAAATATCTGATGGTAAATACTGTTAAATATCATACACACTGCTGTAAGTGGAGGGTTTTTACCCCTTGTTCTGATTTTTTCTGAACTAATTTAAACTTTATTACTCCTCACTGAAATACTTGAAATGTGTATATGAAAACAGATTTCAAGTATCTGTTTTAAAACTTGCTCCATCATTGCTGTTATGTGCTTGCAGTATTAAACCCATGCTCGTTTCTTTTTTCCCCTGTTCCTTGTACTTCAACAAATCATTGCATATATCTGTCTATCAGATATATGCAATAATATATAACAGCAAAAATAAAAAATAGAGGAAGAAATAGGGAGAATTAAAACAGCAAGGATCATGACAAAAATCTGAGATGTTTTTTTAATGAGGTGCTTACAAAGAGACATTAAACTTGATGCTGACAAGTTTAAACTGAGAAGAGAGTCTGGACCCTACATTGAACACTTCTGAACAGCACCAGGCCTGATGCCCAGGAAAAGTGCAGGCAGTTCAGGAGCTGCTGAGGCCCACAGATGTTAAGGGTGTACAGAGACCTGTAGGTATGCTGAACCTTTCAAAGTTTGGTGACCATCTTTCTGAAGAATGTGAAGTTTTGAGACAAGTTACACACAAAGAGAACATGTGGGAATGGACATAGGTGCATGAGGCGGCTTTTAAAAGACTGAAAGATAAAATAACGAATGCACCACTACTGAAGTACTATGACCAAAATGAAGAGCTAACCCTGAAATGTGATGTCACAGAGACAGAACTAGGAGCAGCACTGACACAGAAGGGAAAACCTGTGACACTTGTAAGCAGAACGCTAACTCCCATGAAAAGAGGTTATGGCCAGATAGAAAAAGAATATTTGGCCTTACTGTTCAGGATAGAAAAGTTCCATCAGTATACTTTTGGTAGAAAAGTGACTGTACAAAGTGACCATAAGCCACTAGAAAATATTATGAGAAAACCACTGCTTAGTGCACCAAAGAGACTACAGAGAATGTTACTCAAGCTGTAGAAATATGATAGTGATATGTGATCTATGAAGAGAGAGAGAAGAGACACTAAGCAGAGCTAATTTACCTGACAGCAGTCAGGGAGTGACAGAGTCAGAGACAGACTGTTAACATCATTTCCTACTTACCCATCTCTCCACAAAGACTCACAGCCATCTGCGATGCAACAACAGCTACCCATTCAACAATATTTTGCTCATCACGACAAGAGGTAACACTTTATTTGAAGGGGTGTGCATAAGACTGACATGACACTGTCATGTTTATACATGACATAGCACATGTCATGAACATAAAGAAGTCTTTATGAATGTTTGACAGTTGTCATGAAGTGTCAATAATGACACTTTTAATGCAAAATTGCTCTAAAAGTTGCATTGAAAGTCCATTAAAATGCCAACTTTGCATTAAATTATCATAATTTACAAAATCATGCAAAGTTGGCACTTTTAAAGGACTTTTAATTAATTAATTAATTAAATTTTTAGTCAGTCTTATGCACATCCCTTCAAATAAAGTGTTACCAGAAAAGCTGAGCTTTCAGGATGGCAGAGTGTTCAAGGGACCAGGAGCCCTAGTGACCTGAGCTGACCCACCGCATACACTCAACACACCTGGCAGTGGAGGGCTGCCTCAGACAAGCATGTGACTGTGTGAAGTGGCCAGATAAAGACATTTATTTCCAAGTGACGGCATCTGTGGGTCAGCGGAACCCAAACAACAAAAAGGGACTTTACATCCCTGTGACATTGGGCCAAGGTAGGAACTGATCTGTTTTCTAGGACTATCTGATTTCTGTGGACTACTATTCAAAATTTTGGGAAGTTGATTATTTACCTGACACCAAAAGTAGCACAGTGATCCAAAAACTGAAAGCACACTTTGCTCATCAGGGGATTCCAGATGTGGCCATCTTAGGTATCGGGGCACAGTACTCATGAGTTTAAAATGTTCAGTCAAAAGTGTGAATTGGAACACAAAACATCTTCACCTGGATACCCACAAAGCACTGAAAAAGCAGAGTCAGTTGTAAAAACAATAAAACATCTCATGTAGAAACCTGCAATAGCTGGACAGGATCCAGACTGTCCAGCTATTGAGACGAGTCAAGGCCTCGTCTCAAGTCCAGAACAGAGACTCCCAGTTCCTTCTTCCTACAAAAGAGACTGAAGCTGAAGCTGAAGGTGTCAAACAACAAACAGGAACTAATTAACAGCAGACCGAGACAGGAGAGATATTGCAACCGTACACCAAAGGATTTAAACTTTCAGATTAGGGCACAGTGTCAGAGTCCAACCATATGAGACCTGAAAAACAGCTAAAGCGATTAGAGAGGGACTTTCAGATTGTATGAAGTGGAGCTGGGTGGCATCCTATGTTCATTCATGTTCATTACAAGAAATGTTGAATTTTTGAAGATAAAAAGGGAAAGAAGTGGAAAAAATAAAATATATATATATATATATATATATATATATATATATATATATATATATAACTCTGTGAATCTAGAATAAAGTTATAGTAAGCAATAATACCTAATACCACTTAAACAGTCCATTCTGAATAATCTGAAGACAGAACACAGAGGTTGGCATTAATCTTTGGTTCTGTTGGGGACCAGCACACGAAGGTTTCAAAAGCAATGAAAAGGCAGATAAATTAACTAAAAGGGCTTTAGAGGGGGCAATAACAAATACAATTCATATTGGGGAAAGGGGAACAAAAATCAGTTATTAAGAGTAAGGAAACAGAAATATGGCAAAAAAGTGGGATGAAAAAAAAAAGTCAATATAAAATACAGTCAGTGTTAATTACAAATATTACTCAGAAACAGAAGGAAATAAATAATAATGATGAGATTAAGAGTAGGTCATACCTATCAAAATTACATTTTATGTTAAATTAGGAGGAAAAGTAGAGATAAATGTGACGGATGTGGAGAGAAAGAAAATGTAGAACATAATTTGACAAAATGTGAAATACATGAGCCTGAAAGGGGGAAATTGAGAAAAATAGTAAGAAGGACAGGAAAGGAACAGAAAGAAATATTAAATATTCCTTTAATATTCTTAAAGGAATATTGGGAACTGAAGGAAACTTGGAGGATATTTATAGATAAGGAAAGCATTATTTATTTATCTTCATAATACAAAATTAAAAAGTAGAATTTAATGAATATAAAGTAGTTTTAGAAGAAGAGCCCTCCGAAAACTGCTGCGACCCACATATGACAAATATGAAACAGGAGACAAAGTCTATTATAAACGTACAGACTGTCAGGAGGGCCAGGTGTGGTTATTGGCCAAGATGGTGTAGGAATATTTGTCAGGCATAGTGGAATGTATGTCAGAGTACACCAGTCTAAGCTGAGAAAAATGAATGAGACAGAAGAGAAACTAGAAGAAAGTGAAAGCGAAAATCCATTTAAAACGGATGACCACCTTTCAAAGACACCAGCGGAGGTACTTGATGAAGAACATGACTTTGAAAGCGAACATGAGGAGGAGATGGCACCAACAAGCAATGAATCACTTGGTGTTGCAGAAAACAGTGAATCCTGCTGTGATCCAGTACAACCTGAAGGGGATGGTCTCCCACTGACACACACAACAACTGTAAGTGAAGGAATTAAATACACATACAAAGAAACAGGTGAAAAATATGCTGGAAAAATAACAAGCCGGGCAGGAAAAGCCAGTGGGAAACACAAAAACTGAGCCAGAGAAAATTGCTGGATCCACAGGGTCCATTGATATGGGACAAGTAAGCAACCTCGAAGTGGTTGAAAATGTCAAGACCAATACTGACAACAGAGATGAAATATTAGTGGTGAATGAGGACATTTTCTCACACGCTAAACAAACTGAACTTGAGAACTGGAAAGGAAACAATGTATTTGTGGAGGAAAAAGATGAAGGTCAGATGCATATCAACGAGGTGGGTGTGCACACTCAAGAAAACACAAGTAGACATAGTACCAAAAGAACTTTCTAAGGATTCACCCACTTGTTCCTCTGAATCTCTAAAGATGGTTATAGCTGTTATATGCCAAAATAAATGGAAGCTGAACTCTATGGACATCAAAGCAGCCTTTTTGCAAGGTAAAGATTTAACACGGGATGTGTATCTCCGTCCACCTCAAGAGGCAGAGAGTGAAGGAATCGTATGGAAGTTAAATAAATGTGTCTATGGCTTAGCAGATGATTCCTTGTTCTGGTACAAGAAACCATGCAGAAGCTGGGAGGAACTGTGTCAAAAGTTGATCCAGCTGTCTTCTACTGGCAAGATGATTTCTGTAAGGTGACAGGAGTTCTTGCATGCCATGTAGATGACTTTGTATGGGGTGGTTCAGACATGTTTTCTTCAGCTATTATCCCCCAACTGAAAACTGCTTTTCAAGTTGGAAGAGAAGAACATAACAGCTTCAACTACATTGGAATGGAGGTTCATTCTCTGCAGAATGAAATCAGAGTACAACAGCGTGCATACATTAAAAACCTACAGCCCATTCCTATGGATCCCATCAGAGCACCACAGTGGGAGGCTCCATTAACAGACACAGAAATGGACATGTTAAAATCCAAGATTGGACAGATTCTTTGGGTAGCAAGACAGAGCAGACCTGACATCATGTGTGACATATCTATCTTGGCGTCAAACACAAAACATGCTACAATTCAGACAATACACTGTGCAAACAAACTGATCAGAAAACTTAAATCTGAGGAAGTTACCCTCAGATTCCAATGCTTAGGAGACATCAAATACCACAAGCTAGTGGTGTTCAGCGATTCCTCAATGGGAAACCTCTCAGATGGAGGTACACAAGGAGGACATTTTGTCATCCTGATGAGAGAAGATGGAAAATTTTCACCCATATGCTGGCAATCCAGACGGATTAGGAGAGTGGTACGTAGCACGTTAGCTGGAGAGACTTTAGCACTAGCAGATGGGATTGATAGTGCTGTCTTTCTTACTACTCTCTATTCAGAGCTCATGGTTGGTGATGGCACGTGCAACATCCTACCCATTACCTGTGTAACGGACAACCATTCCCTCCTTGATGCTGTCAAATCCACAAAATGTGTAACTGAAAAGAAACTTCGGCTTGAGATCAGCAGCATCAAAGAACTTATGGGTTCTGGGACAATTCAGGAAATCATATGGACACCTACCAAAGACCAACTTGCTAACTGCTTAACAAAAGTGGGGGCGTCTGCCCTTGGACTACTGAGAGCCCTAAGTGAAGGGAAATGGCAATTTAAAGATTAAAACAAACAAACAAAAACACTACTGTTCTTTACATAAGTTAAGTTCAAGTAAATGGAGCTAAAGTAAGTAAAGTTAAAATGCTACGACCGAATGTTGTTCTAACCCGTTATGTGTTTTTTAAAGAAAGAGGGGAGATTGTTAAGTTGTAAGTAGCATACTGCGCATGTGTGAGATGTAAGGCAGTGGGAGGCGGGAGCTGTAGTTTTTTCATTCTGTTGTGTGAGGAAAGGGGGAGCGCATGTTGTTAACTGTTAATGGCGACCATTAAAGTGTGTATGCCAACGTCAGCAGTGTGATTATTGAATCAACAAGAACATGTTCATGTGGTTAGGTATACACAAGTCCTGCATAACTCTTAGGATCTACAACCCGTTCAATATAATGTACATAAGTGCTTGTTGGTAAACTTACAAATAGTCCAAAGAAAGGCTGGCACTGGTTCTATTCATCGGATGGTTGGTCAGTGTGATTCCTTAAATTAAAAAAAACACACCAAAAAACAAAGATGTTTTTCTTCTTCAGGAACAGCAGGAGATGGTGCAGACTGACAACCTGAGAGCCTCCATACCATAAGCAGCAGGGTTGCCTTTGGATGCAGGTAAGTTGGCGCGCAGGATGGCGTTGTTCAGTACATTCAGATAGGTTGGCATGCTGTGGTAGCCTTTGTTGTTGTACAAGACCTGGACACAAAGAGGCGCTATAAGCAACATTGTAGAGGTGCAACAGAGACCGTCAGGGTGCCTGTCCCACCTGAGCTGATCTGCGTACGGCTATCTTGCGGACCATTGGAGGAATGTTCCTTCCGAAGGAGGCAGGGATGGATTTCTGGATGTTCCCCACAGTTAAACCACCGTATCTGTTCCCAACCCAGACAGCACACAGGAAACACACATGTAAGATCTGGTCTAAAATGACTTACTTTGAACTGATATTTAGTACTGTTTCTTAATTTTTTATGCATCTCTGACATGACTCAGCAAACTACATCAGGAGGAGCTTGAATGTTTTGAAATATGGTAGTGAAATAAAACCCGACAGCAAAACCGCTGTATGTTGAGCTGGGGAGGCCTAGTTAAAATACATGAAGGATAGAAATAACATAAAAAAAGAGAAAAATTAGCACAATAAAACCTGTATGTATTTTAAGAGGGGAGATTTTCTATGCTGTTTTATTATTTTTGAACTCATCAATAAAGCAGTGACAACAGTTCGAGCCCTCTCCCTGATCCATGTGACAAAGTTTATCAGTGAAAAACGTGGAAATTAAACGGCGCAACTAAGAAGGAGAGGAGCTGCTTTAATCCCAACCACTTTTTCCTTCATTGTGGAACTAAAGTAGCTAGAGTTGAAAGCACCAATTAAAATCCAGGAAATATTCAATTTCAGGTTTCAACTGAAATCCCAAGTCTCAGCCGTTCTGTCAGATCAGCATTTGCTGCTCAACACGACCTGACAGCTATATCTATCAGACAAGTATACACTGTCATTACCATATGATTTTATTTAATCAGCAACATAGAATCATGACATAGATCATCATACACTTTGTTATTAATAGCTGTATGGCATCCTGACTTAGTGGTTAAGTAGGTTAATGAGTTTTACACTGCAGCTGCAGCTAGACCTGCTTTAAATGCACTTTGAAACCACGACAACGCATGAACATCTATCTAATCATCATTGAAAACAATTTAATGACTTCTTTCCGTCACAACTTGTCGCGTATGCTGAACTGACAACTCCTCTGACGGTCGGACTTCTTAATGCGCAGTATGCTATTCTGACAGCGTATGATGATCTGATGGAACACTGGCACCTGCCCAGCAATACCTGTGGAGCCGCACTCTGTCCGAAGTGAAGAGCAGATACTCAGAGACGTTCCTGCCTGTGATGTCCACCAAAATGTCCCCCGTCACCACCTTCATGAGAGGGGGGCGACCTCCGACCTCACTGGGACAGGAGAAGCCCGTGCCCTGCATAGAGCAGGTACAGCGCACCGGCTCACGGATGGAGAGAGGGAGGGTAGGAGGAGATGTAACGGGCTCTGACAAAATGACAAACATTTATCTCACACAGCATATTTTGGAATAACAGCATAATCTTTATTATTAATAGTTTGTGTTCTTCTTTTGTTTTGTTTTTTTACAGAATCATAATTTGCTTTACAGGTTTTGAACAAAATGTTCCAATGCAACAGAACAGAACAAACCCAGGCTTCTAAAAAGGGAGTTCTTTCTGAAATCAACCAACAAGAAATAAATTCTCCCACTCAATGACACACTTTGACATTCAGTTTGTCATCTACACACTGAATGACATTCATCACAAATGAGACTGGCCTCATGTTTTTAAATACATGATATGTGACAGGGTTTTATTTGAACAATATTATAAATGTGAAGTTTGAAAAAATTTGCTTGTTTGTTCTTTGAATTTATTTTGTTTATTCAACAAGTTGTTTCTTTAGATATTTATTGATGTTTTAAGTTCTGTTATGTTACTTTGGCAATTGGTGGTTACCATAGTAACTGGTAACTTATTCCCTTTTTCTGTTGCTGTCTCACTGAGATATCAGCTCTGTGTTTTCTTTACAAGAATTATATTTTAAAATATATTTTGGACACATCTGATAGTGCACAGTGGTTCATGAGTAAATTTACTGTGTTGTGTGTATATTATTAAAAGTTTTCAATGTTAATGTTTCCCATTTTAGGTATGTTCAATTGTAAAATGACCTTCTCTCTTGCTCTCGATGAAGGCGGACGCTTTTTTCCTCTGCTCCTTCCCTACCCATGCCTTCTCTGCTTGCTCTGTTTTTGTCCTGTCTATATTTTTGGAGCCTTTCTTTGCACATCATCCAAATCTACAAATTATGGATCTGGTCAACCGATCTCTTAAAGAAATTGATCAAATTTTTGACAAGAAGTCTGGGCACAAGAGAGCCTCTTGTCCTGCAGGGACGAACCCAGCGGGATCAGAATTAGAATTAGAATAACTACGAACTTGGAATCCAGAAATACTTAACAGGAACAGTCATTGCTTAGTTTCTATTACTTTTAACCCAGAAAAGGATTTAGATTAGTCACTCTAGCTTATTTTTTAGAAACTGTAGAGTACTCACTATTTAGAAATGGAATTGGATACTTAGCAACCCTGAACAGGAGCACTTAGTTTACATACTTTAGAACAACATTAAATTAGTTTTCTTTCCTTTGTTTTGTTATTTTGTTTGTATTTCCTTTTAATTCACGTAAAGCACTTTGAATTTGCCTTGTTGCTGAAAATGTGCTATATAAATAAAATGAGCCTAACCCTTGCCTTAAAATGTTAACTGCTTCTAACTGCTATGAACTGCTGCCATGTGCTCATTAGGTTAACCACCAACTGATTTTCTCTTTTCTTAGAATAAATACAATGAACCTGAATGTGTTTTTCATGAAGTCAACCTGCTGAACCTGAGACGAACATAGAAGGGCCTTTTTTACCAGTTTCTCTCCTCTATCAAGTCATAACCTGTGAAGATCAGCCACTCATGTCCATAAAAGAAATGTGTGGAATTAATGTTCAGGTAACTGGATCCATTTAGTCTTCTGCTGCCACAAAACTGTTTAAATTGGCACCACAAAAAGCAAAAGCAAAATTATTGTTGCAAATGAAATATTTACAATATCAAACTTGCAACAGATTTCTTGAATGCAATATTGGTGGGACATTACATTTCCTTCCTAGATCCACAGTCTGCAAACCAATGATATTTGGTCAGTTAGATGCAGTCCTACTGGACCTGAGACAGCGATGCTTGACCTCATGCAGCAGGGTGGGAAATTGTGATATTGGAAATGAAAAAGAACAGTGGGAGAAAAGTGTGCTATTGTACTTTGTAAAGTCATTCAGTCACAAGAGATTGTTGAATATTTGGTATGAAATTTGCAATGCAGTCACACTGTGCATGGTCAGTTGCATGGGCTGTAACTACTCTTACTGCCCACTCTGTATGTATGGCTGTTATGTTAAAACTCCAAGGTTGTATAGATGAAAAGAAAGAAAAGAGTCAGAAACATGCAGTTCAGTCATAATGACTATCATTGCTATATTCAGCAATTGTGTCCTTAGGACCTGAAATCATGCAGCCAGGATCCCAACATTCAACTTTATCTCAGTTTCTTGCCTTTGAAATACTTCAGCTCCAGCTTCACTGCGTAGCTCGGCTACTGAATGTCAGTAACTCTTATTATTAAAGGAGCATTATGGATTTTTTCCAGGCACATAGTGCCTTTTTATAGCACAATCCAGTAATACCTCCAGTTGTTATGAAAATGCTGTATATGTCAAACATGACTTAAAAGTAATTTAACTTCACATCATAGTCGTATCTGACACCTTAAAATTGGACTCTGACTCTTTACCCTTTCCAACACTCCACCTTCAGGACTTCATCATGACAATGCTCTTCCATGATGCTGTTAAGAACTATTCTTAGGAGCGTTGCACTGAGTAGGAGTTTGCATGATGAGCTCAGCAGACATGCACTTCCACCAAGTGTTTGCTAATTACTGCTGCCACTAGTCTGAAGGACCTGAGTGGGGAAGCAGCTTGGCTGGTGACTGCAGCTCTAAGGGCAAACTTTGGCCAAACAGGTGGGGCTTTTATGAACAGGTGTTAAGGCTCCCCTGAATGGTTGCCATGGGAGATTCAAAGATTTCTCAAACATGCATAAAAGAATCTGAGCAGCACTCCAGGTATGTTTTTGATGAGGGATTAACATATGAAGCTGAAAAAAATTTATTTTACATAATGCGCCCTGTTAAAGTTCTAAAGAATCTTTACTTGCATCAAACATTGGTCTTTATGTTGCAGCTGCATATCTCAGTATTGTGAGATACAAAAGAGGAATGCACACACTCTGGATTAAGACTCACCATGAATTGTGGTTGGAGGGGCAATAAAACGAGGGTCTGGGTCATCCGAGGGAGCTGGGGAAGGTGGCGGGGGCACGAAGTTGGAGAGGGGGACCCCCTGGGTGAAGGAGTCCAGACACATAGAGTCAAAGTACTGGGCAGCCAGGGTCTTGGAGTTGTTGGCGCTGGGGTTGAGGGTCTGGGCCAGCTGGTCCAGGGTGCTGTTGAAGGGGGTCTTAAGGACACATGTTGCCCCCACACCTGAGGGAAGTCGGAGGGTGTTGATGATCTTGTGTGGCCTGGCATCTGGTGACAGCGTACTCCTGCAGTTCCAAGAACCAGACAGTTACACAGCACACTGCTTCACTTATACTTGGCTCAATCCTAGGACCCCTCTTATTTAATATCTGTATGATCTCATTAGCTCAAGTTATAACAGGAAATAAGATCAGCTACCTTAACTACGCAGATGATACATAGCTCTACATTACGAAGTCACCAGGTGACTCTGAACCCATCCAATCACTGAACAGATGCTTAGAACAGATAAATGTGTGGATGTGGCAAAACTTTCTACAACAGAAACAAAACTGAATTTAGTGCCTTTTGACCTAAAGAAGAACGATCTAGAGTCGATGCACAGCTTCACTTGCTACAGCTGGAAACTACAGATCAGGCTCAAAATCTGGGATGGACTCTGACCTGAACCTTCAGAGCCACATAAAGACAGTCACAAAGTCGGCCTTCTATCACCTGAAGAACATCTCCAGGACTAGAGGACTAATGTCTCAGCATCTAGAGAAACTCATCCATGTTTATCTTTAGTCACATTGATTCCTCCAGCAGCATCTTCACAGGTCTGACTGAAAACATCAATCATCCAGCTGCAGCTGATCCAGAACGCTGCTGCTGCTGTTCTGACTAAAACCAAGAAGATAGAAAACATCACCCCAATTTTAAAGTCCTTCACTGACACCCTGTAGCTCAGAGAACAGACTTTAAAATACTGTTAGTTTGAACAACTTAGCACCACAATACATTAAAGATCTGCTGCTGTTGTATCAACCTTCCAGACCCCTCAAGTCTTCTGCTCTGCATCTCCAGAACCAAACATGGAGAAGCATCATTCAATATAATCTCTGTTTGAATAGATAACAAATAACAACTTGATAAAGTTATTTATTCAAACCTGTCTGAGATGGATGTAAGCATGTAACCAGCAAAAATTGGGAGATTTTAGATATTTGTGTGTTATTTCTGTTTACTTATTGCTTATTCGCAGGTGTGCAATTAAAATATTCTCCCATTTGGCCAGGAAGAGTGAGAAATATGAGTCCTGTGTGTTTTTGTATATTCCACAAATTTGCCACTTTCTATTCCCCCATAGCTCCAAAAACAACAAGAAAAACCAAATTATGTAACTGCTTGCATCTTAAAAGGTTGGAATGCAGCAGCAGGAGCAGGTCCAGGCACCGTTGTTGTAAGAACCACAGCTGCTGTTACCTGTATTGGGGCCTGTCTTCATTTGCGTAGGGGATGAAGTTGCCTCTGGGCTGGGTGTAGTTATGATACTGAGAAGGAGACAGGATGAGTGGTGGTAGATCCCCTGTGAAACACAACAAAACCCAGCCTTCATCACGTTTTAACCACCTGCAGCACAGCCAGCAATAAAGGCTGGAGCACAGCTTATTGATTCTAACTGAAAGGAAGAGCTCACCGATCTCAGGCACGGATAAGGCCACAGTCATAGCAACACAGACAAAGAAAGCAGGCAGGAGGATCTGGGAGAAGAGGCCCTTGGTGTTTCTCTTGGCACAGTGGAACCTCTTTATGATGAGGCCATGAAACTGACTCAGTTTCAGCCACCAGCCCTCCAGCTTGAAGCTGCCCTGCCCCTCCAGGTCTTCCAGCTCTGAGGAGGTGGGATTTTCTGGATCGCCTGCAGGGAAGAGGGATGTAATGGTGTGAAAACAATAAAATCAAACTAGAAATGTGTGAATTAGGAGACATGTTCTTTTTCATTCAGGAATTCTGACTCTTTGGTTTATTGTTTTTAAAGCAAAAAAAACAAACAAACAAAAAAACAATTGGACGGTGAGTGGATCATTTTCTCCTTCCATCTCTGCTTCCCTCTACAGTGAGACAGAACTTGAGCTAACCTCTCAGGCTGGCAGAGTCTGACTCCTGGCCGTTCTCAAACAGAGGGCAGTAATCCCCAAAGAAGTCTGCATACAGCCCCCCCTCGTCTCCACGCACTGAGCCCACAGATGAGGAAGATTTCAGTGACAGCTGGCTCTGGCTGAGCCTGGAGCACTGCACCAGATTGCTCAGCTCAACCTCAGACTTCTCGTTGTGCAGCGAGGGTCCGGTCTCAGGCGCTGGTCCATCCTGAGCCCCTGATCCCACTGACAGCTTTCCCAGTGAGCTGCCCCCAGGCGAGCTCTTCATGTCTGCAGACAGATGGGAAACCCCAGGTTACTCAGCCTGCAGGAGAAGAGGTTGAGTGGAGACTGAAGGAGTGCGGTCTGACCAGCATCACTGTTGTCCAGAGACTGGTCCTCCTCAGAGACTTTGAGGAACACTTCCTCCAGCGTGGTGTCCATCACTCCAAAGCTGGTCAGAGCCAGGCCAGCCAAGCTCTGCTCCAAAGCCTGCAAACACACACACAGTATGGTTCTAAATAAATAAAACTATCTGACTTTATTATAAATGATGGTCAAACCTTTTGCTGTGTGTCTGTATTTCTGTCTGCTCAGCAAGATTAAACAGTTAAACTAAATCCAGAACAGACATTAGCTGCTAAAAAGGAACATTCAAAGTTTGATGGGCAGTTGTTGCACTTTATGACCAGCAGCGTCTCTCAATTTAAACATTCTTTTAACTTTATGCCCTACCTCTCTTCCCTTTTTGCTCTTTTTCCTTTCCTTTCTTTTTGCAATTGTTTTTGTGATTTTTATTTATTTTTTTTTTTTACAATATTTCTTCCTAATTAAATCCCCACCAAAATCTATGTTTTTTTTTTCTAAAAAAATATTAGTAAAAAACAAGAAGCAGATAGACTGGACACACACATGTTTATTTACATAAGTGGCTTCATTTTTGTTACTCGCCAAATCAATCACAAACTTGACAAACTCCATGTCCATTATCTTTGAGACCGACACAAAGCTATTTCCATTAATTAATCTTATAAGTTGATCAATGCAATTGATAAAATTTTCTCAACGAGACGAGTGATCAAAGGAGAGCCTGCATAACAGGGTTTCTGCTGGTTGGAGCTGGTAACCAGCAGAAATCTTGGCATATCGACAAATTCAGAAGACGTCAGCAGTCGTTTCAGCCGTTGTCAAGCTGTCTGATCAGTGTGATGGATTGGGCCTTCTGATGAACGCTCAAACTAATATGCTATCAATGCAATTCCTGCAGAGATTTCCAGCCCGGATGCAGGTCCTGCAGCTCACTAGCAGGATGGAATCGATCTAAGAGAAGTTGCTAGTTCGGTCTGGCGGGAACGGCCATACCAATTTGGATGATTGGAATCAACAGAGATGCACCAGGAGACTTTAAGGCAGATGGAAATTAAAAAAGTCTGCCCGATTGAAAGAATATTGTCTGCATCTGAACTGTGTCCGTGTCGGCCTTGGCTGTCTATCTCAAATGTCCTGGATGATTTGTAAACAAGATGCTCCTTCCCACTTTGTTCCCTTCCTCAAGGCATCTGTGCAACTATGGAGCAGAGTGCTCCCACCGACTTGCTCTCAGGTAAGAACCCTGTATCAGAGACCTTAGCCTGGGAGTGGCTGGCTGTACGGGGTTCATGGATTTACTGCACACACATATCTCATGGGTACAGACACACATTCCCCGATTTTCACCACCTTTTGCTGGCCGCAAGAATGTTGCTACTTGTGCTGGGGTTTTTGTTATGCTTCCTGTTGTGTCATTTTAACACCCTGTCTTCTTCTTCTTCTTCTCATCACCAGAAGAGCATTTCCAAGCGTAATTACTTATTTACTTTAGACCACCATTTAGCTTTATACTATTATATCAGAACAAGACCTAGAGAAACTCCTGTTAGTTTATAAATTGTGGAGTACTTAGCAACCCTGAAAAAGAATCACACATGAAGAACCAACATTTAGCTTTTTCTTACTCTTACCTTTGTGTCTTTCTTTTGGTTTTGATGTTTTGTTTGTATTTCCTTCTAATTCATGCAAAGCACTTCGAACTGCCTTGTTGCTGAAAATGTACTATATAAATAAAATTACATTTACCTTCTAATAAAACACACACACACACACACACACACACACACACACACACACACACACACACACACACACACACACACACACACACACACACACACACACACACACACACACACATTTGTCACCCTATCTTTGTGGAGACTTTCTAGCAACTTCCAGTCATTTCTGCAGCCTAACCCAAACCCCAATCCTAACCAAAACTCAATTCACACTCTAGTCCTAAACCTAACCCCTGACCCAAAAACAGTGTTTCTCCTTGTGCAGACCAGGTTTCAGTCCCCACAATGCATCCAATACATGGCACATACACACCACACACACCCACACACACATACGTGGTCAGAATATGTTAAAGAAAAATAAATATATACTCTGCTTCCTTAAATTCAACAGACAAAATGCTGCTCATATAACTTCATACCATCTGTTCAAATTCCACAAATAAATTCTGCTCAATCTATAGTGCTGAGTTGTGGCTGGAATTTATCTGCAATCTTCTCAAATAATATCTAAAAAAAAAAAAAAAAAAGCATAGCTCAAACATTTTGGAACTAAACTCAGCTAACTAAAGGTTGATCCCCATGCAGACTGTCTGGAAGAAATCTGCAGATTTTCACAGACCCTGTTGACTCCAAGTGGAGCTGGTTTGTACCTGGAACAGCCTCTCAAAGCAGCCCTTCTTGACTGATTCGGAGGGCAGGACATAGGAGAGCTCAGTGTTGGAGTCGGACACCAGCAGGCAGGTAGCCACAAACTGCTGAATAAAGTCGGTGACCCGGGTTTCTGAGCAGGGTGACAGCGAAGAGGATGGAGATGAAGAGGAGGGAGACTTGGGCTGGCTGCCCTGCCCTAGAGGGTCAAACCAAGACACAAAGGCTGGTAAAGGCACCACAAGGACTGATATGTAGTCTAACAGTAACCAAATGAATCAAGAATCCAGGTTCAACTAATCAAATGTGGCAGGAACAATGTGAACTCAATCAGGATCAGGACAGTAAGGTTTAAGCATGGCTTGCAGCTTGATCATGTGGAATTTGTTTTTTTTTTTTTGTTTTTTTACACTGACAGGAAAGTTGGTGTTTATTTTAAAGCAACATCAACAATAATATTATGTTAAAGCTGCAGTAGGTAACATAAAAATGTGGGACTGATGATGTGTGAAAGCTCCTCTGCCTCCTCTCTGTTGTCTTACTATTATATGCATAAATACATCACTCCCAGTCAGAAACAACCAGAGACAGGAGGAAGGGCTTGGCAGTGACAATCATGCTTCTATAAGTGCTGCTCACTCTACTCCCCAGCTCATTTCGTACTGCTGCAGCTGTGCTAACGACAGGGACAACCTAACAATACAGGAGAGCCGTTTATCAGCCATCATGGGTGGCCATGCATTCACAGCAGTCTCTGCTGTGGGGGCGGAGCTGTATCACCCCCGAGAGGAAGGAGGAGGGGCTTGACACCTCACAGAGACAGTTACCTACTGCAGCTTTAAACATGCTCATAAAACATGGCAATGAATTTACCAAACCAAAGCAGGAGATCCTGGGCATAGACATGAACACATAGACGAATCAATGAGCATTGAGTCCTACGTTAAGTCGCCGCCATCTTCAGTGTGGCATTAGAGTGGTCAGAGGTCCATAATTCATATCCTGCATGGACTTGTTTCAATCGTTTTACAATACAAACTATCCATTGACATTACCTTTTACAGGTACGAATGAAAGAATAACATTATTCTAGAAGCAGAATATTGTGACTTTGCAGCCAGAAACTAGCTTCTAAACAACCAAGAAGTATTTCCAATGTAACTAAATTGGCCCAAAGTAACTACTCTGGTTATAATTTTCTTAGCTTAGCTAATTTTTTTCATACTGTGTAAGTTTTCTAATGAGACAGAGCTAATGAGAAACTGCTGTTAGAATGGAAGTGCATTACAGACCAGAGGATTTTGGAAGGACAGGTTGGACAGGACGAGAGCTGGAGCTGCTTTTCTTCAGTCTTCTGTTTCACAGCTCATTTCCACAATGTCACAACTATGCCGTTCAGATGTTCAGATTCTACAAGTCAATGCCCAATATGCTGAAAATCTGTTTTTTCAGAATGTGAAGAATCAGGGATGAATTTTCTATTACACTGTTAGATAATTTGTCTTTCATCCTTGGCTTTAGCCTGTGTACCAGGACGTCGCAGAAATCACTGGACTGCTCCCACTTGACCAGCAGACTGAAGCCCTTCCATTGTTGGTAGCATAATATAAATATATCTGTATTTTAATGTACTCTTCTTTTTTTTTTTTCTTTTTTTTTTTACTTTTTGTGTATTTTTAAGTGAAATACCTCAGTCTGAAGTCTTAGGGTATTGTCTATGCTGTCCATAGCATACTGTAATTAAATATTTTTTCCTAAAAAAAAAAAACAGTAAGAGAAGTATGTAGCTGATGTTTGACAATGACTGATTTATCAAAGTGTATTGTTTTTATAATAAAATACCTAAAAATTAAAAGGAGCATTTTTTCTTCATATCTTGAAACGACAAAATGAACATTAAATTATGGAATTGTGAAAATATGTTCATGAACACACCTCTGTAAAGCCGTGTGTCTGTTCATCAATGTCAATATAAAAGCGATTGGTCAGAATATGTTGTATCAAATATAAACATTGTGCTCTTTATTCAGAAAGCCTCCAAAACAATTAATCACATCAACAAGTTAGAAATGTTGTATTTAGTGCTTTTTTGATTCTCAAATATATTATAGAAATGTGTGTGAGAGAATGTATCAGTGAGATGAATTAACTTAAAATACTTTGCATTTTAGGAAGTTCGGTCCATTTACTTGGATTATCTTAATGGAAGATATGCCACAGTCAATAAGGCGGACCCTGCAGTAACGGGCCGACCCGATCAATGAGGCATCTATGTATTCATGTCTGTAATCCTGGGGATAGAAACATTTCTTATAAAATAAATAACAACTGGATGTTGTTAAAACTGCACTTACAAATATCAGGAAAAGTCCTAAAGACTTTCCAAAAGGCTTTACATTTTGGAAAGGTTCTCATAATTTGGGTTTCCAAACCCTTTTGTTTGCTTTTGGAAACAGTCAGCTAATGTACTAGGAAAGAGTACATTAGCTGACTAATGTACTCTTATTCCACTAATGACTAATGTGCTTAATTCCACAAGCAGTCAGGTTTCATAGAAAACTGTTGATCAAGACCTCTTTAAAAGATTATGGGACTGTGAGGTTACTTGGAAGGAAAATCTAAAGAAATAAGCGAGGGCTCAAGGCTGTAGATACATACCTCTGCCTTCACTTTGCTTTTTCACCAGCGTCAGTTTGTATCCATCTCCATAAGTGCTCTTCAAGAAAAGTGGTGTTCCACAGCACTTCAGCTTTCCATGTGAGATGATGGCAATGCGATCTCCCAAAAGATCGGCTTCATCCATATGATGGGTGGACAGCAGGATGGTCCGGCCTGCAGCAGGCGTACAAACAGATAATTACTGACAGCAACACATTAAAGGACAAGAGGAACATTGGCAGCAAAGCTTTGAAAACACATGTGGGGCATTGCAGGAAACATTAGCATAAGTCAATGTTGTCAACGGCAAACAGGATCTAAACTACAATACGACCTCCATAAAACTCTGAGCCAGGAGGACTTCACTACACATGAAGAACAGGAAGTCAGACAACACTTGATGAGGCTCATCCCCTTGTGTTTAAGTCAGCAGTTACACACACACACACACACACACAGCTAATGTTACAACACTTTAAATATCAGCCTGGATGGAAATAAGACTGCTTTAAGATCCACTCACCCTGTTTGTACTTGAGGATCAGGTCCCAGATGGCCCTGCGGGCGTAAGGATCCACCCCCGCAGTGGGCTCGTCCAGAATGACGGCCCTGGAGCCGCCTACGAAGGCGATGGCCACCGACAGCTTCCGCTTCATCCCACCTGACAGGGTCTGGACCAAGCTGTGGCGCTTGTTAGATAGCTCCAGGTCCACAATCATTCTGAACACACACACACACACACGCACACACACCCAATCAAGTCAAGTTTATCTGTGCAGCACATTTCAGGAGCAAAGTGCTTTAGATGATTAAAACAGAACACAACAAACTACAGCAAACTACTAAAAAAGAAACATTACAGTCCAGTAGCAAAATAAAAGTCATAAACAGCTGTAACCCAATCTCAAATGAATCTATGTTTCAAATACAACTCTAAACAGGTGGGGTTTTAGTCTAGATTTAAAGGAACTCAGTGTTTCAGCTGTTTTACAGTTTTCTGGAAGTTTGTTCCAGATTTGTGGTGCATAGAAGCTGAATGCTGCTTCTCCTCATTTAGTTCTGCAGAGCAGAACGAGAACCAGAACCAGAGGGGTCTGGAAGGTTGATACAACAGCAGCGGATCTTTAATGTATTGTGGTGCTAAGTTCTTCAGTGATTTATAAACTAACAACAGTATTTTATAGTTTATTCTCTGAGCTACTGAGCCAGTGTAGGGACTTAAAACTGGATGATGTGTCAGGTCTCCCAATCACCAAGGTTTCTAGTGGTGGGACGGGACTTTAACTTCTGTTTAGATACAGACCATGTCCATCCATCCATCCATTTTCTTCCGCTTATCCGGGGTCGGGTTGCGGGGGCAGCAGCTTCAGAAGGGAGGCCCAGACTTCCCTCTCCCCAGCCACTTCTTCCAGCTCCTCCGGGGGAACCCCAAGGCATTCCCAGGCCAGCCGAGAGACATAGTCCTTCCACCACCGTCTCCTGGGTCTTCCCTGGGGCCTCCTCCCGGTGGGACGTACCCGGAACACCTCACCAGGGAGGCGTCCAACAGGCATCCTTACCAGATGCAGGAGCCACCTCAACTGGCTCCTCTCAACGTGAAGGAGCAGCGGCTCTACTCTGAGTCCCGGATGACCGAGATTCTCACCCCATCTCTAAGAGAAAGCCCAGCCACCCTGCGGAGGAAACCCATTTCAGCCGCTTGTGTCCGTGATCTCGTTCGTTCGGTCATGACCCAAAGCTCATGTCCATAGATGAGGGTGGGAACGTAGATCAACCGGTAAATCGAGAGCTTTGCTTTTTGACTCAGCTCTCTCTTTACCACGACGGACCGGTACAGCACCCGTTTCACGGCAGACGCTGTGCTAATCCACCTGTCTATCTCCCGCTTCCTTCTTCCCTCATTCATGAACAAGATCCCCAGATACTTAAACTCCTCCACTTGAGGCAGGACGACCCCCTGACCCGGAGAAGGCACTCTACCCTTTTCCAGCTCAAGACCATGACCTCGGATTTGGAGGCATTATGTCTCCTCCCAGCTGTTTCACACTCTGCCGCGAACCGCTCCAGCAAGAGCTGCAGATCACGATCTGATGAAGCCAACTGGACCACATCATCTGCAAAAAGCAGAGATGCGATCCTAAGGCCACCAAAACGGATCCCCTCAACACCGTGGACAGAATTTTGCAGCCTAGAAATTCTGTCCATGAAAGTAATGAACAGAATCTGTGACAAGGGGCAGCCTTGTCGGAGTCCAACTCTCACCAGAAAAGAGCCCGACTTACTGCCGGCAATGTGGACCAGACTCTGACACCAGTCATACAGGGACCTGACAGCCAGTATCAAAGGGCCTGTTACCCCATACTTCCGGAGAACCCACCACAAGCCCCCCCTAGGGACACGATCAAACGCCTTCTCCTAGTCCACAAAACACATGTAGGCTGGTTGGGCGAACTCCCACACACCCTCCAGGACCCTGCTGAGGGTGTAGAGCTGGTCCAGTGTTCCACGACCAGGACGAAAACCACACTGCTCTTCCTGAATCCGAGGTTCGACCATCCAGCGGACCCTCCTCTCCAGGCACCCTGAATAGACCATACCAGGGAGGCTTAAGAGTGTGACGCCCCTGTAATTGGAGCACACCCTCCGGTCCCCCTTTTTGAACAGGGGGACCACCACCCCAGTCTGCCAATCCAGGGGAACTGCCCCCGATGTCCATGCGATATTGCAGAGTCGTGTGAGCCAACACAACCTTACAACATCCAGAGCCTTAAGGAACGGGTGTCCACCAACGGGTTTGAGGGTTGCCACCATGACAGGCACCAACAACCTTGCGGCTGCAGCTCCAATAAGCCACCTCGGCAATGGAGGCACGGAACATGGTCCACTCATACTCAATGTCCTCCACCTCCCCCGGAACGTGTTCGAAGTTCTACCGGAGATGGGAGTTAAAGCTCCGTCTCACAGGGGATTCTGCCAGACGTTCCCAGCAGACCCTCACTACACGTTTGGGCCTGCCAGGTCTGATCGGCTTCCTCCCCAACCACCGGAACCAACTCACCATCGGGTAGTGGTCAGTGGACAGCTCCGCACCTCTCTTCACCCGAGTGTCCAAGACATACAGCCGCATATCCAATGAAACTATGACAAAGTCGATCATCGAACTGTGGCCTAGGGTGTTCTGGTGCCAAGTGCACATAAGAAAACCCTTATGTCTGAAAATGGTGTTCGTTATGGACAATCCGTAACAAGCACAGAAGTCCAACAACAGAACACCACTCAAGTTCAGATCGGGGGGGCCATTCCTCCCAACCACGCCCCTCCAGGTCTCACTGTCATTGCCCACGTGAGCATTGAAGTCCCCCAGGAGAACAAGGGAGTCCCCAGGAGGGGCACTCTCCAGTACCCCCTCTAAGGACTCCAAGATGGGTGGGTAATCTGAACTGTTGTTCGGCCAGTAAGCACAGACAACAGTCAGAACCACGTCCTAAGAGCCAGCTTCTGCAGCCGAGGATCAGACTGCCAGGGTCCCCTCCCTCGTCTGCCGCTCGTAACACAATGCACCTGACCCCTTTGGCCCCTCCGACAGGTGATGAGCCCATTGGAAGGGGGACCCACGTCTCCTCTTCGGGATGAGCCCGGTCAGGCTCCATGGGTAAAAGCCCAGCCACCAGGCACTCGCCCTCATGCCCCACTTCCAGGCCTGGCTCCAGAGTGGGGCCCCGGTGACCCGCGTCCGGGCGAGGGAACACGAAATCCAAAGTTAGTTTCCATCATAAAGGGAGACAGATCCTGTCTCCCTTCTAAATCAGCTAAAATATCAATCTTATTTATGGAAGGTTTAAAACTAACATATGCCTGGAGGCGGATGCATCCACAGGATAGAGATTATTCATCTTGTTCGCATCCACACAATACCCATACCCGAATAGATAATTTTTTGATCTCCAGTCAGATATTTCTTCAAGTGATATATAGTGAATCCCTTCCAAGTTTACTTAGTGATCAGTCTCCATTGGTGATGTCAGTGTCTATCCCTGACAAGGTAGAAGAAAAGTACAGATGGAGGCTCAACTTTACCCTCTTAAAACAACCTGAATTCTCTACTTTCATTAGGGAACAAATTAATTTCTTCATTTTAACAAATAGATCATCTGCTCAAAATATTTGACCAAATGTGGCCCGCCTCCACATTTGGTCAGGCCCCCTGAACAATACCAGAGAGGATTTAGTTTTTTTTTCATATACCGTATTTTCCGGACCATAAGCCGCTACTTTTTTCCTAAGCTTTGAACCATGCGGCTTATATGTGGATTTTTCTTCAACCACCAGGGGGCTCTTTAGCAGGAAGTAAATCATTGGAAGTCAAAATTGGAAATCAAAGAAGAAAGCGCCCATTAAAACGGAATTAGGTTTTAATAAGGAATTGAAATTTGAAAATGTTGTTGATCAGTTAAATAGCATTGAGGGGAAAAAGAAGATTTTTCGTTTTTTTAAATACTGGGATCATTATGAGAATTTGAGGTATAGATATTAGGATCCAGTAGATGGCAGTAGTGCAACAATAATGGATGCAACCTGCCCATGAAATCTAAAGAAGAAGAAGAAGAAGAAGAAGAAGAAAGTGCCCATTTTCATTTAGTACATGCTAGTAGTAGACATGAAGGATCAGCACTTTTACTGATCCGTTACCGTTCGGAAACTACCGTAATCAGTTCAGTTAAATCTAAACTTGGCAACTTTTTCTTTTTCAACCATAATAAATAATATTCAATTGACCTGTTATGACTCAGATTTTAGCTGTCCGCCCCCCTCTGCTGCTGCTGCATCGTTGTGGAAAACATGGAGCGGCAGAGAAATCTGAGGCTTATTTTTTGTAAAAAATAAAACAAAAATGTTACAAAAATGTTATGTTTACTGGTTTAAAAAACAACAAAAAAAAAAAAAAACAACAACTTTGGGGTTGCGATTTATAGTCCGGTGTGGCTTATAATCTGGAAAATATGGTATTTATTTCATAAATAGTGTTATTTCCTGGATTTTTTCTGCGAAGGACCCAGAGAGGGTTATTTGATTGTGCTTTCTGGAAAACAATAAATTTTTACATTTAGGCACTCCTGCAATTGTCAGACTTTTTCTGTTACAAACTGACTCCGGCCCCCCACCAGAGAAGGGAAAAGTTATGTGGCCCTCACAGGAAAAAGTTTGGGGACCCCTGTCCTTGAGCAAGGTGGAAGGAATGGGTGTTTTCCAGACTCCTTCACTCAAGCTGTTATAACAGTCATCCATATAACAGTCATCCAATCTCACTCCTCAATACAGATTATAACTTAGTTACAAAAATGATAGCAAAAATATTGGAAACGTTTCTACCTTTACTTATCAACCTGCATCAAACAGGGTTTATTTTTAAAAGATTTTCCACTAATAATTTGAGGCATTTATCATAATACATATGATTAACAAAAAAAAGATGCCAAGTGTGGCCGCCTCATTTGATGCCGAAAGGTTGAATGGCAATACCTCTTTTCTGTCCTTAAGAAATTTGGTTTTGATGACAGGTTTGTCAATTTGATACAATCTCTTTATAGATCCCGTCAAGCTAGAGTTGTTACCAATGGGATCACCTCTGAGTCATTTTGGCTGTAAACAGGCAACAGACAGGGAGATCCAGTTAGTCCCGCCATCTTTGTGCATCTTTGTGCTTGCCATCAAGCCATTGGCTGAGGCCATTAGAATAAATCATAATATTAGTGGTTTTGCACAAGATTTCATTTTATTTTTAACCAATCCAGAACGCTCTCTTTGTCACCTTCAGGAACTACTGAGTAAATACAGCTCATTTTCTGGATACAAAGTTAACGTGGAAAAGAGTGAGGTTTTAGTGATGTCTGTATTTGACCACAGTAAAGTTAAAAACATGTCTAATTTCAAATGGTCTCCTGAGGGTTTTAAACATTTAGGGATGTTTGTTGAAAGAAATCTTAAAAATCTCTTTAAACTCAACTTAGCTAGCCTCCTTCAGAAGGGGAGTGAGGATTTAGGAAAATGGATGGATTTACTTCTCACATTACTTGGTAGAATTAATGTCAAAGATGAATATCCTCCCTAGGTTTCTATACATGTTTCAGTCACTTTCAATTCATGAGCTGGATTCGACAGGATCTATGAGTAATACTGATACCATCTGTCTCTCACCCTCTCTCTGAATCATAACATTTTTATTCAATCCTTATTGATTACCCCCTTCATCCATTTTAGTCTATCTTGTTTTTTTGTTGTTATATTATTGTAAATGTATTTTACTTTAGGTATGTCTCATTGTTTGAATTTTACTTGATCCTGAATCAGTTTTGTCCAGTCAGTTAACAATTGTGATGTTGTTACTAAAAGATCCAAAATAAAGTATTCTAAAAAAACCAACTGGGGTGATGTTTTCTATCTTCTTGGTTTTAGTCAGAACAGCAGCAGCAGCGTTCTGGATCAGCTGCAGCTGGATGATTGATGTTTTCAGTCAGACCTGTGAAGATGCTGCTGGAGGAATCAATGTGACTAAAGATAAACATGGATGAGTTTCTCTAGATGCTGAGACATTAGTCCTCTAGTCCTGGAGATATTCTTCAGGTGATAGAAGGCCGACTGCTTATTTACCATCGACTCAGCTGCAGTCAGGTTGCAGTCCTATTCTGATTTGTAGCTTAAATCCACAAGCAGACAGAATTCTGCTGCTTTCACATTTACTCAGTGAGCATAAAGCAGGGTTGATTCCTTCAGAAACATAGAGCTAGTTGCTAAAGCTGATCCAAGGAAGGTTTGACTGTGTACAGTACTGTAGAAAATTAAACCCACCAAAATGAACTTGGTGTACTTATATTACACTTATGCCAAGGTTCACTCACTGTTAAATTCAGGCTGTGGTAGAACACAATGAAATACTTTACTATTGTTAGCAGCTGATGTCCAAGAGACATTGACTTTCAACAATAAACAATGTTCATGTCTGCACAGTGGGAGCTGACAGCAACATGGAGCTGCACCAGGCACAGCAGGCTGGTACTCACTTGTCCATCTCCTTGCGGATGTCGTCCTCTGCCATGCCCTTGAGCCTGGAGTAGAACCACAGGTGTTCCTCTACACTGAGCTTATCAAACAGAACGTTGTGCTGCGGACACATGCCGAGGTTCTGACGGATCCGATCCATTTCGGTGCGGATGTCGTGGCCGTATATGGTGGCAGAGCCGGAGGTGGGAGGAAACAAGCCTGTCAGGATGGACCTTTGATGAGGACAGAGACACACACGAAAAGCATGGTTTGTGGGTTCTGCCACTATGAGCCTAATTCAGTCTGGAGTGACTGATCTAATGACTGATGTGTAAATAATTACCTTTGTTCTGTATTTTTTCCGTAAATTATCCAAATGGTTTTATTGCAAATAGTCTGATCATTGTAGTTTGAATATAAATAATTTGAACTGAAACGGCCCATGAGGCTGATTTGTTGGAAGAAAGCGATTTAATGATTCTGGTTATTTTGATGAGGGACAAACTGAAATTATTGTGGGATGTAATTTTAAAGCAGCATTTGAAGCAAATTAAGAAGTGAATGAGGGGCTGTCCAAGCTGCCTGATCCAACAGTAAAAACATAACATGCCTTTTTCAAATTCAAATTATATTTAAAACAAAATCTCCTGTAGCAGTCTGCATTGCAGTGAATTTGAAGAAGCCTCTGACTGAAGATAGTCTGCTTACTCAAGACAGTGTCATGAAGAGGATGGTCAGGGTTGTCCATAATTTCCTTGAATTTATGAATAATGCTTCTTTGGACTTTTTAGGTCATTATTATGCACGTGGCCATGTTTTGACACATTTCTGTATAATTTGCTAAATGCTTCGTAAACAACTCCGATCTCTGGCTGCAGAGTGGTCTGCACAGGGTTTGCTATCCAGGCAAGAACACAATGATCTAACTGGTTCTAAGATGTGATCTGATAGTGGCTGCAGTTTTGTGTGCTTCTTCATTCTCACTAAATCACAACATAAATACAATCAATGAGATGCTCCATTAAAGCAAAAACACAGTTTGGCTTCCTCCTTACATGGTGGTGGTTTTTCCAGCTCCATTGTGTCCCAGGAAGGAGACCACCTGGTTTTCATAGAGGTTGAGGCTCAGGTTGTTGAGGGCCAGTTTACTGCCAGTCTTGTACACCTTGGTCAGTTTGTCTATGCAGACCACCAGGCTCAGGTGACTCGGCTCCTCCTCCATGCCCCGCATCTCCTCTGCAGTCACAGATGACACAGGACCACAACAACACTTTAAAAAATAGTATAAACAATGCAACTTGTTTCTAACCTATCTCGCCTCGTCACTGTGATTTTAGCGCAGGGGTCCCCAAGCTACGGCCCGCGGGCCGGATCCGGCCCGCCTCCTCATACCAGAGAGCATTCAGTGTTTTTTTTCATATATTGTATTTTCCGGTTTATATGTGGATTTTTCTTCAACCACCAGGGGGCTTTTGAGCAGATGTGAAACTAACTTTCCCTCAATGGAATATATACTAGTCAGTCCCAGTCACCGTTTCACTCACGGTTTTTTCCATTTGCATTCTGGGTAAAAATCTATCTAAAAGCGCGAGAGTGTTTCGTCCCCCCCGCTCGACAGTTTCAAAGACAGAACAGACGATGCCAGTTTTAAAACTGGCATCGTCATCAACATCCTGCCTTTCCAGTATTCCATGTAGGTTAGAGTTCCAGCTCAAACCTGAAGGTGTTTTAGGGAAAGGTCCAGAATGTGACCTGAATGCATTCACACCCATCTATAAGCCTGAAAGGACATGTTATCTCTAAAGAAGCATGCAATAGTGCCAGCTGTGAACAGATCTTAACTCCAATTAAAAAGAACTGATTTGGCATTTTTTGCTTAGATCTTCTCCTGTAAACCACCCAGCAGAGTAAACTGTGACTCTGACCTTGTTACACCTGGTAAAACCAGAAATACTGCTACCAAATTAGACTTGTTTTCATTTTCTGTGTCTTCTAAGAGACAAATACAAGTTTGCCAAAGATATGAATCAATCTTAAACTAGGAATGCACCGACTGCAGTTTTCTGGTTGATCGCTATGGGGGAATTTTTCTGCCATAATTCGAGAGCACACATTTCCAGTCTGAAAGCAAGATTACATCTTTTCTTCTCAAAACTTTTAATACTTTTGCTTACATGTTCATTTTGAAAACAGGACTTCATGTCTTTCTTCTCAAAACTTGTATGTTTGTACTCAAAACTTCTCCTGGTGCTCTTGCAGAACTCTCTGCTCACTTACAAACCATCCTCTGCTTGCTGTAGGAACAAAAATGCAGTGTTGCCTGGCAACCTCTCAGCCAATAGAATGAAAGTGTTGTACTGGGAGTGTTTGTTTCCTTCTGTGCCTGTGTGGCTATCATCATTTGTAGCAACCTGCGCCACCTAATGGATGTAGGGACAAACGACGTCAGCTTTCTGCTCCATGTTACGCTAAACATCCGCCAGCAGCTCGCTGCTGATCACTAACAGCTAACCCAATCAAAGACAACATAGTCACGACATGATGTCTGTCTATTTAAATATATATATTTATTTATAGGGGTGAAAGTAGTTTGCAATTCTTGCCAGTACTATGACAAAAATCGTCAGTGGCTCATTGAGCGAACCAAAACAAATAAAATCATAAATATTTTATTGTATTATAGCCTACCTGTCCTTTAAGTTATTTACAAACTTAAAGGACTTTTCCTTGAATTTGTTTTGAATAAAGTTACTCAGTTACATTTGAAATCATATCCATTAATGAGTAAAGATAAAAAAAGAAAATGGCAGAAAAAATGGCATTGATCTTTTGGCTGGGTTCTTATAGTGTTGCATCAATGACAAGACAGAGGAGCAAGGAAAACCTGTCAAGTTTAGTTCAAGTTATCTTCTGAGAAAAAGAAAAGCCCTTGCTGAATTTAATGCATCAGTTTAACTGTAAGCATAGGCAGCAGGTTTATCATACATTGTAAACTTGAATAATATTTTAACAACAAATGAAAATGTCAGTTTTATCAGGTACTTGTGATTATAATTTGTATTGACTGAAACTGACAACAGAAAATCGGTTTGGAGTCGGTTATTTAAAACTATTAGATGGGAGTAACAAACAGCAGCTGACATAATATATTGGAAATCAATGTCCCATTAAAATACACATAATATTTTCTGTTGCTTTTTTATTTATAAATGTTGTCGAGAAAAGTCGAGCTCAGCCCACTTCCCCATGCTGGAGATTTTAGTTTAATAATAACAATAAATAAAGTTATCTTTAAAACTGATTACACAGGTGATATCAAGACCCAACAGTAGAGTCAGACGGTAATAAAATTAATCTGGTTGTGTGTGTTGTTATTGTGTCTTGCTTTAATTCTACTTTTTTCTATTTAATCATAAAAAAATCATAGTCTGACAGAAGGAAAGTTATGAAACAGGAAAAGCAGGTTTCCTGGAGAAAGAGGAAGTTTCCAGCATGCAGTTATTAAAAATAGTTCAGACTGCTCATTTTGGGCACTAAAGGTTTAAGGAATAAAAACTAGACATTTTGAGTAATTGGATAAAACCCAGAGTAAAATACTTAAATTAATAATGATAACTTATGATTAAGCCGATAATTAATATTGGTTTAACCGGTGGTTGATGTTGGTTTGATTATAAGAATATTTACACTTACTCTTACACTTATGGAAGTACTTAAAGGAGAAAGAAGTAACTGTAACATGGTGTCAAATGATTAGAATAATGAATTATTATTGGTTTCTTTTCAGAAATGTCTGTAATAACACATTATGATTATAAGAGTAACTAATAAGTAATGGTTATTATAATATTATAAATGAATGCTAAATCAGAGAAACTAAAAGGTTATAAATGTGATTTTGACATTGAACTGGAAATGGTGTAAAGTGTGTAACTGTAACTAAAGGTCACTGATGTTGTGTTGGAGGTAGATGGTAGGTGAAGGGTCAGGTGGAAAGAGGAACTGATGGGAGAGCGGAGGTGTCCAACGCCTTATTGCTAAACTTCAACTTACCTAAGAGAAGGTTAGACACAAGAGGGCTGTTGAGCAACCTGGGACACTGGTACAGACATCAGGTCATGTCCAAAGATGGTGATGGATATGAGATTATCGGTCCAAGCAGTCAGCCAATGAAACAGGCACAGCAACAAAGCTAGCCAATGCAAATGCACCAAAAGGGTGGGTATATCCTATATAAGGTGAGTGCAAAGAGGAGTCTTTGGTTGGATCCTTCAGGCAGCTTCGAGCCAAGATCGAGATGGACAAAGATCTCTGCAGCTGAAGAAGAGCCGGGGCCACAGAGCCGAAGACTGTTCTGCACATGGGGACCAACCCGTTAGCCCCGCAACATGTGGCTTCAAATCACACTTTTCTCAGCTGGGTTCGAGACCCCAAAGACAAAGCCAAAGACAAAGACCAAGGCAAAGATGAAGATAAAGACAAAGATAAAGAACAAAGGCAAAGAGGAAGAACTGGTGTGTTCCTTCCGTGAGACCAGCTCTTCTACATCTCGAGAGACCAGAAAGATCGTGAGACGAGGAGAAAGGAGCTACAGAGCTGCAAGACAAGAAGGAGAGGGCCGCTACGAGCATGAGGAAGTCACCCTGAGGCCCGAGATCTGCCGCTCTGACTCAGTACTCTTCCTGTACTGGGAGCCTCCTGCTGCTGCAACGCCTTTTTCATCATCAGGCCAGTTCTGGGGTTCAAAATGCCAAACTCCGTCCATCTCTCTCAAAGTTTTTCTTTTTTAGTTCACAGTGTCAGCATTAGGGAAAGATAGGCTAGATTATTGATTTTACTTATTTGATTATTTCTGCTACTAATTTAAGCTGTACTGACCCTTGCAAAATTGCCTTACTAATAAAATACTTAGGATTAAGAAAATCTAAAAGATGTTGTGGACATTCAGTTAATGAGTCACCTTAAAGTTCTTTGATGGTTGTAAAATAGCTATGAAGTTTGATTCTGGGAGGAGAAAGTGGAAAATGTTTTATAGGTTGCTTTTAGCCAAAACTAAAACAACACCCTTGGGACTCGCCCGAGTCACTAAAACCAACCTGGTTCAATAACAAGTGCAAGTTGTAATAAGAGAAAGAGCGACCGTTAACAGGTGTGCTCTGTGAAGCTAGCTGATTCCGGGCTGCTTTATCTGGCTAGTTCACAGGGTGAAAAAGGGTGGGACATCTGGATGGAGGTCGTCAGAAACCAGGCTAGTCTTTCTCGCACCCAGCTTAAACAGAGTTTACTTCAGTTCTGGGTAGGGTAAATCTCGGCAGATTTAGGAAACTCAATTCACCCGTTAGACGGAGAGCTGGGAGCAACATCTCCCTCCTCTCAGAAGAGGAAGTAGAGAGAGAGAAGGGGGGGGGAGGTGTTGTGCAACAACAATGTGCTCCTTTAAATAAATATAGCTTAACACCAACATGTCCTCATTTCCTTTGTGATGAGCTGAACTTTGTTTTGCTCATCACAAAGTAACTAAAGTACAATTGTAAAGAGGTACTAAGTGCACATTTTTATCAAAAATAACTGTAGTTTTACTTAAGTAGCTTATCTTATTTTTGTACACTTTCCACCTCTGCTGGCATGTAGAAACATTGATAAATAATTTTATCTTGTAGCATCTGCAGTAACTTTGGGTATCACCGTCTTTTTTTTTTAATTTTTTTTAACAAATTAGTTATTGTTTTCTGCACTGTTAGCAAGTTTTGATTTCGCTTGAATTAAAAATTCACTGTCCCACTGCGTTTTCACGGTTTTTATTTTAAAGTCTATAAATGATAAGTGATTTATTGTTCATCCTGTCCCAGTGCAAGCAGCATTTTGTTATGTCTGTGGCCCACCTGTGTAAATTGTCCCAGTCCTTAAATCAAATGCAACAATCCAATCAGCAACCACTGCCTTTTATAAGAAGATGAGTGTACTATGTGCTACTGTTTAAAAGAATTGTTTTCGAGGTATGCTGTGTTGTTTTTAATTGAGAAAAAATCCACTGACACTCAGATTAGATATATTTTGCAGCTCTTGAATATAGTTGGATCTACATTGGGCTGGTGAACAGTTGCTCACGCATAACATTATGACGACTGACAGAAGAAGCCCAAGGTGAGTAAGTTTTTAATTTTATTATGTTTGTTTTCTAGGCAAGACAGTAAGTATTTTGTTCAAGAGGGTGGGCTGGGACTTAGATACCATGTTTAATCGTTTCTATCACACTCGTGAGGAATTCTATACTCTTTCTCATTCTAAACTGAGTTATGCAGGTTGATGTAACACAGACAAAGAAGGGGGGACAAGTCACTTTGGTCACATGGAACGTTAAAGGTTTGAATAATCCTGTGAAGAGGGGTAAGATATTAGCACACTTAAAGACAATGTCTAGCGACATAATCTTTCTTCAGGAAACCCACCTTAACAAGAATGAGCACATAAAACTGAGATGCAGGTGGACAGGGCAAGCTTATCATTCTACTTGTGCAGTGAGAGCTAGAGGCGTGGCAATATTATTCAAGAAAGGTACATCTTTTATCCATAAGTCAACCATATCCGACAAGGAAGGTAGATATTTAATACTAGTTGGAGAATTGTATTCTGTCCCTATAACTCTGGTTAATATATATGGCCCCAACATAGACTCTCCTCTTTTTTACAAACATGTTTTAGCCCAAATACCTGACATTTCGCAAACTAATCTAATCATTGGAGGGGATCTAAATCTTGTATTAGATCCATACTTAGACCGTTCATCAACACGTAGAGCAGCGGCCTCTAATGCTAGTATTTTTCTTAAGGAATATCTAAATAACTAATTTGTTCGATAGCTGGAGGATTTTTAACCCGCAGGGGAGAGCCTATTCATTTCACTCAATTATTGCCCTATACAAGTGAAGTAAAATATCACAATATAGCAATTTCAGATCATGCCCCCCTTTCTTTAGATTTACATTTAGATAATTTGAGCCAAACCGAAAGGATGGAAATTAGACCCACAATTGTTGAAAGAACCAGAATTCTGCAAGTTTATCAGAGAGCAGATTACATTTTTCTTTGAAATGAATGACCTTCCCGGAACGTCTCCTTCAATATTGTGGGAAACTATGAAGGCCTATTCAAGGGGAAGTATTATATCCTTTCAAGCAGCAAGGAAGAAAAGGAACCGAGCAGAGTTGGTAGATTTAGAGCAACAAATTAGGTGTCTGGACAAGGATAACGCTACACACCCCTCTACAGAAACTCATAAAAAAAATTCTTTCTCTAAGATATAAATACAATCAATTAGTGTCAAATAATATCACTAGAGCTTTTATTTTTACATGACAGAAATATTTTGAATTTGGAGAAAAGCCTAATAAATTACTGGCAAGACAATTAAGGAAAATGGAAAGTGACCATACAATTAACAAAATCAAATCAGAAAATGGGGAAATTTTAACCTCACACAAAGACATTAATCATAGATTTAAACAGTTTTATGAATCATTGTACTCCTCCAATGCTGTAAAAGATGACTTACTTATACAGAAGTTTTTAGATAGCTGTAATCTCCCAACCTTAACTCAAGAAGACAAGAGCTCTCTTAACGCAAATCTCTCTTGTATAGATATTCAGGTTGCTATTAAAGAATGGGAAATCGCCTGGTCCCGATGGATACCCTGGGGAATTCTATAAAGAATTTAGTGACCTTTTATCACCATATTTGTTAAAAATGTATATCCAAGCAAATTTAGATAACATACTACCGCCTACTATGAGAGTAGCCACTGTAATACTAATACCCAAAAAAGATAAGGACCCTGAGGAAGTGGGTAACTACAGACCAATATCACTGCTGACCTATGATCAAAAAATACTTGCTAAAATTCTAGCTAATAGGTTGAGTTTATTAATTGACAAATTAATTCATCCCGATCAGACGGGTTTTATACCAAACAGACACTCTTTCTTCAATTTGAGACGTCTTTATAATGTGATCTACTCTCAGAGGGAGGAAACTTCTGATTTAGCTGTCCTTTCCCTTGATGCGGAAAAGGCCTTTGACCAAATATCTCTTTGCGACCCTGAGAAGATACGACCTTGGTGAGGACTTCGAAAAATGGTTAAAAATGGTTAACAATCCTTGTGCTAGAATTGTCACCAATAAGACATTATCTCCTGCATTCCAATTACATAGGGGTACCAGACAGGGTTGCTCGCTGTCACCCTTACTTTTCGCCTTAGCCTTAGAACCACTTGCACAATCAATTCGCGCCAACCCCCTTGTACAGGGATATACTACTAAAGGGACAATAAACAAAATTTCCTTATATGCGGATGATATCCTTTTGTTCATAACCAATCTTCAGTGTACTGTACCAGCTGTCCTAGATATAATCTCTCAGTTTGGCAGGTTTTCCGGTTATAGGATCAACTGGTCTAAAAGTGAATTGATGCCAATTAAGCTCAAAGACTCTTCGATCTTGGAAAGTATGCCTTTTAAAATAGTTAGTAATAAGTTCACCTACCTTGGCATAGAGATTACTAGGGATTTTAATTCACTGTATGAAGATTACGGTTCTCATTAGCAAATAATTTAAAGCAATTTAATAAAACTTGGCAACACCTTCGGCAATATATTGATAACTATTTGAAGAGGATTTGATCTGAACCTCGGTGTGTTAAGATATAAGTCCTAGGGAAAGGGAGGGAAAGGGAAGGGGGTGGGCCATGGGAGTGTTTTTGTTGACATCATTTCTGTTTTGTTTGTCTGATGTTTTATGTTCACATATGGAAAAATGAGGACAAATTTGTATTGTTGATGTTTCATTGTCCAGGTCTGATCCCTCAATAAAATTGTTGACAACTAATTATGTAAAGCACCTTGAAATGCCTTGCTGCTGAAATGTGCTACACAAATATAATTTGATTGATTGATTCCATTTTCATCTTTTACTGAAGTTTTGAATTTTTTCACAGAAACACTTTTTCAGAGAAGCCTGGTGTTATTAATTATTATAGTCTTTGGTCTTTTTTAACCTGTAGAACATGAAAACCCTCATCAAAAGTTCATAATAAAGTTGAGTTCTCCGTACCGGACCGGCGCTGGTCCATGGCACATGCCTGGTCCTCCTCCATCACACTGAGCCTGGCAGATCCTCCTCCACACCAGGGCCAGTCCCAGGTCTCAACACGCCCACTGCCTGACCAATAGGATCTCTGCAGAGGGAAGTACCATGGGCGTGGCAGCCCATACATCCCTACAGGTAGAGGAAGAGTTAAAGTTGTGTTATAATGAGATAATAATGGTCCAGGATTCAGGAAGCAGTCTTTTCCCACCTGGATGAACAGCTTCTATGTACCAGGTTAGCACACCGTACACCCCAGCATCTATAATGAGCATCATCATGGAAAGGCTCAGATTAAAGTCATCGCCCTCTACAGGTGACTGACTGATGGTGCGCCACTGGATCCCAACACCTGCCACTTCATACAGGGCAAAATACTTGGAGCCAAGACCGAAGGCTGTGGTGGACATGAGAGACTGGAACCAACAGAGAACACATGCACTATGAGTCAGCAGCACAAGTACAACAGCAACACATGAAGAACAAGGAAGTGGCCTTACAGCAATGCATTTCTCAAAGGCAGTGATCTTGTCATGGGCCACCTCCTCCCTTATGGCTACATACATGTAGGGCACATAGCTGAGGAAGTAGATGATTCCTCCACAGGCTGAAGCTAGCTTAGCTTTGGAGTAGATTACCGACACCAAAAAACTGAGAAAAAAAGAGAAAACATTACAGAAGCAATTACCAATTACAATCTGAACAGACTGGTTCAGATTGTTCAATCACAATCTGAACCAATCGATAGTTTCTTCTCAGTAAAGTCAGACTTCTTTTAAAAGAAACAAACTTTGAAATTCAGCACATTTGCACTTTTATGTAAAACCTTAAATGTTTGTTTTCTATTATGATACAAAATTAAATTTCAAATAAAGCTGGGTTTATACTGCAGCAAAAACATAAATCTGTTATTAAGCCAATATATGAAAAGGAAGAATGACAATTTCACTGAAGTCAAATAGTAATTTTGGATCAGTACATTAGTTGAACCATTGCAAATATGTGATTAGAATAAAAATGTGTCTTTACTGATGCTGCCTTACAACATTTCAGTAGGAAAGGACTTCTTAGAATAATATGGAATAAGTATTTTCTACCTTAGTTCAATGCTACAAACACAGTATGAATTTCTAAAATTATTAATTTACTGTATGTAGCCGAGGAAACCAAAGGGATGAATTAAATCTTCTGTGTCAGCAACAGAAATATTAACATTTCAGACTTGGAAGATGAGGAAGCAGTTAGTGGCCGTATCCTAACCGTTCACACACCATCCGCCTCGAGCTGATGAGCCAGAGTCAAAGACAAACACACTATGAAACATTTCTTTATGAACTGTAGCTGTTAACAGATCTCACTTCTCACAATCTGAATAAAGAACATTATTTTATGAAATAACTTGGCACATGTGTTAAACCTTTTGTTTGGACTGGCTGAAGTTGAATCCCAATCAGTGTGGGATAACACTTCATTCAGGTAGACAGGATCAAGTACTGACTTAAACGGTAAACTGGGAATGATTCTCACTGACTGCTTGGTGACTTAACCTGCTCTGTATGATGCAGCCGGTTATCCTGCAGCACATCAGCATTCACTGCTTTTCATGACTATCAGGAAGAAACCAAATTACAATGCCAAATGTAAATGCATTAAACCTGACACTAGGTCTGTGATTTTGCTCTTGTAGACATACATTTTAATGTGAAAAGATATTATATTTTTTATTAGGGCTGCAACTAACGATTACTTGAGTTATCAATTAATCTATTGATTATTCTGACAATTAATCAGATTAATAGTTTCAGCACCAAACGGCCGAAACTATTAATCTGATAGCTTCAGATTAACCTGAAATCAGTTTTCAGATTTCAGATGCATTTTGTACCTACAGGTTGACATCTTGTTTTTTTCTACATAAATTTTGTGCATTTACATAAATCACTTCATACCTATGTACTTAAACTTTTACATTAAAAATGCAGATAGATATCAGGGCTCCCCACAGAAAGCTTGGCAGAGATGTCCTCTGCCAAGTGCAGGGACAGTCGTCTGAAAAACACCCCATCGGATGATGCTGCCACCACCATGTTTCACTGTTGGGATTATATTGGACAGGTGATGAGCAGTGCCTGGTTTTCTCCACACATGCTGCTTAGAATTAACAACAAAAAGTTCAATCTTCGCCTCATCAGACCACAGAATCTTATTTCTCAGTCTGAGAGTCTTTCATGTGTTTTTTGGCAAACTCTATGCGAGCTTTCAAATGTCTTGCACTGAGGAGAGGGTTCAGTTGGTGAAGGGCTGCAGTGATTGTTGACTTTGTAAAGTAAGGGAAGGTAATTTTATTTATATAGCACATTTTCAGCAACAAGGCAATTCAAAGGGCTTTACATGAATTAAAAGGAAATACAAACAAAATAACAAACCAAAGGAAAGAAAAAGAATCTAATATTGATTTAAAGTATGTAAACTAAGTGCTCCTGTTCAGGGTTGCTAAGTATCCTCTGGTCTAATTCCATTTCTGGGTCGGAAAAACAAGAGTCTGAAAAATAGTCTAGATCCAAAAGTGTCCTCTGGGCTTCTGGTCTCTGCATCTAAATAGAGAGTACTCTACAGTTTCTGATAACATAAACTAAAGAGTGACTAATCTAAATCCTTTTCTGGGTTAAAAGTAATAGAAACTAAGCAATGACTGTTCCTGTTAAGTATTTCTGGATTCCAAGTTCGCAGTTATTCTAATTCTAATTCTATTTTTGGGCTGTATAATGTTGATCTAAATAGTGCGTACTCAACAATTTCTGATATTACTAAAACTAAAATAATCATCTTCTGGGTTAAATAGGGAGTACTCCACCGTTTCTATAACAAAATAGAGGAAAGGACACATTAGGGGAGATGGCAACATTCAGACAAAACAAAGGGCAAAACAAAGACACGAGTGAAGGCGGTGATGTCAAAGGGCCATGGAACCACGTTGCTCAGCCTCCCGACAGAAGTCCGATAAAGGTGTTGTCATCAAGGCATGATGACCTTAGGAGCGCTCAGCTCCACAGCTCCATAGATACAGGAGGAGGTGAGGAGGGAAGAGCATTGTGTTTACATATCTTCAAGGAGATTAGAAATATGCAGCCCTTCCAAGGCCACATGGGGAAAGCCAATTCAGATACAGAATGTCTTAGGTCGGGAAGATTATAAATTTCAATCTTCCCTAAAGTCTCTCCAATACATCTCAGTTCCCAATCATCCAAATTAGTTTGGTCGTTCCACTGAACCGAAACTAGCAACTTCTCCAAGATCGATTCCATTCAGTTAGTGAGTTTTAGAGTCCTCAGCTGGGCTGCGAGTCTCAGCAAGACTCACATCCAACTTGCGTCTCTGTCCACACCAACAGTCTGAGTGTTTGCTAGTTCAGCCAAGTTTGTCACAAATTTGTCGATAATCCAGGAATCTACAAGCTCCAAACAGCAGAAATCCTGTTATCATGAATAAATCCAGGGTGAATCCCGCTGGGTTTGTCCCTGCAGGACAAGAGGCTCTCTTGTGCCCAGACTTCTCGTTGAGAAAATTTGATGAATTGCATTGAGAGATCGGTTGATCAGATCCATAATTTGCAGATCTGGAAGATGTGCAGAAAAAGGCTCCAAAAATATAGAAAAAGACAGAAGAAAAACAGAGCAAGCAGGGAAGGCAAGAGCAGGGAGGGAGCAGCGGGAAAAAGCGTCCGCCTTCATCGAGAGCAAGAGAGAAGAACTTTTTCTCATCTCTGTACTGCACCTTCTGAGGTCGACTCTCAGAAGGTGCAACCTGCAGTCAGATGCCAGTGTTTGGAAGTGAAACAATGATACATTCTAACAGTGTTGAGTGAAAATATAAAGCACTCACCAGAACATGATGGTAGCCACAGCATAAATAGTTAAGAAGAGCCAGATGATCAGTGGGTCACTGTGGAGTAACACTCTGCCGTACTTCAGGATGGCTGTGAGAGCAGTGACGGAGATGGAGAGCTGGACAAACCCAGTGATGAACCAGGCCACCCAGTGAACGGCATTGTTTAGGCCCATCATCTTCATCACCTGACAAAGGAGCCCACTGGTTACACGGGTCTTCACCGCCTTAATTAACAATTAAATAAAAACATGTGCAACTCTGACTGACATTGGTCAAGGCCCAAAAACACCAAACTTCCAACTATTGAACATAACAGTGATGGTGCAAAGTTCATAGGCATAATGTTAAATGTACTTTGATTTTTATTTGATTTTGAACAGTATAATCTGTTATTAATAATGGGTTTAAATATCAACATTTTAACAAATGCAAGTTTCAGCAGTTTTTCTGTTTTTTTTTTTTTTTTTTCATGGAATTGTATTAAATTGCCACAACAGAATGAGACCAGTATCAGTTACAGCATAGGTGTCAAACTCCTGCCCTGGAGGGCCACTGCCCTGAAACTTTTAGATGCGACTCTGCTGCACCACACCTGAATAGAATAATTAGGTCATTAGCAGGACTCTGGAGAACTGATCTACAGAAGAATTTTATTATCAGAAGAATTTTATTATTATTGTCAGAAAGACAACAAAATTGCAGTTCCAGTACAACCATCCATCACACAACAACACAAGGGGAGGGGGGGGGGGGGGCATAGTTGGCTGCGGCCTCGCAGCCCGACAGGCGCCGCCTTGCAGAGGAAATAGGAAAAATAAGAAAAACATCAGGTAAGGAGAGGGAAAAAAAACAGTCTGTCTCACACTCTGCTCTTTGCAGGCAGAGTTTGAGATGAAGAAAAAAAACCTCGACACTTAAGCACATATAAACACATATAGACAAAACAAGCCGGGTACGAGGAGGTGGTGTGACGTGAATATGGGTCTCATGTGAGTTATGTGTGTGTCAGACCAAGAGCCCTAACTGAAGCATGCGATTGTTCGTGATTGTCTGTGAATATGATGTCAGTTTCACACCCAGCATAAACAGTTCAGGGCCACAGATGTCCTCAGGGAGGGGAGGGGCAGCAGAACAGAGCCTTCTTTAGACATAACAGGGGAGGATAGTTGGCCAGCCAAGGCCAGCCCGGGCAGCCAGATTCCGATAGCAATAATTTGTTTAGGTCAGGCTGACATCAGTTTACTGCCTTCCTTGAAAGTCTCGCTGATGCTTCTCAGTGGCAAATCCAAACAGCCACATTTTTAGGGTCTCCTGCCTGATCCGAGCGAACAACGTTCTCCAAGGTCACACCAAATCCATTCTGAGTCCGAGATCCGTTGCCCAGCCACGGTCCTGTTCCAGGATCGCACCCAGTCTGCAGCTCAGCTCCCGTATCATCTCAGTCTGAGTGTTGATCGCTCTGCAGATCCCATCAACCGGACCCGGCAGCCTCGAAGTTGCCAAAACGGCCGCTGGCAACTTCCGAAATTTCTGATAAGCCAGGTATCCGCCAACTCCAATAAGCAGAAAACCTGTTATCATGAATCCAATTATGTACACATAGTCAACATCCTCGACTGACAGCATCGTCAGACACACGGTCTTCCACTTCCATGTAGAATCCATCGTATATCCAGTGAAGAATGTCCCGTCAGGACATGAAGGTTCCCCTGTACCCAGTTTCCCAGTGGAAAAAATTGTATCAATTGCATTGAGACCAGCTGACCAGATCCATCATTTGCAACTTCGGAAGCTATTCAAAAGAAAGACTCTAAAAAGAAAGACAGAGAAAGTGCATCCTCCTCCTTCGAAGGACAGAGCAGAAAAAGAAACTTAAATACTTAAATATCTGCAGAAATGTGAGGGGCGTTCTCACTTTTGTGATACACTGTATATTCTTTTAGACTGATTGGTCTCTTTAAGTTCTCCATAGGTCTGAATGTGTGTGCATGCACTGTAAAACATTTGAGTCAAATCTATCTTCTACTATTGAAATAAATATAGCTGAGAGTTTGTGAAAGATAAACCTGCAGTACTAAGTTGTGTTAATGTTTTATTCATTTTGTCCACCCTCCAAGAGTTTTAGGTTAGCGCTTAAAAAAGCTGAAAGAAGAAAACGACAAGAGTAGGGACTATTTCCCAGAGTGCTTAGTGGTACGTTTTTGAATACTGTGTTGCACCGTGAGTGAGATGGAAGTGTGTTACATTGATCTGACTCTTGTCTATTAAGACAAATGTCTTTTTAATTTGATATTGAGTAAAAATAATAGAGACATGTGTGTTCTTTAACTAGGAGGGGTCAGCATTTTTTGCATGTTGTGAATTAAATGTGAATTGCATGTTGCTGTAATTTAAACCAATGTTTAAATTACAGCATTAAGTTAAAACTCACAATTCAAGATTAAATAACTTAAAAATAATGTTTAGACAACATGTCTTTTGTTGTTAAATCAACTTTATGAACTTCATGTAAACCATGTTCATGGACTTTCATTTCCAAGTTAAACCACATTCAAATGTTTTACAGTGTAGTTGTTGTGTGTGTCTCTGTGTTGTCCTGGGATTGGAGTGGAGATCTGTCCAGGGTGTCAGCTGCTTTGATCATGAAAGTAAACAAAATCCCAGAATTCTATTTTTCCAGATTTCTAAAACCATTCAGCCCAATTCCAAGTGCAAGTTGTGTAAGAGGAGAACTGCCCTTAATGGGCGTGGCTAGGGGGTTTGGTAGCCACAGGCTACTCAGTCTGACCACGACACCAGCTGTAGTGGGGTTTGACATTTGGATGCTACGCAGTTAGAAGCTGACAAATTCTCCTCAACACCAGTTTAAACAGAACCCTGTTGACCAGTTGGGACAGGCTCGTCAGGCTCAGGAGGTTTGGACTCTGAACGGAGAGCTGCAGCCTGCTTTACTTTAGTGAGGTAAGCTTGATGGCGACAAACAAGGGTGAACCCCTGTTGCCTCATGACCACTGCAGATAGGCACCAGCCAATCATAGTCCTGCAGGGATAAGTATCGTAGATAATGGATGGTTAGTTTCATTTCGTTGCACTGAAAACAAAAATGTCTCCGATTGTAAAGGTTGTAGACTCAGATATAATCCTATAATGCTTGTGGACTTGTGCCATCTATCACTTCATTAGTTAAGTTTAAGTCATTCATGGATTATCTTTTAAACATAAAAAACTGAACCAAGCCCATTAAAACAATGAATTTTCAGGGGGTGTGAAAACTTTTTTCCAGTGCCACAGAAATTAAAGACATCTTACGAACATTATATTTTTTTAAATCAATTGAAAATTTCTACATTTCTGTGTATAGTGTACTTTCTAATATTGTTGCTGATGTTATCTGGAGTTGAGGTTGTCAGTGATGTTTAGCAGTGGTGTGATGTGGGGTTTCAGTCAGGACCTTCAATAGACTCAACTACACCTGAACAATACCCTGTGAATAGATCTAAACTACTACTTTAATGGTCTTTTATTTTGAAATTACACATCAGATCTGGTTGCCACTTTCTGGTTCTCTTCTAGAGGTGTCCCTCTGTCATCCAGAAGTGGTAGCAGTCTTTGGAAACAGAGAGTTCTGTTTGCAAATGCTGCGGCTGGATTTGAGTAGCTCAAACATGGACCGGATGTGCGCTTTTATTGTGAAAGCAGCACGTAAATGGGTGTATCATAATGTCTTGAGCGACCGGCTGGAGTCAGAGCCGGCTAGCTTTACCGCGGTGATTTTCCCCTTACGGCAATCGTAGAATGTTTAAAGTTCTAACATTGTCACTTGCGATTTCGTAACTGATCATCCTGTAGTGTGTCGTGTTACGAATGATCGGGTCCAGTCGTAGAACCTCGTGGCCGCTCCGATCTAAATCAGGGGTTTTGCCTGACAGAGAGCGAGAACGCAGCCTGTTGAATGTAGCCAATCAGAAAGCGCGGATTCCCTCCGTGCTTTCTGAGGGGAAAGCACGGAGGGAATCCCAAACAGCTGACCCAGCCCGGCGGCAAGGGCGGGCACTGGGTGACATTGCCCGCACACGGAGTCAGTCGTGGCCCCCCTGGACTGGAAGCTGTTGGTTGTTTATAACTTTGATTGGCCAACTCTCTGTTATTCCTATATCAATTTGATACAGTAGGGGCTTCCGCACTTCCAATATCTGTGCCCTCTGTCACTTTTTTCAGCCATTAAAACGGTTTAATCGTTGTTAACACGTCGTGACTTGTTTTTCCGAGCCGCTTCTAAACGCAACATGAGCGCTACGACGCTTGCGTTGGGTTTCCACCTGTGCGGCAGTGAAGGAGACCTGCTGCTGCTGTGCAGAGCTACACAGGTGTGTTAGAATCATGGCAGAAAACCAGAAAAACACAAAGAATTCTGCACAGTTTCCCCCCAAACTAGCAGACTGACTTGAGTAAAGCTGCTGGATGCAGGTAATGTTAGCTAAAAGATGACTAGCAATACATCACCTTAAGCTTGTTGACTAGTAGCCTGTAGGCTACTGATGTTGTTGTTTTATGTTCCAAAGTGTGTAGTACTTGTTACATTGAGTAACTTTTTTGGGAAAAAAGGTGCTTATATGAGTAGTTTTACTGCACTGTACCTTTTTCTTTTACTTGAGTAGTATTATTATTGCTATGTATTCATTTTGCCCCCTTTCCACCCGAAAATAAGCCGATGCCCCCCTGTTAAACTCATTTGGAGCCGGGACTGGCTGACAGCGCAACCCAGAGTGCAGCGGACATTGGAGATATATGGAAACATTAATGTTTACTCAACATTTCGTGCAAAGAATATCCACAGAAATGACCAGAAGAGGTGTTGGAGCAAGATTGCTACCGCAGTATACCCGGTAACTGTTCAGCTGTACATCATTAACGTGACATAAATAGGTTATAATGATATTCATTCAGTCAAGATTTTACGCTGATTCTAGTCACATGCATTGCAGGTAGATTGTAGTAAAACATTGATTAATGCCTGGTTTTAAAATTAGTTAACTGGACTTGTAGCGTCTTCACAGGTCTGACTAATAAATCAATCAAACAGCTGCAGCTGATCCAGAAGTTGCTGCTCATGTTCTCACTAAAACCAGGAAGATAGAGCACATAGCACCAGTGTTAAGGTCCCTACACTGGCTCCTTGTAGGTCAGAGAATAGACTTTAAAATACTGTTGTTGGTTTATAAATCACTGAACGGTTTAGCACCACAATACCTTAAAGATCTGTTATTGCTGTACCAACCGTCTAGATCCCTCAGATCTTCTGGTTCTGGTTCTGCTCTGCAACCCCAGAACCAAACGAGGAGAAGCAGCATTCAGTTTCTATGCACCACAAAACAAACTTCTGGAAAATTGTAAAACAGCTGAAACACTGAGTTCCTTTACATCTCAACTTAAAACCCACCTGTTTAGAGTTGCTTATGGCTAAATTAGGGTTAGAGTGCGGGTTTTGAAGTCTTTGATGTTTTTAATGTTTTTATCTTTACTTTTTATCTATTTATTAATCTCTAATCTCTTTTTTGTGGTTTAGAGTCCTTTTTAAATGGAGTTTTGACTAAAAATCTGGATCTTTTTTCAAATTCCAATCTTTTTTTTTCAAAATCTCTTTCTCTTTCTTACTGTTTATTCAATGTCACATGCTGTAAAGCACTTTGAAATACCTTGCTACTGAAATGTGCTATATAAATAACATTTGATTGATTGTAGCCATTATTTTGTGCCCATTGTTGGACATCAAACGGTATGATTGAACCCGTTATAAGTAGGATTTCTGTCGGCTAATGTGTGGTCTCTCAGGTTTTGAAAATGGGCCGACAATCAGCCGAGAGTTCTAAGATCGTGTAGTGTGCGCTTTGTTAATGTTACGCTAAAGAAATGAGGAAGGAAGGGTCAGTGGAGAGCACCGGAGTTGAGCCTTTTTTTTCATCCAGTGTCATCAATAGAAAGAGAAAGGCAGGAAGAAACAATAAATCCGATGAATTAAAACGAAGTCGATGACTTTCATTTGTTGTGCAATTAATTGATTTATTGTTTATCACGACAGGCCTATCTGTGACAATATCATTCTGTCCTGCAGGGCCTGAAGGAGCAACACTGTCATTGTGGAGGCCCCTCTATGCTACACACAGTCATGTCAATAACGCGTTACTATGTAATGCGTTATTGACATTGAACCACTTTTTTCAGTAACGAGTAATCTAACGTGTTGCTATTTCAAATCCAGTAGTCAGACTACAGTTACTTATCGAAATCACTTTGCATTACTATCTTCTTTTGGAATTTAATTTTATTTCCTCTACGCGTCTTTTATTCCCTCTATCGCCGTTTTTACGCAACAGTATCAGCAGCGACAGAAATGTGAACAATGGAGGGAGATGAGCATTTTGTTGGTGGAAAAACATGAACTTTTTTGAGTTTCTGTTTCCAAGTCCGATTATTATAAGAAGCTTTCCACTTGGTTTTTCTAAAATCACTTGCAGATTGAATGAGTCACGGGTTGCTGTTTTTGGGCTTGGAAATAAGCAGACAGACCCCAGAATTTGTCTGACATCCAGTTAGTTTTAGTCAGACTCTCCTTGTCCATCATTTCCCAGATGATCCGTCCTGCTGTGTCTTTGTTAATGTTAATATATAACCTCTGAATGACGTCGAGCTTCGCGTTGCGCTCCAGAAAACTGCAAACATCGAGACTATTATGAACAGCGCAATAAACGTGAAAACAGCCACGAATGAACGTGTTCGTAAAGTTGTGCAACTTAAAGCCATTATAATTATTAATATTAAGATAAGTGTCACAAATCTGTGCAGCGGCCATCTGAGTTGTGGAGCGGCAGCAGGAGCTCTGACACCAAACGCAAAGCTGTAACCTGGAGGGTGGGGTGGGGGAGGGGGGGTAAAATCCTGTTTATAGTTTTCCAGACAATACTGGAACACAAATAACTAAAGATTTTTTTTTGTACTGTTGTAACCATTAAACAATCTCCCCTTCAGTTCAACCATATAAGTGGAGACACATTGTTGATGTTACCATTATAAAATAACTTGTAATTAAGTATTGGCAAAGATCAATGTAATATCCACAGGTGGTGGAGCGTTGTTGTTAGCAGCCGCTTAAAGTAACTAAAAAAATACACTTTTAATGTAACTTAGTTATTTTCCAAATCAAGTAATCAGTAATCTAATTAAGTTACTTTTTCAAGGAGTAATCAGTAATCCGACTAACGATACTTTTTCAAAGCAACTATGCCATCACTGGCTACACGTGATGCAATACAAATCAAATCAGTCAATGCTGACGTTAAATAAAAACTCCAAATAATAAAATACAAGCAGAGATCAGTGAGGATAAATCACAACTAGCCTGACATGAAACCATGGCGACAAGTCAACAGTCTGACCTCTTTGAGCCGATGTTCTTTCTCTGCTACTATGTGCTGAATCATCATAGCTACGGAATATACCCAGGATATCACCATGCAGAGGGGCATCATGTGCTCAATCACAAACAGGAAACTAAAGGGAACAGAAAGGAGACAACCATTAGACCACACTTCATTGCAAATGCAGAGTTTTCATTTCATAAGAGCAAAACTAAAAAGTTTCAAAAACTATGGAAGAATTTTACTGCCGAGAGCACACATTTTCAGTCTGGAAGCAGGAGTTCATGGCTTTCTTCTCAAAACTTATAATGCTTCTAGTGAGAACGTCTGCTCTCTTTCAAATATTTATTGTGCTTTCTCAAATCATTCTCGCACTCAAAACTTGTCTCTGTTTGGATCAAATCTCCGCCCGCAAACACCTCTGCTCACTTGCAAATTCTTTTCTGCTCTCTCAAAGCAAAAAGTACCATCACCTGGCGACCTCTCAGCCAATGGAATGAAAGCAAGTACACCTCACTGCAGTAAACAGAAAAGAGCAGGAACGGACCACTGGCAGTCTCATACCTTATTTGGAAATCCGGAATTGAAGGGGGCGCTATTTCCTATATTATCCGTGGTCTCCTGCTTTTATTTTCTTTTGAAATCTGTGACATATCTTTATTTTTATGAAGGAGTTTCACTCTCAGCATGTATTTAAACTTGTCTCTTATTTTCTTCAGCACAGCTCACAATTCTTAGCAAATTCTGTAGTTTTCTGTGTACTTCTAAATCTGCTCCTTAGTTGCATCTTTAGGGTCTACTACTGCCTCTATTGGTGTGGGGGTGGTAACACAACTAATATAACTACAGTATATCACTAAATTAGAATAGCACAGTCTTCATCATTTACTATTAATTCCAGGATTATTGGCACCGTAAAAAATAAATTCTCTACTAAAAGACCATAATTTTTTAGTTTCTTGATGATGTAGAGCTAATTAAATGACATAAACAAGACCTTTGTATATTATAAACAATCAATTATAAGAGGAATAAAAGAAATAAGGAGACATGAAAAGCAACATGATCAACTATAACAAAATACTATTTATAATGTGTACATAAGAAAGTTAATTGAGCAAAAGTCAATAATGAACAAACGCATTAGGTTCACAGAAGAAAAACAAATCTGGTTGTTACAACCAGATTTGTTGAACAGATACAAGGAAAAATTCACATTTTTGCTTTTACGGTGCCATATTAGTCTGAGAGAATTTCTGTTGGTAGAGTCTTATACATAGTAAAAAAAATAATATGAAACACTATTTAATCTATCAAGGTGGAAATTTTCCTGAGACTCCAAAACAATAAAATAAAATACATTTCTATGAATGTATTTTATTACAATATCAACAATTTATTCATAGAGTAAAACACTTAGCATGCTATAGGTAAATGTTAAGTTTGGTTAAGAATAATTATTACACCATCAATAATTTACGACAGTTGTTGCTTGAAATGAATCAAGATTTATGTAAACTGAAAGAGTGGTTTAATATTAACAAATTGTCACTAAATTTAGATAAAACAAAGTTTATGTTGTTCAGTAAGTGTAAAGAGAAGAGTGGTTTAATAATAAAAATTGATAATATGACTGTGGAGAGAGTGACTGAAATTCGGTTTTTGGAAGTACTGATTCAAAACAAGATCTGTTGGAAACCTCATATAAAATATGTCCAATCTAAAATTGTAAGAATTATTGCAGTTCTTGCTAATGCTAGAAAATATTTAAACTCCTCTGCCCTATACATTCTGTACTGCTCACTTATTTTACCTTACCTAAGTTACTGTGTGGAAATTTGGGGCAACACTTACAGAACGTTACTACAACCATTATGCACATTACAGAAAAGAGCCATTCGTTTAGTTCATAAGGTTGATTTTTACTGTCATACCCACAATCTATTTATAGATTCTTATTTATTGAAATTCACTGATTTAGTAGAGTTTCAAACTGCACAGATCATGTTTAAAGTCAGAAACAAAATATTGCCAGAAAAGATTCAACAATTATTTTCCGATTAAAACTTTAGGTATGATGTCATCAAGTAGGTGGCAGGTTGGTGCAGGTGTGGGTAAATATATAAAGGTATGTAAATAGCTGTGTATTATGCATATAAGCAGATGGGTGTGTATATGGGTGTATGTACGTATATATGTTTGTATATGTAAATATGTATATATGTATGTGTACAAATGTGTATGTGTGTGTATGCAGTATTTTCATCTGGCTGAGGAAATTTTATTACACTTATTATTTCCTTTGTCAGAAAGGATATTGGACATTGAAAATACTGTGATACATTACAGCTGGAAAAGGGGTATGATTACATAAGTTATACTTCATCATACTCCTTTTCAGACTCATAATCACCGATGTGATGTGTTTTTAAGAAATATATTATGTACTTTGTGTTGTTTACACTGTCGGTGAAAGGTTTGTCTGAAATAAACTAAACTAAACTAAAAAGTGACTTCTAAGCGATGTTCTTAGTTGCCAGAGGAACACAGCAACACCTTCATGAGCTCAGAGGTTCAAACTGATGAAAAACAATGGATGCTCTCTGCTAAAATATTTCTTGATGTCTTCCATGTTCGTTTAGCAAACATTTGAGACAGAGTTGTTTTTGGGTTCACCACTATTTACCTGCTATTTTATCTGCCATTAAAAGTATTCTTAAAGGTTTATCTGTTAGTCTGCAGCTCATGTGACCAAACGAGCCGAGGAGATGAAAAGTGAAAACACTCAACATTGTCTTGTACACAACCTCTGGTTGAGTAACCCCAAGATCACCATGTCTTCTTAAAAGACAGAGTCTCAGTGAACAGTTTTTAAGAATATAGTCAGTTTTTTCTGCAAAGTTGAACTGTCCAGGAATTATTTAAAATTTACCAGAGTTTCAACAGGTTGGCCTTCGAGAGAAACTGGAACCACTTTGAGGTCTTGTTTAGGTCATTTAATTAACTCTACATCTTTAAGAAAATGAAAAAATAATAAATAATAAAGACCTTGTGGTATTTTCATTTAGTAATGTAATTATACTACTTGTGTTACCACTCCCACGCCACTAGAGGCAGTAGTAGACACAAAAAGATGCAACTAAGGAACAGATTTAGAAATATGCAGAAAGTTACAGAATTTGTTAAAAACTGTGAGCTGCGCTGAAGTAAATAAAAGAGATAAGTTCAAATACAGAGTGGAACTCTTTCCTAAAGGTGAAGATATATCACAGATTTCAAAAGAAAATAAAAACGGGAGACTGTGGATGATATAGGGAATAGCGCCCCCTTCACTTCTAGAGTGCAATGGCCCCATTTCCAAATAAGGTATGAGACTGATAGCGGTCCGTCCCCACCCCTTTCTGTTTGCTGCATCGAGGTCCTTCTCTATGAAAGTATTATCATGGATGAGTTTGTTTCCTTCTCGTGGGTGTGCCTCTGGCTATGTATCTGTCTAGATAGATGGATATCTATCTACATCGATCTACAGATAGGAACAATCTAGATATATAGATAGATATTACTATAAAAATCAACAGCCATTATTTTGAAAGCATGCCATGAATCTTTAAAGTGTAACCTACCTCTGAAAGCTAAACCCCGCCCATGGCAAATTTGGAAAAATTCCAGCAAATGTGGCAGAGCCAAGAGACATGGCTGAGTGAGGGAATGAGCAGAGGGATGGGTGGGGGTGTGCTCAGGACAAAAGAAGAGCTGCTGTCAACGTTTCTACCTCATCACTGTGTTTATCAATTTTTCTAGCGTCCTCTAGTGACTTCCTTTTTTTTTTCTTTCAAATCAATGACTAATAATAAACTTAGCGACTGTTATTTTGTGATGTCGGAGACTTTTATGGCAACAGCGCTCTGCAGCTCGCATACAGCTTGCCTGTCCTGAGTGAGCAGCAAGAGCGTCCATTAGCCTCCATCAGCTTCCTCAGCACTGCAGCCAGTCTGACACAGTTATCCATTCAACACCATACAACAGTCAGAGCAGAGCAGACCCATTTCACTCTGTCTCCACATTGCAATAGAATTGTGCCGCTGAGGGTGGCAGCAGGTTGGAGTAGCTTAGACTTAGACCTATTTTATTGTCATTGCACACGGAAGTGAAGCACAGACTTTAGCTCAGCATTGAATATGATCATCCCCCAGGATCTGGTATGCAAACTGATCTGCTGGGCCTCAATACTCCACTGTGCAACTGGCTGTTGGACTTCCTCACCGACAGAACCCAGTTTGTCCATGTGGTTAACACTGTGATTAAGACCTCCAGTGTCATTTCTTTGAACACTGGCTCCCCCCAGGGCTGTGTCTTGGATACCCCCTGCTGTTTACCCTGATGACCCAGAGCAAACCACATCCTCTCTGACTCATAATAATGATTATTTTATTTATTTAGCAATATCTTATTATAACATTATATAGCATTTTCAAGCATTCTCAGACAGTCTTAGTGATGGCCAGTGGGAGGCAACTATTTGCCTCCCATTTGTGCTGTAGAACATAATGCACTGTTTTACAGCACATCCTATGGAATCTCCTGCCAGACGCCAACCAGATGAACAGACCATGGAGAGAATGAGTAGAATCAGAGAGGATCTAGTTTGCTCTGGGTCATCAGGGTAAACAGCAGGGGGCTCAAGACACAGCCCTGGGGGGAGCCAGTGTTCAAAGAAATGACACTGGTGTGGCAGATACAATGTATATATTTCACACCAGAATGTATGCTCTTATTGTGAAGGGAAGAGGGCAAGGTGAAGAAGACACCAACGGTTTTCCTCCGTTCTATTTTTGGTTTTGGTTGGAAGTTAGCTAAGTTGGCGATAGTGAATGAGGAGTTTGCAAACATGGAGCTCCAAAAGTCCATGAGCATCTCCCTTACACATGGTTCCCAAGGCAGACATGGGTTGGCGACCCTGTGGGGATTTTCGACGCCTTAACAACGCAACCAGTAACAACAGATACCCAATTCCTCACATTCACGACTTTTCTGCCCGCCTGGTTGGAGCAGCTGTTTTCTCTAAGGTGGACTTGGTGCGAGGCTACCATCACACCAAGTTCCAGGCTACAAGGTTCCAGTGCATCCCTTAGATGTACCCAAAACCGCAGTTATCATTCCTTTTAGACTTTTTGAAATTTTACCGATGCCCTTCAGTCTTAAAGGCGTAGCACAGGGTTTCCAGCGGCTTATGGATTTGGTCCTGCAGGGTATGCCATTTTTGTTCGTCTACTTGGACAATATATTGGTGGTTAGTCCCTCTGCGGAAGAACACATCAACTGTTTGTTCGGCTCAGTGAGCACAGCCTGATGGTGAACCCAGCTAAATGCCAACTTGGTCTGCCTGCTGTTGAGTTCCTGGGACACAGAGTGTCTTCTCATGGGGCAGTTCCCCTACCTGCAAAGGTTGAAGCTGTTTCAGCTTTTCCCCACCCTCCCTCAGTGAAGCAGTTTGTGAGACTGAAGGACTGTGTGTCTAACCAGGTGGTCAGCAACACAGGAGCACCACAGGGCACTGAACGTTCTCCATTCCTATTCACTCTCTACACTTCAGACTTCCAGGAAAAGTCTGACTGCCGTCATTAACAGAAATACTCTGATGATGCTGCAGTTGTTGGGTGTATAAGAGATGGACAAGGGACTAAGTACAGTCCGAGTACAGGTGGACTGCTTTGTGTCATGGTGTAGAAATAATCATCTCATCTTAAATGTGAACAAAACAAAGAAGATGATTGTTGATTTCAGAAGGAACGGGGCTAAATCAAACCCTATTTCCATAATGGGAGAAGAAGTGGAGGTGTTTGAGGAATAAAAATATCTCAGTGTTCGCCTTGACAACAGACTGGACTGGAGACTTAACAGTGAAGTATCTATAAGAAGGAACAGAGCGAACTACATTTCTTGAGGAAGCTAAGATTCTTCAAGGTTTGCACCAAGATGTTGCAGATCTTCTATAAGTCTGTTGTTGAGAGTGTCACCTCTTCTGCTGTCATCTGTTGGGGCAGCAGCATCAGAACCAGGGACGTAAAATGGCTCAACAGCCTGAACAAGAAGGCTGGATTTGTTCTGGGGGCGACTGTGGAACCTTGTGAGATGATGATCCAAAGAAGGATTCGTGATAGGATCAAGAAAATTATGGACAACCCTGACCATCCTCTTCATTAGACTGTCTTGGGAAGGCAGAGTATCTTCAGTAAGAGGCTTCTTCAGATTTACTCATACAGATCGCTGCAGGAGATCTTTCCTGTCAACAGCCATCACAATCTGCATCTTGAAGAATAAATGAGTTACAATATTTAATTTAATTTGCCTTTGATATTAATAAAGTATTTTTGAATTGAACTGATTTGAAATCATACATTTGAAAAGCTGAATAACACTATCAATCAATAATCACCAGTTGCACCCCTTGCAAATTCTGGCTTGCCATCAGGCGGCTGGGGGAACAGAGGAGGGGAGCGAGAGAGCACTGTGCTTTTATACCTGAACCAGGGATGTGATGAAGTTGTACCAAGGTGTACCACTGAAAGGTAGTGAGACACTTTTAGGGAAAATAATGCCGAACTAAACAAATTGCACAAACGTCAAAATTCACACAAACATAAAGATAGAACCCTAAATAACCTATTTAGACAGTTTATCAGGGGAAAAAAAAAGCTGTTTTAGGGGTTAGTTTCACTTTTAGTTGTGCCACAGAGCAGAAAGCTGACATTGTTGCTTCCTGTATCAGTGGGTGGCGCAGAAAAGCAGGTGTTACCATATGTGTTGTATTACAATCGATAGCCACACAGGCACAACTCCTAAAACAGGGGTCTGCAACCTGCAGCTCCTGAGCCACATGCGGCTCTTTGGCACCTTGTACTGTGGCTCTTAAAAACAAATTAGACAAGTTTTTGATCACGATACCAATAAGAAAAAGTGGTATTATGATCAAACTTTTTTTTTTTTTTTTTTGCAGTTGTAGACAAACTTCATTTTGTAGTGGCGGTGGTAAAAGTGGCTATTTTAATTTAGAAAGATGCTGACCCCTGCACTATAAGGAAAGAAACTCACCCAGTATAACATTTTCATTCTTTTGGCTGAGAAGTTGCCAGGTGACAGTACATCTTGTTTGGAGAGAGAGCAGATAAAATTTGCAAGTGAGCAGAGAGGTTTGCGAGCAGACATGTGATCTGAGCAGAGAGAAGTTTAGAGAGTGAGGAGAACGATTTGCGAAAAAAATGTGAATATTTGAAAGAAAGTGTTGAGTACAAAGACATGAAGTCCTGCTTTCAGACTGAAAATGTGTACTCTTGACTTATGTCATTAAAAGTCCCCATAAAACACACTCCCATATTTTTATTTAGATAAAAGATATGTAAATCTAAAGATTATTTGTTTCTGTCTGGGATAATTAGCCTTATAAGAGCCACAACAAATAGTATAGAAAGTACATTAGTGCTAGGTTGACATAAAAACACACTACTTACTCATCTCTGGTGTAACATGGGTAGGGGAACATCTGGACATAGTTACCGGGTTCCACCACATCGTGACCCACAAATGTGTTGATTATGGCTCTCTCTATCATATCTAAAGGAAAACATGAAAGAGAGACACTAACCTTAGGAGAAAAACGACAACTTGAGGATAAATCTGTTTTTATTTGTCAGTGTGTGATTTCAATCTCTATGCTCATATTTGAATACAGGAGGCTGCAAATACTGCCTTGTAAGAAGCTTATTTTGGTCATGTTGTAATATTTACAACAAAATATGAACTGATGCGTATGGTTAGCTTTGAAATAATGAAACTAGTGTAAACCTTTATATTTTTCTCATGATAACATTTCCAGGCAAAGAGAAAATATTATTTTAATTTCTCTCCAATTCAAATAAATGTACAAAGAAGAAATGGGCCTGCAGTGTCTGGATGAAGACTGTGCATTGTTCTTTTCTCTCCCTCTGCTTCCTGCAGAAAAGTCGACCTGTCAAGGAAAAGTGCTTCTGCCGCCGCTGGCTCAGGCATCTCTCCACAGCTGCTTCCAGCTCACTTTGCACACTGGTAAGCATTTTCTGCCTATAAATGCTGGTCTTTGCAAACCAAAGAAAACAATACATTTGACCTGACTAATGCGCAGATCTAGGCCTTGATTTATGGCCCAGCCTCAGACAGCAGCACGTTGCCTCTGTATACAAAGTCCATCAATGAAAAGCATTTGGGCAATTTATGACTTGTAAAAAAATGCTGTTCTTAACCTGAGCTCATCCATGACTTGTCTGAGCTTCAATATGAACACAGTTTTGCCCGTGATGGCAGTCGAAGCTCTGACACTTCATCACTCACATCTGCACATCTAAGCAGACTGAAAAACTAGTACCAATCAGGAGCATCAAAAGACTTACCCTGAATCCACACAAAACCATAGAGGAAGTAGAATTTCCCACCGGTGTTGGGCCCAGGTCGCCAGTAGGCTCTTCTGATTTCATTAGTTTTCTCTGTGAAGCTGGAGTTCTGTCTTATTTTGTACAGAACATGAGGTGGCAAAGAACCATCCTTGTTAGTCTGAAAAATCACACCTGGTAACAGAAAAACATGTAGAACATCAAAAGTCCATCATCACTGTGATGGCGACTGAATGACCCCAAATTAGGGCTGGGGGATATGAGGAAAATCTAATATCCTGATATATTTTTGCTATATCACGATAGACGATATATATCAGGGTATTCTTAAATGAGCTCCAATGTTATTTTAAACTCTTGCAGCATGATGTCACCCACACAAGTTCCTGCCCCCATTTGTCTACTAGACTTAAATGTAAGCTCATATAAAAAGTGATGCAGTAGTTTGCTATGAACTGTCTACACACTATGACTACATAACAAGGTGAGAAATAAGTTTTAACTAAGAAAAAAATAGCAAGGGACAGAGAAGTAGGCCAGTTATGCTTGACTTTGACAAACTTAACATATAGATGTGCTGTGGAATAAGGTGCGTTTTGGTTCAGCTTAAAAATAAAAAAGGCGACCTACACACAAACTGACAGATCATCAGTGTTTACATGAGCTAATTAGCCACCCTGTGTTAGCATGCTTAATAGCAGTGGTGGCTAATCTACCAAAGTCAGCAATGTTACCTCCTTTTGTTCGACATCCTCCATATAAAATCCAAACCACTGCCAAATTATTGATCGAGCGCCGTTTCTCTTTGGAACTAGACTAGTTCATCTGATTCCTCTTCAGTTACTGTCTCATTCACAGCTCAAACTCTTGCCATCACCATGTTGTTTATTTTCTCCTCACAGCGTGATTGGTAGAACATTTTCAGGTTGGGAGGGGCTAGTGATGCATTCATAGGGTGTCAGATAAACTATGCTCAGTGAATTTGACAGCGAAAGTTTATTATTTGAACAACAATTTATACTCGATAGCTGCAATATGCCATTTTAACTATCGTAAATTGAAAATATTGCGATACATCGAGTATGCTCGATATATCGCCCAGCCCTACCCCAAATGTTCCCAATCTCCAACGAATACATGGACAAAACATAGCTTTATAAAAATAACTATGTTCTCCATTTATTTGTGTTCACAGAAACAATGTAGACTAAAATTCTTGGCTGTCATGCATTATAATATTTTTCAGTTTTTTGATTGAGAAAAAGGATTTGTGGTCATGAGGTGACAAAATGTCAAAAGGTGTAAATATTTTAGTAAGGCATTGCAGGTAGAAAGGAGCAACTCACTGGCAAACACAGAAACATTGTCCTGGTAGGCCTGGTTCAGGGTGTAGTTGACTATGCTGTCCTCATCAGGGAAGCCTTTGAACACATCAACACTGACCTGGAAACATGGGGAAAAATATTTGTCCACAGCAAAATGGATTTAGACTGTTACAAACTATGCCTCAGTTAATATAAGTCATATTGGTTATTGATACTGATCTTGTTGTGTCAAGTCATTTGACTATGGACAAACATCCATTTGTCCATAGTCTGTGAGGACTGAATACTTTTAACCCTAGGCTTAAAACTACATTTTTGATAAAGCCTAGAGCCACTTAGCTAAGTTACCCTGAGATATCTTTGTAGTTATGCCTCCATAGGCATAATTGACCACTTCTTGCTCTGCTACTTTCTCCTCCTCCTCTTTGCTGTTAATTCAATCTTTAACAATCTTTAACAGAAACTGGCTCATGCTAAGCCAGTTTCTGGTCCCAGGTTCTGCTGAAAGTTTCTTTCTGTCATAGAAGAGATTTTCCTTTCCATTGAATAAATGACTTGATGTTTTTCCTTAGATAGAAAAACAATTTTAACTAATGTGAATAAACTGGAGTTGAGTCATGTTTAATAACTGTAAGACTGGATTGAATTGCCTTTTGTGTTTTGTAAAGTGGCTTAAGATGATGTGTTGTGAATTGGAACTATATAAAGACTTTTGGAGTTGAATTTTGTCAACTGTTTTCTATGAGCAGAGTTCAACCTAGTCTTTAGTCAAATACAGACATTTATCATTTTCAGCCTTGGAAAGCAGCAGTTCAGAGTCAGAGGAAACTCCTGCGTCAAAAAAATTTATCAACTCACAAAATATTCAGTCAAAAGCAAATTAACTAACCGAAATGCTATTCAGATGCTACTCAGATATCATGTCATAGGTTTTAGGTTTAAACTTACAATAATAGTCAACATCCACACCAATTGATCCCTGGAGTGCTGACCTTTGACATGAAACGTATCCAGCCGCAGGCAGCGTTGTCGATTGTGTCTAGCTGCTCCAGCAGGGTGGAGGTGTTGGGTAGCGTGTAGTTTCCCATCATCAGCGCCTGCATCAGCTCGCTGTCGCTGCCGTTCAGCAGCTCCGGCTGCTGCTGCAGCTCTGAGGACAGCTGGACAAAGACAGGAGGGATGAAATGACCCAATCAAAGCTGGATCCAAATACAGCACAATACACAAGTATTCACAGTCTCTACACTTTTCATATTTTGTCACGTTTCAATCAGAAACATCAGTGGGATTTAGTTTTAATTAGCAGACCAACACAAAAAATGCAGAATAGAGAAGTAGGCTGAAACAGCTGGTGTCCTCTTTCAGCTTGTTCCCTCAGGAAAAGTCAGAGCCTGAGGGACTTTTTCTGTGTCCTCTGTGGAGGACACAGAGGTCCTCTGTGTCCTCCATCCTTCATCACCACATCTATCCACCTCCTTTCTGGCTTCCTGCCCTGTGACTTCAACCTCAGCATCCTTTAATCAATATCATCATTGTCTCTGAACATGTCTACACTGTGTCAGTCAGGCCTCTCTGACGTCCTAATTCCAGATCCCATCATCCTTGTCGCTCCCAAACAGAACCTGAACACCTTGAGCTTTGCAGCTGCCAGTTCTGCCTCATTGGTAACGTCTCAAAACCATACATAGCTGCTCTCACCACTGTACATCTTTCCTTTCATTCTTGCTGTCACACTTTTATCACACCTGACTCTTTTCTTCATCCAATCAGACCTGCTTGCACATGCTTCTTTGCCTCTTTTCCACATTCTCCTTTGTTCTGGACCAATCACCCTAAAATCTTAAAGTTTCTACCTTTTAACTTCTTCTTGCTATAACGTCCCTGTTCCACTTGTGCCCCTCTCATTTACACTCAGGCATTCTGTCTAGCTGCAGCTATTTTTCATTCTTGTACATGTGCCCTGCTCTCACTGCAGATCATCTGCAAACATCATAAATCATGGAGACTCCTGCTACTGGATTTCAATTACAATTACTCTAAATGGAACCAATTATGGATGGATGGCACAATTTTCTGAATTTTATTTTAATAAAAATATTGACAACCCTGTATCTTTTTCTTAAACTTACCAGTGTATGGAGCTAAAACAGTTTCAAAATTCACAAATGCACAGAACAAAATCCACAAATGCAAAAGATCCACAAATGCACAGAACAAGATTCACACTTACGAGCTCCTTCTGGCCTGTCAGTTGCACTGCATTTGTGTGTGAATTTTGAGACTCCCCCGCAGTGTTGTAGTACTCGAGAACGGTCTTGGTCTCGATACCGGTCTCGAGACCATTTTTTGATGGTCTCGGTCTCGTCTCGGACTCGACCGCATTTGGTCTCGGTCTTGTCTCGGACGCTGAGGACTCGGCATTTTATTTCAAGACCAGTCGAGACCGCAACTGTGAAAATATCACTAAACATACAGCATACTATCTAGTTTATTTGTTAACATCTTTGTTTTCAGTGGATGCAAAACGCACCGATTAAAATCCAAGCAATAACTTGCCAAATGCGTGTTTCTGTTTCTCTCCCCTCCCCCTCCCCACCTTTCACTCGCACGCGGCGCTCTGAGACAGGCGCAGTGGTTTCCTCTCAGCGGCATAAGATGTTTAATCGTGGGTAATATCATAGCGCTGCATAAATAATAAGAAATCCGATGGCCACAGCTAACTCAACATCCAGGCAGTTTCACAGACGGTGGGGACAACGTCTTACTTTTTTTGTCTCTTAGAAAAGTAGCTCAAAGAAAGGTAAGCTCCGTTGACGTGATGTTAGCAAAGCTAGCTGTACAGAGACACATAAGCATTTGTGATGAAAAAAGTTGTCACTCACTGCGCTGAATTATTGTGCGGAGGTGTTGACTGACTTGTCGCATATATGGGACAACGCTGTGTCCAAAAGTCTGCAATATAGTGATGTGACATTCAGGAACAGTACGATTCATCTGCTCGTCTCTGTACTTATTAGAAAGGACTGGAGTGTCACTGAGAGTCGTTCTATGGACTCTTTGCACCTCAGCTTCCGCGTTTGGGGAAAAGTGGCTCGATTGTTTCCGATCTATTGAAAATTGCCTTTTACAATAGGTGCTTTCAGGGCTTGGCCAAGGTTTGTACATCGATCCGAAGCCCCAACAAGTAAGCTGGAGAAAGGTTTTAAGATGTATGCCTCGTTATACATTTAGTGATACGAAGGTGAGTTTTACTTAAACTTTGTGGCTAACATTAACCTTAGCTTATGCTAGTAGGCAATATTCTCGGACACTGTTCTTGTAAAAATGTGCTATTTAAGTATCTAAACATTCTAACGGACAATATTTTTACCTAATTTTCAAGTATATTGTGTGTTTATTGTCGTTAGTGTCAGACTAACGGGGAGGTTACGGTTCGGGCTTTTTACTTCCGAAGCACGACGAAGCACAACAAGCCTCATAGCTTGACAGTAGCGCAGCTCTGGTGTCAGAGATCTGGTTCAGCTGTTCAGGTTCAAAGTTGCTGCTTTTAGAAAAATATAACCGTGTTGCTTCATGTCTCCGTGTTATTTTGTTTTATTACCTTTGCATGTTTCTTGTGAAGAGCTCAGGACGGTGTTTACAGCAGTATGTACAGGCGGATCAGTTGCTTGGCTGTCTGGCTCTGGTCTGCTCTCTCGTTCCCATATACTCGCTTTTTCAGGCTGAATACAGAAGTGATTCCATGGAAATAACTCAGGGAGGCTCCTTTATTTATCATCCGTATCCCTGGTATTTTTAGGCTGATCCGGAGTGAAGTGAAGGCTGCAAACTTTGTGTTGTGCAGCGTTAGCTTTAACTGGTAGTGACAAATATTTACAAGCCACCATCTTCTTAATTCAGGATTGCTTGGAAATTAATGAAAACTTAAAAGCTCATTATATTAGGAAGACAACGTTCATAGTATTGCATTTTTTGCATCTGAAATACGACTTAGTCTTTTCTACCAGTCATGGTAACTCAAAACGGAAACAAGTGAGCCGCATTAGCTCCTGGAGATGTAACGTCAACGCCATGGGTGAAAAGAGCCCATTAGATTACCATACGCTGTCAGAATAGCATACATGCAGTGAGTACCATGCCTGCGCATTAAGAAGTCCGACAGTCAGAGGAGTTGTCAGCTCACCATACACAACAAGTTACGATGAAAATAAGTAATTAAATTGTTTTCCATGATAACTATGTAGATATACATGCATTGTTTTTTCAAATTGTATTTAAAGCAGGGTCTGGCTGCAGCTGGAGTCAGCTACAACACACGCCTGTGTAAAACTCATTAACCTACTTAACCGCTAAGTCAGGATGCCATACAACTGTTAATAAAGTGTATAATGATCTACGTCATGATTCTATGTTGCTAATTAAATAAAATATAGTAAAGACGTGTCTGACAGATATAGCCGTGGGTTTGTGCTAAGCGTATGACGATCTGACAGCATATGCTGACCTGACAGAACACTCTTCTTTGTTATTGTAATCCCCTGCGTACACTGCAGCAGCTATCATTATTTTATTTAATTATGTACATTGATATTTTTTAATTAACAAATAAATAAAACAAGAACGAAAGAGCACACAGAGCATGCACATTGCTCTTTGATTGTTTTCGGTCAAAGTGGCAGCTGTAATGGTAGTCTGACAAGGTGTCAGACTACCTGGTTTCATGTAGTGGGAGAGAGGGTGAGAACAGTCATGGTGAGCGTCTTGTGATTGGTTACTTCTTGCTTGTTGCTCCTTGGTCAGTGTTCATAGTTGAGAGTTATTTACCGTCAGGGCATTACCTCAATTGCTATGTTTAATGGTGCAGACAGTGGTGGTTTCTGACATGAGCAACATGGACAAACACCCATGGCGTTATCTTTTTAAGGATGGCACGAGACCACCGCGGATTGTAGCACAGAGATGGAAGCAAAATTAATATTGATTAATTTTATTAAGTATTTAATATCTAGGTGTTTTTATGTGAATATGGATCTTTCAGATCAATTTGAGAAGTAATTTTGATCATATTTCACATTTTATAGTATCATGTAGCGTGGGGCGCTGGTCTTGGTCTTGACTTGGTCTCGGACCCTAAAAGTCTTGGTCTTGTCTTGGTCTTGTGTTAGGTGGTCTTGAACACAACACCCCGACTTCTCACAATTCAGTCTTTTTTTTTTTTTAATAAATGGTCTAGCTGATTGGGTGATCAGCAACCAATCAGATAGCTTCCTTGTTTCAGCCAATCATATGAACGGAGCCCCACATTGGGGTAACTTATTTTTCAGCCAATCACATTAACCCATTCCAGCAGCGCTGTAGCTTTGATGAAGCACCTCCTCAGCCTGGCTTCTGGCAGCGACAGAGGAGCGGAAAGTGAAATATCTAATATATTAGCTATTTATTTCCATGTTATCGTTATTAATGTCAATCGATTTAATTGTGCAACTATCATCACAGCTAGCGATCTTCAGCACACCTAACTCCCATATTAGCGCATCAGCAGAGCTCTGGTGACTAAGATATGCTACCGAGCTATGCTAGCACTGCTGCATGCTAATAGCATCAGGCTAGCGTCTTTCTACATAGCCGAATTTATTCCAGATAATAATAGGCTTTGTATATTATGAATCCTTATAAAGCCCTGGTCCTTAAATGAAAAATTATCATAGCAGTGTAATAATTCACTTAGATCACGCTTTTCAAAAACACACAGTGCTGTTTTTATTTTATTTATCCTACCAGGCTGAACATGTTATCGATCAATATCCTGCACTCTCTCCGTCCTTCGCCCCACTTAGAGTTCATGGGTGTGTACATCCCTGAATATAATTTAAGAAATCAACTAACAGCAAGTGATTAAAATAAAATATTTATATCTTTGTGTCCTTTAGGAATCTTTGAGGCATGAAATCCTTCAGACTGTGAGAACGGCTCCTACATCCTGTGAAAGAACCTGATCCACCAGTACTCTGTCCTCCATGGATCATCAATGTACATTGTAAAGGTCACATCTCTATCCAAACTATACCAGTGACTTTGAGTAGGAAATAGATTATCTCTATGCAATTCCAGCTTGTTGCAGCTGATGACTTCACAAAAGTAAACTATGAACCAATGATCCTTAAATCTATGCCTTGAGGGCTGGAGTCCTGCAGCTTTTAGATGAGTCTCTGCTTCAACACACCTGATTTTATTTCAGAAGAGAGATTGACTGGAAGATGATGACATGTGACCCTACACAACATGCAACGTTCCAAACCAGAACATGTGGAGCTCAACACCAAGTCCTGGTGAAAGTCCTACAGGTTTTGGAAACAGCTGGGAGCTTCAACTTGAAGAAGCACCTTCACTGGGTCACACAGCACATCTGATGACACTATGCAAGAGAAAAATTGTAGTGATTAATCCATAAAATTGTATATAGAAGTCAGTGTTGTAGTACTCGAGATCGGTCTTGGTCTCGAGACCATTTTTTGATGGTCTCAGTCTCGTCTCGGACTCGATCACATTTGGTCTTGATCTTGTCTCGGTCTCGGGCGCTGAGGACTCGGCATTTTATTTCAAGACCAGTCAAGACTGCAACTGTGAAAATATCACTAAACATACAGAACATACAGCATACTACTATCCAGTTTATTTGTTAACGTCTTTGTTTTCAGTGGATGCAAAACGCACCGATTAAAATCCAAGCAATAACGTGAGTTGCCAATTACGTGTTTCTGTTACTCCCTCCTCCCCCCAATCTTTCACTCGCACGTGGTGCTCCAAGACATGCGCAGTGGTTTTCTCTCAGGGGCAGAAGATGTCTGTAATAGAATAACGCTACATAAATCATAAAAAATCCAGTGGCCACAGCTAACTCAGCAAAGCTCCGCTTTCACAGACAGTGGGGACAACGTCTAACTTTTTTTGTCTCTTAGAAAAGTAGCTCAGAGAAAGGTAAGCTACGTTGATGTGATGTTAGCAAAGCTAGATGTATAGAGACACATAAGCATTGTGATGAAAAAAAGTTGTCACTCACTGCGCTGAATTATTGTGCAGAGATGTTGACTGACTTGTCGCATATATGGGACAACGCTATGTCCAAAAGTCTGCAATATAGTGATGTGACATTCAGGAACAGTACGATTCATCTGCTCGTCTCTTTACTTAGATAGGACTGGAGTCCTGAGAGTCGTTCTATGAGATTAGAACGACTCTTCTGCATACATGTCAGAATAGCATACGTGCAGTGAGTACCATACCTGTGCATGCGCATTAAGAAGTCCGACAGTCAGAGGAGTTGTCAGTTCACCATACGCAACAAGTTATGACAAAAATAAGTCATTAAATTGTTTTCCATGATAACTATATAGATATACATGTGTTGTCGTGGTTTCAAAGTGTATTTAAAGCAAGGTCTGGCTGCAGTTGCAGTCAACTACAACACACGCCCGTGTAAACCTACTTAACCGCCAAGTCAGGATGACATACAACTGTTAATAAAGTGTATGATGATCTACGTCATGATTCTATGTTGCTAATTAAATAAAATTATATGGTAATGACATGTCTGACAGATATAGCCATGAGTTTGTACTTAGCGTATGACGATCTGACAGTGTATGCTGACCTGACAGAACACTCTTCTTTGTTCTTCTAATCCTCTGCATACACTGCAGGAGCTATCATTATTTTATTTAATTATGTACATTGATATTTTTTAATTAACAAATAAAACACAAGAACAAAAGAGCATGCACATTGCTCTTTGATTGTTTTCGTTCAAAGTGGCAGCTGTAATGGTAATCTGCCATGGTGTCAGACTACCTGGCTTCATGGAGCAGGAGAGAGGGTGAGAACAGTCACGGTGAGCGCCTTGTGTGTGGTTACTTCTTGCTTGTTGCTCCTTGGTCACTGTTCATAGTTGAGCGTCAGGGCATTACCTAAATTGCTGTTTAATGGTGCAGACAGTGGTGGTTTCTGACATGAGCAACATGGACAAACACCCAGGGTGTTATCTTTTTAGGGATGGCACGAGACCACCGCGGATCGTAGCACAGAGATGGAAGCAAAGCAGAATAAAAAGTTTGTTCTGCTTTTAATATTGGTTAAATGTATTAAGTATTTAATATCTAGTTGTTTTTATGGGAATATGGATCTTTCAGATCAATTTGAGAAGTAATTTTGATCATATTTCACATTTTATCGTATCATGTAGCATGGGGTGCTGGTCTTGGTCTTGACTTGGTCTCGGACCCTAAAAGTCTTGGTCTTGTCTCGGTCTCGATACACTCTGGTCTTGGTCTCGTCTTGGTCTTGTGTTAGGTGGTCTTGAACACAACACTGATAGAAGTAGATCTTTCAAAAAGTCTGAAGTAATGATTGTCTCAAATTCATATGCATACTTCAACAAATCCAGTTTCAAGATTGAGATAATCCAGTAAAGATGACATCATCAATGCTGCTGTTTAAACATGGGTTTCAAATATAAGACAGATCAACCTGCTTCTAGGCCTGTCGAGATAAACGATAAATCAATTAATCCCATGATAAATTAAACCTATCGACTTAATTTTAATTATCGGCTTTATCGTCTCTTCCTGTCTTTTTTCCTTTCTGTTGATGACACTGAATGAAAAAAGTCTCGCCTCCGGTGCTCTCCACTGACCCTCCCTTCCTCATTTCCTTAGTGTAATGTCCAGCGCACACTACAAGAGTTTTTGGCCGACTGTCGGCCCATTTTTAAAATCCTAAGAGACCACACATTAGCCGACAGAAATCCTAGGTATAATGGTTTGATTGGGTTCTCGTGCCGTGTGGTGTCCAGCCACCTGGGCACAAAATAATGGCTACAAGTCCAGTTAATTTATTTTAAAACCAGACATTAATCAATGCTTTACTATAATCTACCTGTGACCCATGTGGCTAGAGTCAGCGTAAAGTCTTGACTGAATGAAAATCATTATAACCTATTTTTGTCACATTAACGAAGAACAGCTGAAAAGTTACCAGGATTATCAACTGCTGTAGCAATTTGGCTCCAGCTCCTCCCCTTGTCATTTCTATCTTCTTTGCACGAAATGTTGAATAAATATTAATGTTGTTTCCACATATTATCTTCAATGTCCACTGGACTTCGGGTTGCGCCTGTCAGCTGTTTGGGATTTCCCTCGTAATTTCCCATCAGAAAGCACAAGGAGAATCCGCGCTTTCTGATTGGCTACCTGTCACATTCAACAGGCTGCATTAAGCTCCCAGTCGGGGAAAACCCCTGATTTAGATCACGAGGATCTAAATCACACTACATGATGATCGGTTATGAAATCACCAGTGAGAATCTTAGATCGACCAACGTTCTAAGATTGTCGTAAATGGGAAATGGGGGCAAAAAAATCATGAAGTGTGAACTACAGGAAATCGCATGCATTATTAGTCATTTCCATGAAATGAGTGTCAAAAGGTCTTAAAACAATATTATCATTTATCGCAATAATTTTTTTAGACAATTAATCGCTCAGCAAAATTTGTTATCGTGACAGGCCTACCTGCTACACAGCAAAATAACAGTGCTACCTGCTAGTTTATAATGTTGATTTTTTTAATACCATGAAATATAAATTGAAATATGTTCATATTTATTATGTATTGATGCTGGTTCTAGTTTGTGGGGTTATACTAATACCCACCAGTGCATGCGCACATGCAAGGTTGTGATGTTAGGTTCTATTATCTAGGTTACCATTAAACATAACCGAATGGTCAACATCGGTGTTCAGATCACTCCTTCATGTAAAGTATTAGACAAGAACCCGAATATATTACATAAACAATGTATGAATTATCATCCACCAGTTTTCTGAATTTTTTTTCTCAGTTGGGCTTTACTGATAAATGTCAAAGACTCACAATCGCAGAGCAAAGACGAAACATCACCGACTGACAATAAAACAGTAAAGGCCAGCTCCCGCTAACAATAAATTTAAAGTAATGTACATCAATGTGTATTTTCGAAATGGATACATATTTTTGCATATTATGCTTTATATGATAAGTTAAGAAGAAATCACTGTGTGTTTTTGAAAAGCGTGATCTAAGTGAATTATTACACTGCTATGATAATTTTTCATTTAAGGACCAGGGCTTTATAAGGATTCATAATATACAAAGCCTATTATTATCTGGAATAAATTCAGCTATGTAGAAAGACGCTAGCCTGATGCTATTAGCATGCAGCAGTGCTAGCATAGCTCGGTAGCATATCTTAGTCACCAGAGCTCTGCTGATGCGCTAATATAGGAGTTAGGTGTGCTGAAGATCGCTAGCTGTGATGATAGTTGCACAATTAAATCGATTGACATTAATAACGATAACATGGAAATAAATAGCTAATATATTAGATATTTCACTTTCCGCTCCTCTGTCGCTGCCAGAAGCCAGGCTGAGGAGGTGCTTCATCAAAGCTACAGCGCTGCTGGAATGGGTTAATTTGATTGGCTGAAAAATAAGTTACCCCAATGTGGGGCTCCGTTCATATGATTGGCTGAAACAAGGAAGCTATCTGATTGGTTGCTGATCACCCAATCAGCTAGACCATTTATTAAAAAAAAAAAAAAAGACTGAATTGTGAGAAGTCGGGGGAGTCTCAAAATTCACACACAAATGCAGTGCAACTGACAGGCCAGAAGGAGCTCGTAAGTGTGAATCTTGTTCTGTGCATTTGTGGATCTTTTGCATTTGTGAATTTTGTTCTGTGCATTTGTGAATTTTGAAACCGTTTTAGCTCCATACCAATGTGCTACTTTGTGTTGGTGTGTCCAAAGCAAAGCAATCCCACTAAAATACTTTAGAGTCTCAGGTTGTAACACAGTAAAAAAATGAGAATGTTCAACAGGTGAAAACATTTCTGTACAACTTAGCAGCACTGTGTACCTGCTGAAGCCACAGCAGATGGCTCTGCAGGCGGCCCTCCTCCAGAAAGGTCCTGAGCTGGGCAGAGATGTTCAGCCACACCCGGGTGTAGTGAGTCACATTCCCAACAAACGCAAACGTCTCATTCGCCTCGGATTGAAAAGAGAACAAAGTCAACTATATTGACTTTTACACTATGTCCTTTCTAAAACTCTCATCTACAAACGTTGCCGAGTTCTCCAGTCTGCTTGGTCAGAGGCCTAAGGAGTCAATTCTCAACCAAACCAGAGTTAAAAGAATTAAACTCTGCCCAGAAAGTTTTTTACTGAATCTTGATTATATCAAGATGCAGAATTATTCGAATCCTCTGTTCAGAGCTCTCTGATTGGTTCAGAGCTCTCTGATTGGTTCAGAGCTCTCTGATTGGTTCAGAGCTCTCTGATCTGTGGAACTGAATGCCAAACATGTCAGATATGGACTGGGATATGCTGTGAGTAATTCTATATAACATGCTCCATACCAGCTGCCTACTTACCTTCTGAATCACTTTGTCCACCTGAGAGCCAATGGGGGAGTAGAGGATCTTGGGATTTGTAGTCATCAGGTGAACGAGGAGGCCCAGGTTCCTTTGTTCTTTGCTGGTGAATCCCAGTGAGCTCATATTCCCCTGCTTCAGCGCCTCTGGCTCAATGATCCTGAAATAAAAGTAAGTCATCATCAAAGTCTTCTACTGAATCACAGAAAATCACTTTTCTGTCTTTTACATTAAAACCAGCTGTTACTACGGCTACTATTCAGTTTCCTACCTTATACATGAGTCTGCTGTTTATTCCAAGACCTTGTTGCTCCTCTACACTCATGATACAAAATAGTAGCAATAGGTCAAATATACATGGAAATGTTCCACTGGCTTTCAGCCCTTTTGGCGTACTTTGACAGAGCTATGCATGTAGCAACAGGCTACAATCCTATCTTCTGTTTTGTCCTCAGAGCTTCTCCAGAACTCCATCCTGATCAGAGTGAGATTGTGTTCCAAGTCTATGAGTCTAGAAGTACATGATGACAGGGCAGCTTAAGCAGCTGCTTAGTTCATTTATGCCATGGTCCGGATGTAAATGTGATCAGCGTTACATGGTGTTAGATCCACTAGCTGATGACTTACTTTGGATTTATCAGAAGGGCAAATAACTGATATTTATTTTAATTGTATTTTTTTATTTGTTGTTTTAGGATTCTAGTTGTGAGTTTAGGAATTGTTGGCAATGTCTTCCAGTAACATAATTACCCAGTAATATTTTTACATTTCCTGTCAACTTAACATATTTAATACAAAAACACAGTGGGTTGCTGGCGGACCGCCTCCATGCCCCGACCACCAGGCTTAGCAAGGTTTCCAGGGATAACAGTTTTTCTCAGGAAATTCAAATGAACTGTTCTCATCTCTGAAAAGAAATGAATCTTTTTCGACACATAGTAAATATTTTTTGTGAAGACCAAAGATTATCATCAGATTGCTTAAGTGCTTGTTAAATATAAGAAACTGTTTGATTTATTAATTATAAGAAGATGCAAATAAACAAATAATTAAGTATCCGTTTAAATAAGAAAAATATTTTATTGTCTAAACTGCAATAAGAGCATTCCTTTAGTGAATGTCTCATCATTTGGAGCAAAGGCTGCAGCTAAAAACACTTCTAACATCAACATGTGAAGAGCTCAACACTTTCATCAGCACAGTATAGTTCTGACCTGGGGATGATGCAAAAGATGCTGAGTAGGAGATTTTTGTTTTTAATTAAATTTGAACTAGATGAAGCTAAAACAGCCATTTGAAGAGTTTTGGGTGGAAAATATTTAAGTAATTGCTCATTTTAAATACAAAATCTTTTGGCTTCCTTCCTTAGGTCTGAATGAACTGTTCTTTAAGCAAATGGCCTTTTGTTGAGTCTATGCTTAAGTTAATAAATAATAGATTGCTGAACTAGCTGATGACTTTCCGGTAATTGATTTTTTTTATTTTTTTTACCTTTTTTGACCCAGTTTTAATTTCTTAATTTGGACTTTATTCCAGAACCATTAGACTGCATTAGTATAAAATAATGTTATCTGGTCCTGCTCTCAGTCGGAGCCTTCACTGACTCATGTTGAGATTTCACCCACCTGTTGTTCCCACACAGAATGGGCTGCAGTCCTGCCCACAGCTGAACAAACGCTGAGAACTGAGAGTGAGGATTCTCCTCCCCCTCCTTCTTCCCTCCGCCCTCTGCCCCCTCCTCTCCGTCTTCTCTGGGAACATCTGTTGTGTTGATGCTCCATGTGGTGGTGTTCAGAGGCCACGTTCCGTTGCTCGTGGATACTGGGTTTTGCCCGGCACATGCTCCTTTGGGGAGCAGGCGAGCCAGTCCAGACAGCAGGTCCACGTCCTTCAGGAGCCTCTCCACATCAGCCAGGTCCTTCAGCAGGGCACCCAGCTGGGACTGGGACAGGGGGGCCACAGGGCCGGCCTGCTCCACATGAAGCTACAGAGTCACACTTTGGTCACTTAAAATAACATTTAAAAACCAATACAATGTTTTTTTTTCCTTGGAGGAGAATTACTTTGTTCCGTTACTTTTAACATGATGCAAAAATCTATATTATTCATCTGTTACATTTAAATTGTTTTGTAAGGGTTTCTTTTACTCAATAAAATCAGGACAATCAGGGATTGCAGACTGATTTCTTCAGCCATTCCATAAGCCTGTCACTTTCTTAAATAAAACTGTGTGTCACACAAAAACATTGATTTGTGGACTGAGCATCTATTGAGGTCAGAAAACTCCAAAGCATTTCCCTTCACACAAACAGAAAACAGAGCAGCTTTTTATCCAGACAGCAAGATGTTTCCTCTTTGCTTTACAGAAACGGCCACCTGCTGCCTTCTGTACACAAAGCTATTAAGTCCCAGATAGCACACCATGGTAATTCAACGTTGAATTATAGTCAGAATGGTTGAGGTCAACAACTGACGATGGATCAACCATCAAATAATCATCCAGTTCTTGCCAGTTAACCAATGATGAGAAGATGTCATTGAATCCATGTTGTTTTGTGGTTGAATTCTATTGTTTGAAATGCCAACATCTAATCCAGTGTTTTTCCAACACTGGCCTCAGGCACACTGACCTGCAGGTTTTAGGTATTTCCCTAAGTCAGCACACAGGATTTCAATTGATGGCTGATTAACAGGGTTTTGCAGAATTGAAAACAGGCAGATAGGTTTGACTTATGGACCAGGGTTGGGAAAAACTGAAAATCAATTTTGAATTAAAATATGCTGTTTGTCACAACCCTACCCACATCTACCCTCCCTTTTCTCCCCTCCCCCCCTTTGCCACTGCCTCCTTGTACTCCTCCCCAACCTCCCCTCCTTTTCATCCTTCCCCCGCCCTCCATTTTTTAATCCTGCCCACCACTTTAGGCCAAAGTATGAAATCCTATGAGATTTTGTGGGATTTCAGTTTTTGAAAGTAGGACGGGGCTGATTGTTTGGGCTGGGAGGGCATGTGGTGGACAAGGATGTTGAGGACTGGCTGCTGCAGGTGGGCTTTAAATCACTTGTTCTTTATTATGATGTGCTTACTGATTTACTTACATGTGCCTCTATTCTACAACAGCTGACTCAGATGATTGTATGACCTTCTGCACTCATCAAGAACTGCAGAAGACTGTTAATCACCCACAGATTCAATCCAGGTGTGACAGAAGAGAAACACCTGAAACATGTAAGGCAGGTGAGGAGAAACCTGGTAACGACTGATTCAGTCTGTTGATTCTTGGATTGGTATCAGCATATGGACATTTTTGAATGAATTTAATCAATTGTTTATTTGGACATGTTTGTGGTTAATGGAAGTTTGAACCTGTTATTTAATGAAAGTTTATCCTGTAAATATTGTAAATAATTTTTCCAGCTGCAGTACAAATCACCTTTTGCTCTATTTTTCTGTTTCTGTGTTAAATCAACCCTGGTCCTCCTTGAGTTTTTATCTTTAGATCTTGTGATAAACACTTATTTATTTTTTAAATATTGATCGCCTCATTTTAACATGAGTTCAGCATCATAAATGCTATGCTATGCTGCAGCTTGATGGGTAAATGTAATATATGTCAACTAACATTAAGACAAATATTAATGAATATTCATTAGCATGTACTTAATAGCTTAACTGAGTGTACATGGAGAACTGTATAGTTTTTGTTCTCAGACCTATAACCAGTACACTATTTAATATTTCAATGACTTTCAAAATTTTTGAAATGTTTATCATCTTTCTATCCGGCGCCTTTCTCACTCTTAAATTTGTTTTTCAGCCCCTGCTCTGCAATTTGACCCAAAGCTGGCTGTCGAGGAAACTGTCATGAAGTGGCTTCATTATGCGCCAGAACAGGAGGAAGGCATCAAGGTACCAAAGTGACGCCAACCAGAGTCAAACTTGTGTTACTCCAACTTGTACTGTTTCCCTGGTTCATACAGTACAAAGCTTAACCTCATGGACTCTGTTCTTCCATGGACAATAGACTGTTCTGACAGTCAAAATATGTTTACAGATCTATCCCTGTTTTCTTAAGTAATGTAATATTAGTACCATGTTATTTTTGAAGCTTGTGTACACACGTCGTTGGAAATAAGATGATAAATTATCTTATCTATGTAAGATAATTATGAACGAAATAATACCCATGATCTTCCAATAAAATTGTTTAACACCAGTTGTGGTGGCCATTTATGTAATGTTTGCAACTTGTAATTTCTACTAATTTAGTTTTCTACTTTTGGAAGTTTAGAATTTATTTAAGTTAAGTTTAGATCCACAATCTGTAGTTAATTTGTATATTTGAATTGATTATGTTGGTAATTGGTTAGACCCTCCCATTAATTTAAGTAATTAAAACACACCGGGTCCTGAGTGGAGGGATGGTTTGGCAAATGTTTGGTGTGTGGATGGGAGGTTTTGTAAATGATTTTTTGACCACTTTCATTTTCACTTTTCACCTTTTGTACTTGAAACGTCATATTAGGTTTACTTTCATTTTTGACTAAGTTGTAGGACATTTTTGGTAATTATTTTGTCGCTATTTTTACAAGAAATAAAGAATATATTTTTTCAAACAAATAAAAGGAAGTGCGTTCAAATCAAAAACCACCTGTTAACACCCACGGCCTTGGTTGGAATATAGTTTTTTTTTTGGAGACGAGAAGGCCGCAACACCAGTGAAGAAACCTTTAATGGTATGTTATGATGTAGACCTGTCAGACCAAAAAATGTACATGAATCAATATTAATATAACTAACATAAAATGAACCAAAATGTGTATGTAGCTCTACATTCAGATGATGGTTGAATCAACACTGATATAGTGTAAATTATGGTTGAAACCCTAACGCTGATTCAACATGGAAGTCACCGACCACTTTCAATTTCGTTTCAATGTCAGGCTTCTACGTGGATTAAATGTTTCTGCCTAACGTTCTGTCACTCATATTTTGCTATCTGGGGCGTCTTATATTGTAACATTAGATGCTAATATATTTTAATTCACAGAAACATGTAATTGTCAGATTCTGTAAACTGACTAAATCTTCATTCAGTTCAGTTTGTTAGAATAGAAAAGCATTCATTTAATTCCATGTGACCAAATCAGTCCAGTTCTAACAGACAGGAAGTACCTGGTCAGCGACACTTTGAGTGTTGATCTGCTCTTGAAGCTCCTTGCTCAGCTGTCTGAAGCGCTCGGACCTTTGACCCTCCTCTCGGCTGCACATTAGGCTGTGATATGCCTGCAGTGCAGGCTGTTGCTTCTCAGGAACCAGCAGAATCTTTCTGAGCTGAATGTCGCCTCGCTCCCCACAGGTCAGGAACTTCAGCATGGATCCAGTCAAGAGAACTCCCTGGAAAAACATTTGATCTGCTAGCAGGTAATGTAGAAAATAATCACACATCAGCTCTCCTGTTTCTGTGTGGATCTGCTCTGTCATGCATGCTCTGCATGAGGGATTGCTGTAAAGTCAATGACAACGCAAGTGATTGCTGCTGCTAATTTATTTAAGAAAAGGTAGAAACCATTGATTACATATTTGGAACTGACATTATAGCGTGTAAATCATTTTGTTTACCTGTCAATATCAAGACATAAGTTCTGTGAGGTATAGTTTCCCTTTATCTAATTTATTATTATTATTTTATTGTTGAAATATGGGAACAAAGCGACAGAGAAGCCCAGTTCTGTTACTCATCTACCCACATAATTTAATTTTTAGCAGTAAAGAAATTATTTTTGGTAAAAGCTCTGCCTGAGTTAACATCAGAATGGTATGGAGAAACTGTTAGAAATACCTGGTCTCACCTCTAGGTGAATGAGGGAAATGCATGAGAAAAGATGAGCATACCTCCAGCTCCTGGATCCCCTGAAGCTGCTCGGCCCGGCTGCCAGAGGCGGCCGACAGGCCCAGCGCCCAGGATACGATCTGGACCACAGCCTTCCTGTTTGCTGCTCTGCCTGGATGTTCCCCTCCATCCATACTCTCAACACCACCCAGCAGCTTCTCCTGCAGCACCAGGTGATGGAGAGGTGCTCATGAAAAGCATGCATTGTTGAGGTTTATTTCACTCTGGCATGTAATACGAAAGAATTAAAAATGAAAAACTCTTCATCATGGTCAGAGGAAAAATTATTCTCAAGTCCCTTCAGTGAAGCGATACGAAGCAGCTAAGACTGCTGTTCTCCCATAAGCTGGACCTTGATGATGTGATACTCACCTTAATCTGCAGAAGCTTGTCTGCAGGTTTCTTACTCAGGATTTTTGGTCCATGAATCCAGCTGGTTGGCCCTCCACTGTCTCTGAGGGAACTATCAAAGATCAGACTGTAGACCTAAAGCAGCCATACAGAGAGCAAGAATGATTTGTACTGAAGATGGCAGCAACTCTTCAGTTATTCATCTTTATTATGGATGGATGGCGTAACTGCCATCAAATCAGAACAATAAAAATCACATATCAGTAATCAATAAGGATATTCCTTCACAAAATAAAAGAAACATTTGATTCCCTTAATTTTTTCTGGCAGCAGCTGTCGACTGAAGATGTTCTAGTGCTTCATAGAACTTTTAACGCCATGCCCTGCAAGGTTCTCAGATGCTTTGGAAGAGAGACAAGACAACAGCATCACACATCCTCCAACAGGTGGAGGTTCATACTCCACCTGCTACATCAGTGGTGCTGAGCTGCTCTTCCACATATTCAGCTTTGTCTCACCAGTGTTTGGTCCAGCCAAGAGGCTGAGAGAAATGGCTCTCTGTGTCACTTCATATTTAATCCCCAAAGAAATAGAAAGTCATAGATTACCAACGAGAAGTTCCTATAAATTTTGATCAATTTAAAAAAAGTATGATTTAAATTAGGAACACTCTAGGTTACATTTAATTTAAAGGACACCAGAAAGCCTATCACTGACTGTTTTGTTAAAACATTTATTTCTTCACATGAATTTTTTTCCTCACAGAATAAATATAATCAAATTAGAGTTTGAGTTTTTATTGCAGATTTTGACACTCCATTTTCAGGCTTTTTGGTTCTAATAAATGCCACATGCTATGCAGCTCTAATCATAATGCTGAACCATTTCAGCTGATTGGGATTAAAATATAGTTTTATCATCTGAAGGAGAAATCCCACAGTATTAAAATGACTAACTTTGTTTCTAAAATTTCTACTTCACACACGTTCCAGACACTGTAAATGTTCCACTCACTATGTAAAGAGTGCAACCTTTCCACAGACAGACTTTTTAAATGTAAAAGTTTAGAAAACTGCCACAGAGCAGCAGGCAGAGCCCAACAGGAAGTGAACCTGCAGCTGAAGGTTGGAAATTTGCTCTTGGGTCATTCAAGTCAAGTATTCTAAAAAGAAAATGACAGATGCTAATCTTAATTAAAACAGACAGTTCCCTTTTTTTGTAGTATCCCTCTTCAACATATATTAATAAACATGGTTCATATTTTCTATCAATCGATCAAATATATTTGTATAGCACATTTCAGCAGCAAGGTATTTCAAAGAGCTTTACATCATAAACACAAAGTTATGCAACATAGAATCGACAATCAAAATATTACATTAAGTCAAGTGCCATCATTAAATTCATAATACTGTTAACAGGAGCCACGGATGGATTGTAAAGGTGCAGGATAATGACCACTCCAGGAAGGAATAATGCTGATCTTCTTTTAATGACGATAACCGAACCGGAGTACAACTGGATAGTTTATGTGCTCTAACGCCGATGCAGACGAACTTTACAGGTCCAGAGTCAGCGAGCATCAAGAACTAAAAACAAAAACATTCCCCCAGAACACACAACCGCTGCAAGCAGAATTCTATTAACGAAGTAAATTAGCTGTAACGCACTTAAACTCAGATCAGCCTAGTTAGTATGGGAAATAATGCAGAGATAAGCAGATGCTTACAAGTACTACAATATGTTTCAAATACAACTCCAAACTGGTGGGTTTTTAGTCGAGATGTAAAGGAACTCAGTGTTTCAGCTGTTTCACAGTTTTCTGGAAGTTTGTTCCAGATTTGAGGTGCATAGAAGCTGAATGCTGCTTCTCCATGTTTGGTTCTGGTTCTGGGGATGCAGAGCAGAACCAGAACCTGAGGGGTCTGGAAGGTTGATACAACAGCAGCAGATCTTTAATGATTTACAAACTAACAGTATTTTAAAGTCTGTTCTCTGAGCTACAGGGTGTCAGTGAAGGACTTTAAAACTGGGGTGATGTTTTCTATCTTCTTGGTTTTAGTCAGAACAGCAGCAGCAGCGTTCTGGATCAGCTGCAGCTGGATGATTGATGTTTTCAGTCAGACCTGTGAAGATGCTGCTGGAGGAATCAATGTGACTAAAGATAAACATGGATGAGTTTCTCTAGATGCTGAGACATTAGTCCTCTAGTCCTGGAGATATTCTTCAGGTGATAGAAGGCCGACTGCTTATGGTAGCTGATCTAATTTCCTGTTATAACCTGATCTAGTGGGAGCATATAAATATTGAATAAGAGGGGTCCTATGACTGAACCATGGGGTACACCACATGTGACCTCTGACCTCTTTGATGAGAAGCTGTTTCCAATTGAAACAAAGAAATCCCTGTTGTTTATGTAACAATTGGGTTGAGTTCTGGACCAGAGAGTCCGACCCAACTCTCCAGTTGATTCAGTAATATGTCGTGGTCAACAGGGTCAAAAGCTGCACTGAGGTCTAACAGAACCAGCACTGTGGTTCTCCCACCATCTGTGTTTATATGGATATCATTGAACACTTTGATTAGGCCAGTCTCTGTGCTGTGGTGAGATCAGAAACCAGACTGGAAGGAGTGAAAGCGGTTGGTTATCATTAGGAAGCCATTTAACTGTTAAAGCAGCTTTTTCAATAACTTTGCTGATGAATGGGAGGTCAGAGGTCAGCCTGTGATTCTGTAGTACTGATTTGTCCAGATTGCTCTTTTTTATCAATGGTTTGATAAATGCTGTTGTCAAAGCCTGGGGGAAAACACCTGATGAGAGCAAAGAGTTTACTATTTGGATCAGATCATTAATGACAGGCAGGAACTTCTTAAAGAAATATGTGGGTAGGACATCAAGACAGCAGGAACTGGAGCTTAATTGATTTAAAATTTCTCCTAGGCTTTTAGTGTTAAGTAGTTTAAATTGGGTCATTTTTCCTGTATTTGTTTTTTTTTGGGCACAGCATAGGTACCGGCTTTAGGGTGGATGTGCAGAGTAATCCTCTGATTCTTTTGGATTTTATCTCAAAAGAAGCTGGAAAATTGGTTGCAGGCTGTATTAGATTGAAATTCAGTCAAAAATGTCATAGGAGGGTTTGTGAGCCTGTCAAGTGTTGCAAATAAAGCTCAAGCATCCTAGCTTATATATGGCATCCATGTTTCAGCTGTTTATTCCATCATGGCTTCTTTATCTGATGTTTTCCTCTGCACCATTGGTTGGTTACAGAAAGATTTCATAATAAAGAACTTTCCCATGAAACCTAACTAGATAAAATGAACTGCAATAAACAAACATCAAAATTTCAGTTATTTGGAGTGGAATGTTAGCACGCTTATGCTTGGACAATATTTTAAATCATGTCATGTGTTTGTTCAGATGAAACCATCCTGATCCAATCCTGCGTGATATTCCAGTTACAGATGAACAGAAGGAAGTTCCAGAGGTCATGAGTATGCAGTTACCTGGTATCAGTGTGATGCAGTAACACTGACTCACCTCTTGGAGGTTCACTGAGCTGTTGAGCAGCGTGCTTGCTGTGGAGTTGGAGAGGGAAAGATTCCTGACCAAGAACTGCTGGAAACCTTCCTGGTTCTTCAACACAGCAGCCAGTGGGAAGCCTTCACACACACCCCAACACACATGTTAAAGCTGAGCTTCCTGTACAAGTTATTAATAAGCACTGGTATATGGCATTTTTAAACTAATGTGTTCAATAGGACAGACAGGTCATGTTTGATCCATTTCTGTCTTCTGTCTACATTCTTTATGAGGAAAGTTTTCTCCCATTATTTGAGCGCACACATTTTCAGTTTTAAAGCAGGATTACATGCCTTTCTTCTCAAAACTTTTAATACTTTTGCTTACATTACATTTTCTCCTCGTGCTCTTGCAGAACTCTTTGCTTGCCTTTGGAACAAAAATGCACTGTCGCCTGTCAACCTCTTAGCCAATATAATGAAAGTGTTGTACTGGTTTTCCTTCTAGTGGGTGTGTGGCTAGAACGAAAGTAACTTCTAGATTGGCTACTATCAATTGTAGTAACCTGCGCCACCCACTGGATGTAGGGAGAAACAACAACCGCAGCTTTCTGCTCCATGTTACACTAAATATCCACCAGCAGTGTGCTGCTGATCACCAACAGCCTTTTGATCAACCATGTTACATCATAGTATGTATGGATGGATGTATGGATGTATGGATGTATGGATGTATGGATGGATGGATGGATGGATGCGTCAACCCTTGAACCCATTGGGGGTTTCATCTTCAGTGAGGGATGCCATCAGGCTGAAGCAGGAGTCCTGTCAGGCCTTTTTGACCTGTGGGACCCCAGAAGCAGCTGATGGGTACAGGCAGTCCAAATGGCATGAGGCTCGGGAGGTTGTTGAGGCAAAAACTCGGGTGTGGGAGGAGTTCGGACAGGCCATGGAGAAAGACTTCAGCATGGCTTTGAGGTGATTCTGGTCCACCATCTGGCATCTTAGGAGAGGGAAGCAGTGCAGCACCAACACTGTTTATAGTGATACACTCTTAAGTCTCCCTGGTATGGTCTATTCAGGGGTCCTGGAGAGGAGGGTCCGTCGGATTCAGGAAGAGCAGTGTGGTTTTCGTCCTGGTCATGGAACACTGGATCAGACCCAGGACACACCGGAGGGACTATTTTTCTCGGCTGGCCTGGGAACGCCTTAGGATTTCCCCAGATGGGCTGGCCCAAGAGGCTGGGGAGAGGAAGTCTGGATAAGTCTGGATAAGATACCCGACCCTGGATAAGCGGAAGAAGATGGATGGAGCAGAAAGCTGAGGTTGTTGTTTCTCCCTACAACAATAGTCAGTAGCCACACTCCCCCTTACACAGGTACACCCTCTAGAAGGAAACAAACGCACCCAGTACAACACTTTCACTCCAATGGCTGAGTTTGCCAGGTGATTGTGCATTTTTGTTTCAAAAACAAGCAGGAGGTTTTGTAAGCGATCAGAGTTCTCCAAGAGCACAAGAACAAAAGGCTTGAGTATAAACATACACGTTTTGAGAAGAAAGACATGAAGTCCTGCTTTCAAAATGAAAATGTAAGCAAAGTATTAAAAGTTTTGAGAACAAAAGACATGTAATCCTGCTTTTAGACTTAAAATGTGTGCTCTCGCATTACTGCTGAAAAATCCCCCATAACTCTGAGCCTCAGCTCTCCTGGAGGTTTCTTTCCATTAGTGACTTGATATAATCTGCTGGGTTTCCTTAGAAAGAAGATGCATTTTATCTATTTTAATTATAAACTCAACTTGACTGAGTTGATTGATAATCAGAATAATTTGGAACATAATTGAAATGCTTTTCTTTTTGCAAAGGGCCTTGAGATGATGTGTTGTGAAATGCTGCTATAGAAATAAACTGAATAGAATTGAATTTAGAGAATAGAGAACTGACTGAGATTATGTTTCACCATTACAGAACATGATTTTAATGAATGTTAAGATACAAAGACTAGACAGATCAATTTTAATACATATTACGTGTTTATAGTTTTTACATTTCTAGCTAAGTAGTTGTCCATAATGTACTGAAAGGTCTCTGCATTAACTCAAATGCTGCTTTAAAAGCCACATTTAGTCTGTTCTGCTCAGACAGTTTATAATGACATGATGTGATTCATTTAATCTGATCTAATCAGTCAACTGGGATTGCCCTTGAACCATAACATAGGGTTATGTTAGAGGTCAGATGTCAGAGGTCTGTAGGGTTTTCAGACGTGTAGAAACAGCAATTTTTGACATCTTCAAAGTATTATTACTTTTTAGGACAGATATTTGTTTTTACTTGGAATGTATGAACTCAGTGACTTCATACTTTCACTAATGTGAAAGTATGAAGTCACTGAGTTCAACCAAGTAAAGAGATGGCAAATTAGGCTTTGGCTAGATAACCTTTGTACAAAACAACAATGGTTGCTTTGTTTTATCATGCAACATTGATTACTGTGCTGTCCTTGATTAAATAAACTTAAATAACTAAACCTAGTGAGTAACAGTGGTTATTTTATTTTATTTTTGTCCTTGTGTTTGTCTTTGTCCTGAACAAAGGGATTACTAGAGCTCCAGCTGCTATTCTGCTGTGTATAGACTTTAGATAAATGGTACTGATGTTTACACAGTTAATTTGCTAATTTTAGTTCTTCTGACAAACACCGGATATGTCCAATATGCTTGTATCATATTGAATATGAGGGCCAGAGGTAAGGCAAAGGCAGCAGGTGAAAATCAGTCTGTTCCTTCAGGGAAGAAAACTCCAAGAAGATTATCAATCAGCTGGATCAGTCTGGTGGCCACATCTGGTGTCTGAACAGCTGGACCTGTTAGTGTGGTTTGGTGAGCTTAGTTACCATGCTCCGTGTGAAGCTGAGGGAATCTGGAGTAAACACCACCACAGGTAAAAACCACCTACTATTGTGGTTACACATTGAGTCATGAGATTCAGCAACATCAACAGTAATGATATCCGAGTCACCAAGACAACATCAGTCACACGGAGAAGCTGGATTTCCAGCTGACTAGCCAGTTAGAAACAAAAACCTATTTTTTTCTGGTCAGTGAATGCACCATACCTAAGAGTTAGACTGAGGACCATGTGGTTGTTAGCTCTAGCTGAGAAAGCAGAGGACGTCTCTTAGCACAGGGGATGGAGTGACTACGGGTTAGAGCCCAGATGTGACTGAAGGCTGAATGCATTCCAGCAAATCTGTTTTCTTTAATCCTTTTGACTTTTGTCATGGAACATACTGGACTGACTGACAGCTGCTAAACACTACATGGCTCTAGTGTTTAGAAGATGTGGGGAGCTGCTCAGTTCCAATATGCAAATCAAACAGTAAGGTTCACATAGACCAGACTGGATTTCCTGCTTTCCATTAGATTAATCTGTGCAGAGAGCTGCTGATGTGGAGGAGACTGGTCTTTACTTAGACTTGCTCGATATGACCAAAAGTCCCAGTTTGTGATGTAATATTACATGATATGGGTTTCACCTTACAGTTATTGAGCTTCTTATCAATAAATGATTTTGAGAAAAGGGCTGCCAACACCTTTTTTTAAACAATGAAAGCCTAATTTTGCTGCCTTGGGTGAAGAATATATAACTGTCATAAACATCTCAATGAGCAATGAAACACCCAAAGGATAGATTGTGTCTGGGCTCCACTTCTGGATCCAGCTCTGTCTGTCAGTGGGAGGCGTGAGTATTGGTTCTGAGGGCAGAGCTCTGTGAAAACACCTGGACCTGTTCCAGCAGAAGGAATCCCGTCCTGGAGGGGAAAGAAGGAAGCTTGTTATTGGTAAAAGTGAAGCTGAAGTGAGTCAGACCTTGGCTGCTGCTGTTGAAGCCATAGTCGGGCGGTAAAGGTGCAGCGCTGAGGCTCTCCAGGTGCTGCTGCAGGGTCTCCAGATCCTGACCCAAACCTGGTCTGTCAGATGTGAAAAGGCGGTTCTGTTCAACCACTTCACTGATTCGCTCCAGCAGCTGAGTCACTCTGGAACCAGATGGATATGAAACATGGTCAGGTCCTGGTTCCAATCAAACGTGGCAGTTTACAGTCTATCCCCATCATGATATTCTTCACTTCTCCTGTGTCTTGTTAATGTAATTACTTTGACCAGTCCCTCCAGGATTTCACAATTGTTTTTATGATTATTTGCAATCAAAATCACTCATCTTGCAGAGCTATTCAAGAAATATTTGCAAAGAATTTTGCAGTAATTTTCCCCCACTCATGGAGAACAATGGGATTCTGATGTGCTTATGTTTAAGGGTAAATATGACTTTTTGTTACTTGCCATATTGATCACGGATTAGAAATTGACATCAAGTTAGGATTGAGGCAACAGTACAGTGGAATTAAGAAAAACAGCCACCAGCAGGTGGGAGCCATCAGTCACTTAAACATGATGACTTTTTCAAGTCATCAAGGTCATGATTTTTATTTTTCACAAAAAAATCATGACCTTTTTTGTGGAAAATCTGCAACAAAGGCACATTAGTGTGAAAAATGCAGGAGACTGTTAATTTAGCAAGAATTTCCACAACTGCGAAAAAAAATGCTTTGAGTCAAAAACAAAAACATGAATGAAGTAAAAAAATGTGCAAACTAAGAACGCAAAGTGTTACATGTCTTCACTGAAAAGAAGAGCAACCTACTAAGGCATTTACATTTATGTCTGAACATCAGCAGACATCACAGAACCCAACTTTAACATTTCATCGTTTTCTGATGTTCAACCATTCGTGCAGCACATGGGCGCTCCAGGAACCCTGGGCTTTATACTAACCTGATAATGAGTCAACTAGAAGGTCACTGCTGTTTGTACTGGATGGAAAATAGCCAGTACAAACAGCATTGGATGTTTTCTCACTGGCTTTCATGTCCAGTGTTGTATCTAGGGCTGGAACTAAGGAGTATTTTAGTATTTGATTATTCTATCAATCATTCTGATGATTAATGGATAAAAAAATTGGCACATTCTGCAGATTTTTCAAGTAAGCATTTAAGCCGATTTTAGACAATATTAGCAATGCACTAAAACGCAAATAAAGAATTCAATTCCTTTTTAAATCAGAAAATTTATATTTTATTTCCTAAGATGCAATTCATTTAGTGAAGCTTGATCATTTGGAGCAAAGGCTGCATTTGCAACTAAAAACACTTGTAACTTCAACATGTGAAGAGCTCCAAGCCTTTCTGCAGCACTGAATTATTAGGTGATTACTTTGGGACTAACTGATTAATTATTGGATATCAAAAGGTACTTAATAGCAGATTTATTTATCCTTTTTTTATTTTTCCTTACAGAATTTGAACCAGGTAAAGCTAAAACTGCTGCTTGAGTTCTGGGTAGAACACACAAAGAAGGTTTTTCATTTTAAATGTTTATGTTGGCTTCATTACTGCTTTGACTGTGTTGCTCTTTCAGCAAATGACCTGTTTATGTGTGTGTGACACCAATTAATGATCAATTACCAATTCAATAATCAATTAATCACAATTTATCTGATTAATCGCTTCAATCCTAGTTTTGTCACACAGCCACCTGTGTGATGAAACCAAGCAGCAAATCAACAACATTTTCTATCCAGATTTAAATCCTATTAGAATTTCACCTTTTCAAGGGCAATTCATTTAACGAGAACTTGGATTATATCATGGTGGTATTTAACAGCTGATCAGTTCACTTTTGGTCTAAGCTTTTCTGATAGTGGTACTTAATGCTAAAAAAACAATCAAACACAAAGTGACACAAGAACGTTTAAGAGTAAATCCTGTGCTCCGTTCTACTCACGTAGAATTCTTGTATTGCAGGAATCCAAACTCATCCCTCTGTCCATCTGGGCACAGCGACTGCATGATGGGAATGATGCCGGCTGAGGTGAGCGGCGCTGCACTGTAAAAAGCTTGGTGGAAGAAAAAGAAGCAGAAAAAAGATGGAGGAATAAAAAGCAGGAAAAGCCAGAGATAAAGGAAGAAGTAGTAAGAGTGGTAGACAAGGAAGAGGTGATCAGAGTTAGAAAAAGATCAAGTAAAACTGGTCATATCGTGAAATGATGGATTAGACAGTAATGAAAAAACATAAAGTTTCTGTGGTTGTGTTAGAAAGAAGGAAGTGGTGAGAGAGGCTCCTGCATGTCAGCGCTGCATTTAGACACTATTTCTTATTCAACATAAACTGCCTCCATTTCTCAGGAACATTGGATGAAGCAGTTCCCAGCAGGTCAAAGCCCTTGAAATTTCACTTCTTGCCAATAGGTACCATGTTTCCATGGCAACTGTGATGGTTTCTTGTGAACAAGCATCCTTTTTATCTGACCACAAAAACACTTTTATTGTTCCCCAGGTCACTCGTCCGTCTCATCTACATGAGCTACCCAGAACTTTGATAGAAATGGGAAATCTGCTGCTGCACATAGAGCGACGCAGAGGCAGCTTTGGATGGAAGAAAGCAAAAAGCAGAAGTGAAGACCATCTGTATCCCTGGAAAGATGTGAAAAGAGCAAAGGTCTCTTCCTGAGCTTCTTCAATAAACTTTCTACTGACTTTAGGTCTGCAGATTCAATGGTGTCTGGTGAACCATTTCTGTATTGATTTTTCATGCACGTTAGATCATTATCCAGCTGACAGCCTCAAAAACGACCTGTTTTCGGTTGACCAAACTCTTACTTTAAAAGCTCATACTACTTAAAAGTGGTGCTGAGAGCCACATTTAGAACAATAAGGGCTCATTGGCTGGAGCTGCCAGATCCCAAAGAAAAGGAATTTACTTATGCAGATTACAGTACATTATAGGTAGACCTACAACAAAACATCCCAATGTGGAGGTGACTCCACATTGGTCCCAAAAAGATGTATTTTAAATGTTGCTTATATCAATAAAAATGTAACCATTTTAAAACATTTATATAAGGTGCAATGTCTGCTGTTAAACATGCATCATTCATAACTCTGAGCCCTGGACTGCTGTCCTTCACACTGGCGGCGTTCGGGGCCATATGGAAGGGAAACTGGCCCCCAGCATCACACTGAGCTTTGGAGAGGTTTCACCTGCCTTACCGTCACTAATAAAATGGGTTTCTGTTTTATATAACATGAGCACAAAGTTATGGAAAACTCATAAACTTAATAGAAATGTTGATCAAAACTAATAAAGTTACACATAATAACAAATAAATCCCTCAATCACATAATAAATCTTTCACCCAGGACACAAACTGTTTGTACCGCTACCATCAGGGAAACGGTACAGACACACAGTTCACAATCATGTAGCTAAAAAACAGCTTTTTCTCCAAGAGCTGTGAAATCAGACTCACTCTTATGCAGCTCCATCAGGACTGATTAAGACTTCATTTATTTATCACGCCAATTTCATTAGGTTCTAGAAACATGACTAATAAAAATCTTATGTCTTATGTCATTTTGTTAAAGGTTCACACCATTGTACCATCTACCATGTTTACTTTACAACAAAACTATTATCTCCACGTTTTCCAGGCTGATTAAATGTATGCTAACTAATGGTTGGATTTTTGCATAAGCTGCTGCAATATATAAAGCATGGCTTTTCACACATCTACTTAACATCCCACTCGACATGGCGATACTGCATGTTACGAAGTTAACCTTTCTACAGCCGATCTTTTAGTTAAAGGAATAGGAGGAATCTAAATAAAATGTAATTTTACACACACAAAAAAGAAAAACTTTTAACCAGAAGAAATTGCAGAAACTATCAGCAAGCTGACATGAGTGTCCTCTTTGACCATCCAGGAGGGAATTCAGGATAAGTACAGAAAATAAATCCATCATCAGTAGAATAGAAAGACATTATGAGGTTTTCATCCTGCTGAGTGGAACAGAGTTAAACAGACTGGAGAAGAGGAAGCACACCACAGGATGGTACCAGAGCCAGCGCTGCTCCATCAAAACACACTGCTGCTTTAAACAGTCACATCAAAGTTACTATTTAGAAAAGTGATGGAGAATATGATGTTCAACAAATGTTCTCAGAGAGGAAGTTTAGTGGCCAGCAGGTTTTTAGACCTAGTTGGTGGTCTTGTTTCTGGACACAAAGTTTATTCTACGTTTAGATGACTCAAACCATTCATGATGATAACACAACAACAACTGGACAGTTAAAGCTGCCAGTTGGTGCATCTTTCTTGTAGTGTGGTGAAGTTTTCTGAGCTCCTCCATGAACCTCATCACTTTAGACTTCCTCCATGTAGGGCTGCACTCTGATCTTTTACATAAGTAGTGGAAAGCAGGAACATGCAGTGTGAGATGAGGAAGTTCATGGACTGGCTCCGTTACCATCCTGACATCGAGACTCAGAGGGACCTGCAGTAATCAGAACTGCTGCAGTCGGTCATTCAGCAAGCACAGACCAGCTTAAAGGCAAGACTTGTTTATAAGTCATCACATAAAAAACAGCTTCTGCTGTTTTAAAGCATGAGAAAACATTTACTCAGTTGGAGCAACAGTCTACTCTTGTACAGAAAAATGAAATGAAAACAGCAGTTACATAAAATATTGATTGTTTTCATAGTGTTTAAAGTTACTTCTGTGTCTGATTTATCAGCCTGATCCCAGATCCTTCACAGGAATAAAGGCGTCTGTATCACAAAGGAAACATCTGGAGCAAAAACAACAAATGAATCACGACAAGTGTTTTAGAAGATTGTATGATTCTATTGCAAGTGATGAGTTGGAGGTCTTCTCCCTCGTCAGAGAGCTTCCAGTGCTAAACTTGAACAGTTTGGTGTTTCTCCACTGATAGCAGGGCTGCCGTCACTGGCTGAATCAACCAGGTTCATGGAGACCCACAACCAATCAAAATGTTTTTAAAACTTTTTAGTATCGCCCCTGAAACCTCTGAGCCTCAACATTCTCAAAAAGTTGGATTATCTGTGGAATGACATGAGCTCCCCGTCTCTTCAGATCAGAGCTGAAGTAGGTCGATGTGTCACACAAAGCAGCAGCAGCCGGATCCGTCAGCCAGTTCCTGAGTCAATTATTAAACACTGCTGGTCTCAAATCATCAGGTGAGTGTACCGATTCTCACTCCAATCCCACTGAGACTGGCACTGCTGTTGGTGGGAAGTCCCTGATTGCCATCCGGTTGCTCAGGCTGGAATCAGTTCCAACTGTCTGAGTTTAGACTAGAAAATCCTCCTTGACTCTCTGAGGCTAAACTGAAATGTCACACAAAGTTTGGACTTCTGTTGCTACTTTAAACCTTCTAACTCACAAACAACATTTTTTTATGTTGCACTATAGACAAAAGCTTGCTGTGTTGCTGAATGACCGTTTTTGTAAATTCAAGGTTAAACAACATTTAGTTCAAAGATACACAATGAGATAAAGTCACACAGGCAGAGGAGGACAGCACATCCTGATTTATGTGTCGTCACCAGGGACAGTTTTCTGTTCATAACACACTTACACACTGCTCCGTCCAACAGGTTGAGAACATGCATCATGCACAGGAACGAAAAGAACCATGGACAGACAGAGAGAAACAAAGGAAGAACAGCAGACAGAAGGCAGAGGGAAGATGAGAGAACAAAAACAAAGGCGCATCAACTGGATGCGACCGTTCAATCGGTGCAAGCAACAGGGGGCGCTGTAGGGAACCAAAGCTAAAAAGAATCCAGTAAGGATTGATCTGAACAAAACTAAACTACTGCATAGGATGGTGACAAGATATGTCACATCACTAAATGACATACAACTGAAACCAGAAATGTAGCTACATTGACTTAAAAGACACAGACCCCTTTTTTCTCATTGCTTGAGGGTAATTCAGACCAAACTTCTCTATATCAAAAGAAATCAGCCAAAATATCAGGAGGAGAACTGAAGGGCTGCACCAGTCTGACTCATCCTTAGGAACAATTTCCAGATGTCTGACAGTGAAGGATCCGTCAGGAGGAATGGACCAGAATTCCAGAAAATTAATGGCAAAAACTCAAAAGGTTTGGTCCAAGTCATACAGTTCAAAGGCAGTGCTATGCTGAGGAAGTGTATCTAAACTTCTGATTTTGAAGATATTCATAAATAATTGCTGCATGTTATCTAATTAGTGTAGCATTTAGCAGATACTAATAATTTTGGTCATTTTAACTGATCTAAACGGTTTCATTTCAGACAGGGAGAAAAGGGCATATGTAAACTTCTGGTTTCAACTGCAAGCAAACAATGAAAAGATCAAATAAAAGACATGTTGAGACAACAATGTCCTTACAGAACACATGCAAAATACAACCAAACAGCAATATAGCTCAGTATAAAGGTAGAGTAAAAACCTACAAGTAAAACTGTTGTCTGCACAGTTACTCACACACACACACACACGCATACAAAGAGACCACTCTAACTGAAGTAAAAAGCAGAGCTGGACAGGTCAGAGCAGCAAACACTCTGTAGTCCCCCTACTGGAAGAAGAAAGAAGCAGCTTGCAGGTTGTTGACAGTGAGTCAGAGCAGGACACAGAGCAAATAGAGTCTCATTTCATCAGTCTGATGATGTCTGTAAGTTCTGAAATATCAATGACCTTAAAGAAGTAACTGCTGCTTGCCATCAATCTGAAAAGTTTATAAAACCGTCAAAACAATTTGAAATCCAGAATTCGTTGCCAAAACGAATAGAAGGTAAAAACCTTGGAGACAGCTGCTGTTGTTGTGGGCTGGGATTGGGTTGGTTTGGATAGTTTCTTTACCTTAATCAATAAAATCAAACATTGAAAACTACTTTTGCCATTTGTTCTGCTTGTCCTTGTCAGACATGAACATTTAAGTCCATTAAGAAAGCAAAAACAAAAGAAATCTATCAGGGGGAAAAACATTTTCATAGCACTATGCAGTCCTAAATGACAGACATTAAGTAGGATAATATGAAAAAAGCTAAGCAGAACTCCACTTCTAAATGCAGACACAGCTTCTCATGAGCAGAATATCTCATTAAAATTTAGCAAAATCAGAAGTCACTGCTTCTTCTATTCTGGATAAAAGTGGGCAGGATGCAACATTCTCTTACAACAAGACTTACAGTCAAAGTGAAGTAACAAGGTCTGGGACTTTCACATGTCCATTTTGATTAATTACATTGATTTTAATGTGTTAAAAGTTTTGAGGCAATTAATCACTTTTTTTGGTATTCACACATTTCTGATTAACTGTAAATGTAATGCACAACCAGCATCTGCAAACAGCAGCGATGGATGACTAAGCTGATTCTGTTGGCCTTCATTCTGCTTCAAAAAGTCCTCTGTTGGGACGACTATCGTCGTGTTCAAGTTGTGCTAAAAGGAGTTAATCTGTCAGTGAAGCTATCGCAGCCTGAAACAGCGTCATCTTTTCTTATTAAAACGCGATGAATTGTGATTAATTATTTACAAGTCATGCAATTATTTTTATTAAAAATTTTAAAATAGCTACATAAGTGTGCAGAGCCTATTTTATTGATGTATAGATTTTTTATTCAAATCCAATTATTTAATTACACACCCTGCAATTAACTCAATTAAAAACTTTAATCAGAGTCCAACCAGTAGGAATGAGCCAACAACACGTCTCAAACTGGTTACTGGTCACACTGCTACAGTCAAAGAATCTCTGTTGACACATCACATGTGATCATTTCATATAGAAACAACGTCAACTAAAACTTTTACATCATGTCCACTGTCAAAACAAAGACCTTCAAAGGCACTGGCATTTTGATGATTGCTCTTCTAAAGAAATTGGAATTTAATCAAATTGTTAATTAAAAACAAGATTTTTTTTTTTTTAAATATTGACAGAAACTAACTATTCAAGGGCCAGAAGATGCACCCGCAGGACAAATCTGAGTCTAGAAAAAGCGTTGCCATAACTACAGAAGTTATTCTAATTTAGTAATAAACTACTGGGACAGGCAATTTAGAAACTATTCTGAGAAATTCCTCACTATCTCGACACCCCAATTCTGAAAAATGTCTTCTTTCCTTTTTAAATATATATAGAATGTTTATTTAGCAAATAACTATAAAAAGGCAGAATGTGCCGTTTAAAGCATTCCAGGTGTGGCGCTGAGTCAGCACTAAGGACTGGGATGAAAATGGAAATCATTTGGGGTTTTATAGAACTTCCCACCCTTGGCTTGGACGTCTTCCTCCATATTAAACATGGAGGATTTGTCCTTGGGTACAGGTGAGCTTTCCTGGACAACAAACTACTGCTCTTGTACAAAGCTTTGGAAGTCGCACATAAAGGAGAGCTGAGGAGTCTCTTTCCAGATATCTGTGTGAGCCTCACAAACTTTTAGAGGATGCACATGAACACAGAGTTTACTGCAGTCTCCATCCTGCATACCTTCCTTGACGGGGATCGCTGGTTTCTTCTGCCTCAGACCCAGGAGGATGAAGAAGAGGACTAGTGGGATGAAAATTTCAAATGCCAGCACCCACTGCAGAGGAGAAAAGACAGGAGATGAGAACCTTACTGAGTATCTGCAGTAAGGGCAGGTCTGAGTTCAGCTCATTGCTCATATGAGATAAAACAGGAGGAACAAGAAACATTCCTGTGCTAAACTCAAAGTGTGACCTTTTTCTTGTCCTCTCTCTTTTCATTATAACAGATAGAAAAAAATACTGCAAGTACCTAAGAAAAAATTAATCTCTTAAGTGGAGACAGAGCAGGATGCCAGAGCTGGCTGCAGAAATGCCAACAATAGGAACCAATCCAGAGGCTAACCCCAAACCCAACCCGTTAGATCATGAGATTTAACATTTTTGGAAACCAGGTTGCTGTGTATTGCAGACTTCTGCCAAGGTCCCTCTTGAAAATGAGATCTAGATCTCAATAGAGTTTACCTGGTTGAATAAAGGAAATTTAAATAAATAAATAAAAATAAACAGGATAACTCTGGAACCAACACTATTTCTGGTCATAGAAACTTCAGCTCACGTCAACATGAACTCACACAAACCTGGAACTTTCCAGATGTGTTTCAACTGCACACAGACATTCAGTTAATCCTCAACGTCATTTCTCCACTTCACTCTCCAAGAACTGGAGAAAAGTGGAGCATGACACCAGAGTCACATGAGGACACTGACCGCTGTGCCTGACCCTGAACAGGGCTCTCTTGTTACATTGTTCATCCAGAGCTGTGACAACTATAAAGTCTTTTTGTCTCTGCTTTCAGCACCCGCTAGAGAACACACACACGCACGCACACACACACACACACACACACACACACACACACACACACACACAAGAGAAAGCCATAAACCAACAATTGTCTCTTGACAAGTAACCACTGACAACCAAACCTGAATGATTCAAATACATTCAAAAGATTACAGCACATAGTGCAAGCTGCAGCAATACACAGACACACCAACTCAGAATATCGTGAAAAACTTCAAGAGTTTTTGTCCCTCATTAAAGAAAATTAAATATATAACGTATATAGAGTCTACACAGAGTGGAAGATTTCAAGCTTTTATTTCTTGTAATTTTAATGATTAGATTTCATAAATCATGTCTCTAAAATTTGAACGTTGTAAAAAAATAAATAAAAATAAGTAAAGATACCTTATTCATAGAAAGTTGAGCGGAAGGGAAAAGTGTGGTAGGAAAAGATGCACCAGCAACAGGAAGAACTGAATCATTTGGGAAAGCTTCACAAGGTGTCAGAGCACAGAGAGACACCCCAACCATGGAAGACACATGTTGCTCATGTCCAGAGACTGAGGAACAAGTGGATCTCCTCCATGCCACGCTACACTTATGCAGTAGTTCATGCAAAAGGAGGCCCAAACCAATACTAACTGCATTTAAATTAACTTACTTTTGAGTTATAGACATTTGTCGGGAGTATGACCAGTGTCAGAGTCTGGTCCGCATTATCAGCAGTAAGTTGGGCTCATTAGAGATGGGGTGAGAAGCTCAGTTATCCGGACTCAGATTAGAGCTGCTGCTCCTTCACAGGACATGAGAGAGGAGCCAGTTGAGATGGTTCAGGCATATGGTTAGGATGCCTCCTGGACCCCTCCCTGGTGAACTGTTCTGAGGAGAAGACCCAGAACACGCTGGAGGGACTATATCACTTGGCTGGCCTGGGAACGCCTTGGATTTCCCCCAGAGGGAAGTCTGGGCATCCCTACTTAGGCTGCTACCCCTACGACCCGACCCTGGATAAGTGGAAGGAAAGTAAGATGTATAGATTGATGGATGGATGGATAGATGGACATTTGTCTATAAAAATTAATCTTGTTTTATTGATCTTATGTAATATTCTAATTATCTCCTACAGTAAATTTTGGATTTCCATTATCTGTAAGCTCTAATGATCAAAACTGCAAAAAAGAGAAAAAAATAAAAATAGACTTGAAATATTCCATTATGTGTAAAAATATTACTTTTTCATAAATGTTCATTTTTGGAGCTGTTTTAGATAAATGTTGGTTTTAGATTTATTTGAATAAAACCAAGAACGTGTCGGCATTGAATAGAACTGCTGGCTTCAGTGAAATTCCTGTACTGATTTTAATCTCAATAAGAAAACAGCATGAAAGCAGCTGATTCTGCAGATACACATTTACATGTTAGAGGTCATGTTGCCTGGAGGCCTGGGACACTGGATGTCATTAACTAATGCCTTGAATTATTCATGGCTTCACTATATTGACAGTGAATATGTTCCCTCATATTGAAAGTACCATAACACAACAGATGCTGGTAGCAGTTTGCTTGACTTTAAAATCTGATCTGCTCCTGTTCTTTCAGGACCATCTCCCGGCAAACAGTGTCAGCTTTCTGTAGTCAATGCTGCTTCTACCAGAACACTACATACTCTTACCATGAACCTGAATGTCACAATATTTCTGGGACTGTATTGTTTCATATTAAATATTCTTTATCCAGGGTGGAATGCTTCTGCAGCAGTGTTTCACTTGAAACTTGTACACAACTGGCTGTTTTAAGGGAAACACACTGATACCAAACAAACCAATAAAACATTTGCCATTTTTAGGCATTACTGATGTTGCATAATTCAATTCAGTTTATTTACGTAGCACCATCCACAACACACATTTACAAAAAAAGTTAATTTAATCCACTTATACAGACAAATCCCATGTCCAGTGCATACATTCTAGTTGGACTAAGTTACCAAGCACTGCAGTCATATTAGGTTTGCTGCTTAAAAAACCCCAGCAGATTGTATGGAGCTGCTGACTTGCATCACACGCTCATTCTGGACGAGCGTGGACGACAGTAGACAGACTTGCATTGCGTCATTGATTTTACACTAATCTCTCAAATAGGTCATGCATGTAGTGACATTGGAGCGGAAAAACGCCCCCTTAACAGGAATAAATACAAATATAGCTTTTGCATTTATGGATACTGCAGTGTGGCTACACAAGGTTTTTGTGTTCGAGTTCCTTCAGGTTGTTACAAACCCTCCAAAGTACAAATTTCTGATTCGTGTTTCTCTTTGGTTCCATATTCCATTTATTGAATCTTTGTTCTGACGTTATGAATCTTCATATGACCAGAGAAAACACTAGAAACACAGCCAAGCTTTACATTTCAACATCACAAAAATCTGTTTACTTGTTCAGTTATAGTCCAATCCTCTTCCGGTGGCTGAACTCAGATTCTCGTGTTTTATGAAAAGTGTCATGAATTCTAGACATTTTCTACAAGGGACCAAAAAAAATCATATTTAATTATTTAAAGATCCAGTTAAAAACCATTAATGGACCTTCTTTGCAATAGAAGAACTCACTAAACTTGCAATTTAAGAATAAATATGTATGTATATAAATATTCATGCATGTTTTATATGCGACTGCAGCTTCATTACAGTCAGGCTTCATAATGCATTTATTGCCTGTGTAATCATTCTGAAGACATGAGTTTTACCTTTCCAAACTGTCCTTTCACAACCATAAAACTAGTGAATCTGGAGTTTTTTTTCCCACTAATATTGAAACCACTGAACTTTTTTCCACCAGACAGAGCCACTCTGTCCTCAGGTATAGGGTACACATAGCTGACAATAACAATAAGGCTGAGCACCTAAAAGTGTCATCAAGCTATAGCACCAGCTATAGAGAGAAAGAGTCCCATCCCAGTCCAGGGACTGTAGAGGAGAGGCTGCTGGCTGCAACACCACAGGTACTATATGCAGCACAATCACAAGGCAGGATGGGGAAAAAGGCTGTTTAGTTATAAACTGAGAATGAAGGGATAATATCTATTTGCACCAATTCCATATCAAGACCAGAGAAGAATGCTGCACAATTGTGACAAAAACACTAATCTGGGTAGCTCTTGCAAAATAAAGCTGTATTTCCTTCAGCCGACTGGCTGCAATGTTGTCACCATGAGATGCCTTGAGACCTAAATTCTGAACATCATGGCACGGAGTGAATCCCAGTTTTCCATGTCTGGCATATAACCATTCATTTTAGCTTTTAAACTGGTTCTATTGATCCTGTGTCCAGACAGAGGGATAATCAAGTAGCCCAGCATCATGACCTGTTTCTTCTGAAGATCCTGCAGCTTCCACTTCTCTTCCTAACATGGCGCCTCCTCACCCTGAGTCTCATACTGATAGGAGGAACCACAGAGCTCTGTTAGGTTAAAGCTCATCTTCTGAAGTTGGGATATTTTTCCTTCAACAGGTTCCAGAGGAAACCTGATGTTGGACTGGATTTTATTTGAATGTCACTTGTGAATGTTAGAGTCTCATTTTCAACAGTCGAGCTATAAAGGTTGAAAAAGGTTATTATTTTGGAGAAAGTCTCATCAACATCAATATTTCCACTAAATAAGAAGCAAAAAATGGTTTGAAAGAGGAAAAGCCTCTCAGACTCTGAGCTAAAAGCAAGATGCCCAAACTATTTTTTTAAATATTAGACTGTGGCGGATACAAAAGGGTAAGAAAGTTATGACTTTGAAAGTCGAAATTATGACTTCCTGTTGGTCTTTTTTTTTTTTCTTTCATGGCGGAAATGGGCTTCCATACTTGCAGGTACTGCGTACCCAGCTAAATATTTTAGGGGTTCGCAGCATAGACGCCTCATGGACCGCTCCGGCGCAGGAAATACGGCGGCCATCTTGGAGCGGTATACCCTCCTACTTTGCTCAATCAAAACAGCAGAAGATGCCTCAGCACTGAGGGATATTGTTGTTCGGATCGATGGATTATTGATGCGAGGGCTCCACAGACAACATTTCACAAGTAAGATGGACATATTATTGTGTATATATTGTGATTAGAATATGACTTTACTGTATTTATGTCCACCGGCGAGATACCAGCTAATATTAGCTACAGTGCTTGGTGTAATACGGGTTCAGCCCCGCTATGAAGGCTAACTGAGATTCTGTTAATCTAAAAAAATTAATTATTCTCTAACATTGACTTAGATTATCTGACACAAGGGCCTATAATAGAAATGAAACAATATAACACATATTATAAAACTTATATTATGTGTTATAACATTCACAGGCAAAGTTTACACAGGTGGTAAAGATTATTATTTATATTCTTTCACTCTGTCAAAAGTAAGATACATCCTAAATCTTCCGTTTTTGTTTTGAAAGTTTCCTAAAGACACGATGTGAGGAAGAAGAGGGAGATATCTATAAAGAGAGACGGATTCACTGCAGCACGGATGAATCTCACATCGGATTTTGGACTCGTCGGCTGAAAAACATAAACATACATTATATATATATATATATATATATATATATATATATATATTAATCATTATTTATTTGTGCCATTATTAATCTTTATTTATTAGTGTTTGTATAGTTATATAAAATATATATTGATATTACTAAATAATTTATTAAATAAATTATGAACAGCTGTGTGCTTTGTAATATGCTCTTCATACATCGGTATCAGAATATTCCATTCCTATTCTATTGTTATAGCCACTAAGCATATTTAAATATGATGAACTATGTCTTAAAAACATACTTAAAAAATACAATTGTTTATAAATGTTGCTTTGATAGATGTTTGAATATGGTTTACAGTAACAAAAAGTGTGTTATGATCGATTAAATCCGCTGATATGTCATTGTGCTGCTAAACACATAACGCTGAGTGGAGTGGAGTACCGCTCCAAGATGGCCGCCCTAAATCTCGTCAGCGACAATAGGCGAGAGCGGTCCATGAGGCGTCTATCCTTATATTATGTCTATGGTACGCAGTACCCGACAGTATCCGCCTACTTTCACCAAGGTGCATGAGGAATTCCGAACGGCGTCTCAATAGAGAATTCATCTCTTCAACCAGTTCCTTTTGCAGGGCTATGTAGTCGTTATGTTGCAAAATAGAATCAAGGGTTGCATATTTCATTTCTAAAGCTTGCAAATTAGCAGCACATTCCTTATTTCGTGTTGAGGCATATAAAGTAGTATTACTCCTTATAAATCCCTTCACAGAGAATCCCAGAAAATCAGAGACAGAGCCAAAGTTAAACTTCAGGAACTCACTGAAATTGCTTTCAAACTGAGCTTTAAATGTTTCATCTCTCAGTAAGTGTAACCGGGATCCTTTCTGCGTTGTGGTGGTTATTGAGTGATCAGGCCGTTACACGGTTCGTCTTTAAAATGGGTGATTTCTCGATTTATTTTGGCGAGAACTGATGAGAATAACAAAGACAAAACAACCGTGTTAAAGGCTGCCCGCTCCAAGTCCTACACAGAACAAAAGTACATAACAAAAATTAACTTAATAGATCTATAAATAAACTGTATGCATTTAGATGAAAAATAAACAGCACACACAACATGACAAAAGGGGAGGGTGTAAGGGGCGCAAGACAATACCACAGAAGAAGAAATAAAAAGGGGGGGCTTCCAATCTAAAGTAACACGGTTAAAACAATGAGTTATTTCAGTCAGGTAAGGAGCAATACAAATAACCAAAAAAAAGACATTTTGTGTAATTATAACAAAAGAGATGTCATGATTCGTATGGTTTGGCGGTGAGGGAGAAATGCAGACAGGACCCAGGATGATGATGATGAAGAATTTTAATAAACAGCTCGACAGTCCAATAAACAGGCAGCACGGCAGAGAACAAAGCTAGCGCTTAACACCGGTAGCAACTGTTGAGTTAAGACCGAATAGTTGGAGCTGACGCCGACACAGGATAAGTCCTGTGTCGGCGTCAGCTCCAACTATTCGGCTATTCAGAGTAGAACGGTTAAGACCAGTTCTACTCTGACGACGAACACACCGACAGACTGACGCTGACAAAGACGAGGACCTGACAAGAGACAGAGACAACAGGTGGACTTAAATACACATGGGGGTAATCAAGGGAACGAGACACGCCTGGGAACAATCAGGGGCTGACAGGACAACACAGAGACTCACAAGGAACATAAGCCAAAATAAACACAGCGAAAACCCAAATCTTCACAAGAGAAATACAACCAGGTTACATAAGGATGAGTTAAAGCGCCACCTAGGGGCTTTAGAAGATGATGAGCGAATTGTGACTGAGCAGCAGATTGGTTGTGATCAGACCAGACAAATGGGACACAGTATGCATTTTGAACATTTTTAAATAAATCTTTCAAAGTAAAGATCAAGCCGAGAGAAGGTTTTATGCCTCCCTAAGTAGAATGAGAAGTCTTTTAACGATGGGTAAAACATGCGCCAAATGTCGACCAAGCCTGTATTTGTTGCCCACTTTTGGAGCACCTGAGATGAAACACATTGGTCCCTACTCTCAACACCACCCGTTCTGTACATACAGCTGTCCCAGACTGCGTTGAAATCTCCACCTAGCACCAAATGAAAACCTACAAGATCAAGCATAGAGTTAGCTACCATATCACAAAAGTCAACATCATAAATGCTTGAGGCATAGGCAGAAATGAATGCTATGTTTTTTTCCATAGCTGAGACACAGAGTTATCATGGCTGAATGATACAAATTTAATCTTATTTAACCATAGAGAAAGCTCTGTCTGGGAAAGTATGAAACAGGAGAAAGATGAGCTTAAAGTTGAAACGGAATTGGTCCACCATAGGCTGAACTCTGCTTTGGTTAGCAGCAATCACCTCCACAGAAGCAGGACTTTTACTGAAACCCAGTGGTCGGAAGTTTTCGTGTATCTGTACTTTACTTAAGTATATTTAATAATGGATACTTTTGACTTTTACTCCACTACATTTTACAGTAAATATCTGTACTTTCTACTTCACTACATTTTTACAAAACCATCGCATTACTCGTTACATCGAAGACGCATTGCGCTTTTTTTTCCGTTAGAATGTGAAGTTCAGGGACTTAACATGGCGCTGTAAAATCCAAGTAATAACGTGACTTACTAACAGCGTGTGTCTGTTGTCACCCATCGCCTCCCCCTCTCACTCGCACGCGGAGCTCCAAGACATGCGCAGTGGTTTTCTCTAAGCGGGATTAGATGTCTAATTGTCAGTATTACAATTCCTCTCTACATAAATCATAAGATATGGCAACATGTAAAATCAGCAGCGCTTCGTCCAACTTTTATCATCACTTGGAAAGGAAGCTTAAAAAGGTAAGCTCTGTGGACGTGATGTTAGCAAAGCTAGCTGTACAGAGACACATTTGTTGCATCTGCAATGAAAAAAAGTTGTCACTCATCCACTGAATTATTGTGCGGAGGTGTTGACTGACATGTCGCATGTATGGGACAATGATGCGACCAAAGTCTGCAATATAGTGATATGACATTCAGGAATGATCCGATGGTAACACTTTATTTGAAGGGGGTTGAATAAGACTGTCATGACACTTTCATAAACATGACATAACACGTCATGAACATGAATAAGCCTTCATGAATATTTATGACTGTTGTCATAAAGTGTCATTCGGTAAATTATGACACTTTTAATACGAAGTTGACATTATTCAAAATGTCTTTGTTATGACAACTTGACATTAACTAAGAAATCATTACTGTTTAAACTTTACCTTTAATAACATAAAGTTACCAGGCATTGTGCAAATTGTACTGCTATTGATATGCTATCTTTAACAGACTGATAACATATGAAGGCTCTAAATAATGCAAGGAGCCAAAATAAAACCTCTCAACATTGCCGAAAAAAATTCAAGTATAAAACTTAACATTCAAAGGCAAAAACAGGTTCCATACAATAAACAATCCAGATTTACTGAATGAAAACTTCCTGTTAGCATGGCGGCTAGCTGATTACTGCTAGCTCTGAGTGGCTGTTTCTGACTGAGCGGAGTAATTATGCAGATCAGGGAGGAGATCGATTATTTTTTCAGAGATTATCTGTCTCATGTTAGGACAGCAAAAGTTTTAATACGTATGTAAAATTTATTTTTTTAGGTTAGATGCTGCAGCTTTAATCAGAGGTTCGGTGTGAGTCACTACCAGGTGGAGCAGAAGTGGCGCTCTGTCTGTCAAATATTACTACCTGTAGCGTAGCAGCGGTTCAACAGGAGAGCAGAACCAGCGTCTTACATCGCAGCTCGAAGACTTAAATAATTTTGCGGGTTATTTGTTTAGCTTTCTGACTGTCATGCTAATCCGGGTGAGTGTTTGTAGCTGTGCGCTGCTTTACCTGCTATCTGATCCTCCGCATGTCTTTTTTACTGCAGTGAGCCTCGATGTAGCCAAACTCCGTCAAGTATGGCATTGTTTTTATGTCGTATTAGCTTCGTTGTGTTAGTGCATTTTGACGTACTTCAATTTTCCGCTGCAACACGCAAACTTCCCCATTCACTCAGTGCGTTATAGTTCCACATCGCTTAGGATTTGTTGCTGCGCGTTTGCGCACAGTGAAGGAAAGAGGAGACCAGCTGCACAGGCAGGCTGCGAAATGAGATTATCGGTATCGGCAACAAGAGCCAATGATCGCCGATCACCGATCATGCACTTTTTCACGAAAATCGGCCCGATTATGATCGGTGACCGATCGATCGGCACACCTCTAATGTTAACTTTGTATTAAAAGTGTCATAATTTACCGAATGACGCTTTATGACAACAGTCATAAATATTCATGAAGCCAAACTCTGAAAATGGCTTATTCATGTTCATGACGTGATATGTCATGTTTATGACAGTGTCATGACAGTCTTATTCAACCCCCTTCAAATAAAGTGTTTCCGATCCAATTCTTCTGGACAGTTCTTTACTGAAGCCTCACTGAGAACCGTTCTTTGTTCTTGTGATGCTCTGCGTACACTGCAGTAGCTATTATTTTATTTCATTAAAAAAATATAGATTTATTTAATTGACGAATAAATAAAATAACGTAAGAACGCAGAGCGTGCTCATTGCTCTTTGATTGTTTTCGTCTCCTGTCATGGTGTCAGACATTGCATCAGGAAGGAGGATGAAAACACCTCATGGTGCTTGGTTACTTCTTGCTTATTGCGCCTTGGACAGTGTTCATAGTTGAGCATTGCTTACTGTTAATGTGTTGCCTTAATTGCCATGTTTAATAGTGCAGACAGTTGTGGTTTCTGATATGGGCAATATGGGCAACCGCCCAGGGCGTTATCTTTTTAGGGATGGCAGGAGACCTCTGCGGATTGTTGCACAGAGATGAAAACAAGGCAGAATGAAAAAGAGTTTGAATTGATACTGGTTAAATTTATTTCAGCTCCAAGTATTTAATATCTAGGTCAGGGGTGTCAAACGTACGGCCCGCGGGCCGGAACCGGCCAGCTGAACGATTTAGTCCGGCCCGGGGGCTAAATGCATTATCATTATTCATGAAAAAACATATACTTCGTTTAATTGAAAATCTGCAGTTCTTATACTGTCCACGAGGGGCGCTGTGTTTTATTCAGAGCACACAACATGATGCAACACTGCAGCGGAACTAACAGCAGATGGCAGCACTGAGCTTCAGGTTCTGTAAACAAGTTCGATTCTATGCTTTACCAGCTTTTTATTTTGGCCCTGGCAACCTCATATTTCTCGTGCATGCTAACATATATACATGTTATGTATGTACGGAAGCGCATTGCTATAATGCAGTAAAAAAAATTTTTCGATCGCTATCTTGTTATAACGACTTACGTATCTCGTTTTAACGAGTTACGTATCTCGTTTTAACGAGTTACGCATCTCGTTAATACGAGATACGTAACTCGTTAAAACGAGATAATTTTAGGTCCAGGAAGTGGCGGTATTATGCTAGGCTAGTACAGTGACTAACATGAATTGGTCAGGTTTCCCTTCATGTTTGGTCTACAACATGTAGAGATACGGATGCTGCTTTGCACTGTGGTTAAAACCATTAACAGCATGCCTACTCCGACAAGATCCTAAACAGAACGGGACTGCACAGAAGGAGACGTTAGTCCGGTCCTCTAGCTGTGGCGGCGTTCCTGACTGGACCGAGGCTGAAGTTGGCTTTCGATTGTAGCTTCTGATTCGGGAAATGGCTAAAGGGAGATTATAACGGAGGCTCAGACGTATTTGATGAACATTTTCTGGTCAGATTTTTTACACTTGCTGAACAACAGCAACGGCTGTTCGTAACCAAGCAACCGAAATCAACAGAAGGCTAGGTAGTGGCAAAAGACAAAACTAGATCCTGTTAAGCATTCTTCAAAATAAAAGACTTCCTCTCTCCAAAATAAATCATAAATAAAGCTTTGAATGTAATTATTTTTCATGTCAGCTTTTTGTAATTATGTACAATCAAGTTAAATTCGGTGAATAATAATAATCATGTAAATTATACTTAACATACGACTTGGCATATGACTGTAAATAAGTAACTAATCATGGAAATTATATTTTACATATAAATGTTAAGAAATCATTTATTCTGCTTTAAAAACGAACATACATCGACACTTCAAATCTGGAGTAGATTATACTAATCTGCGCTAATGGCAGAATATTTCAAACCTAGTTTGTAATTTGTGAAATCTTTATCTGAATTGAAACCTCAGTAATGAGAGATTTAAAAATATTTTTGCATCTGGAATGCATTAGAAATGAACTCCTATCACATTTACAATGTTTGTTATTATTTTAACTTTCTGTTTTCTTTCACTTTTTTGTCCTAGAGCACCTGCCTTTTTGTGTGGTTCACAGGGATCCATCAGCTGGGATAGCAACAACTTTTCAGATTCCGATTTATAGTGATGCAACATAGCATCAGAGATGAATAATCGTGGAACATGCAAAAGAAAAAATATTGTTAAAAAGTAAAGAATGGGAATTAACAGATCTATGTAAAAGAAAGTTTAAGTATGCTGGAGCCAAGCCGAGTAGAGATTTATGAATCAGGATCATTAGGTGATTGTTTCTCAGGACGCTTAAAGGAGGCCATTCAGCTTTTGCTGATTTATGATTTATTTTGGAGAGCGGAAGTCTTTTATTTTGAAGAATGCTTAACAGGATCTAGTTTTGTCTTTTGCCACTACCTAGCCTTCTGTTGATTTCGGTTGCTTGGTTACGAACAGCCGTTGCTGTTGTTCAGCAAGTGTAAAAAATCTGACCAGAAAATGTTCATCAAATACGTCTGAGCCTCCGTTATAATCTCCCTTTAGCCATTTCCCGAATCAGAAGCTACAATCGAAAGCCAACTTCAGCCTCGGTCCAGTCAGGAACGCCGCCACAGCTAGAGGACCGGACTAACGTCTCCTTCTGTGCAGTCCCGTTCTGTTTAGGATCTTGTCAGAGTAGGCATGCTGTTAATGGTTTTAACCACAGTGCAAAGCAGCATCCGTATCTCTACATGTTGTAGACCAAACATGAAGGGAAACCTGACCAATTCATGTTAGTCACTGTACTAGCCTAGCATAATACCGCCACTTCCTGGACCTAAAATTATCTCGTTTTAACGAGTTACGTAGATACGTAACTCGTTAAAACGAGATAAGTAACTCGTTATAACGAGATAGCGATCGAAAAATTTTTTTTACTGCATGACAGCAATGCGCTTCCGTATGTATGCATGTTTTTCTATATGTATGCATTTTATGCATCAACAAATGTTCTTAATCAAATGTCTGTTTAAAACAGCTGACACTTAAGATTTCAAATGTGTGAAGCCAGATAATTTGTTCAAATTGCTTCCCAGATGTTGAAAATTGATTTTAAATATTTTCTTAATTTTTGTCTGTTGTATTTTGTGATGCAGGACAGTGTTTTTAAGTTCCAAAAACTGTGAATAAATGTTTTGCAACATTGTACAATCACTGAGATCAGTTCTTATGCATATTGCACTTAAATAAATGCTTAACTGAGTAAAAGTATTGTTGAAATTGCAGATACCTTTCTTAAAAACTGAGATTATTCATAATATATTTTGTAAAAGTGAAATTCGTTTAATATAAAAATCAACAACAAGTCCACTTTTATTGGTTCTATTTAATCTTGCAATGAGTTTACTTGTGTGGCCCCCTGCAGATCAGATTAAGCTGTATGCGGCCCCTAAACCAAAATGTGTTATGATCCGTGTTTTTGAGTGTTTATTTTTGACATTTTCTGTGTTTCTGTCCTGTTTCCTCTGAGTCTCTGTCCTGTCCTCCCCGTTGATTGTCCCCCAGGTGTGTCTACTTACCTGATTACCCTCCCTGTGTATTTAAACCCACCTGTGTCTGTGTTCTTCGTCGGATCCTCGTCTTATGTCTGTGTTCTGTTCCTGTGCTGCCAGTGATTTTCTGTTGTTCCTCCTGGTTTTTCATTAAATTATCACATATCATCATGACTACCTGGGATTCCCGGCGTCTCTCTCACCGTTCTCCGCAACACATCATGACAAAATGAGTTTGACACTCATTTTGTCAAACTCATTAAAACACCCCTGATCTAGGTGTTTTAATGGGAATGTGGATCTTTCAGATCAATTTGAGAACTAATTTTGATAGGTGCACTTTTATTTTGTCATGTAGCGCGGGGTGCTGGTCTTGGTCTTGATTTGGTCTCGGGTTCGGTGGTCTTGACTACAACTCTGCTACGTGGCTCCTTGGTTGCATGTCCTCCCCCACCCACCTTCTTTCCATCCCCTTTCTGTTGGATTTCTTTCAAAATAAAAGCCACTAGTGGCAACAAAAAGTGAAGTTCATGCTAAGTTAGGACAGGAGACAAGATGTTTCCATCCCTGAAATTATGATGCATAGAATCACATTTCTAAGTCTAAACTATGTTACAGAGTAAACATAATAAAAACATCCTTTATTTGTGGCATTGTTCATTAAAATGGCACATTACTGATGTATTAAAATTAAATACAATATTACTTAATTACTTAAAAATACTTAATATTTTATTAACAGTTAGGTAATGCATTCAGCAAGTACTTTTACTTTTAATACTTAAGTATTTTTAAAAGCCAGTACTTTTTTACTTTTACTTAATAAAATATTAATGTGGTACTTTTACTTTTACTAGAGTACATTTTTATCTGTGTATTTGTACTTTATTTATATACATTTTTTGAGTACTTTCTCCACCACTGCTGAAACCTCTCAGAGACGATTTCCTTGAGTATAAAATATGTCTGTATCATTTCAAATGACTCTAATTTAATATATTTCATAAAACGCTTTTATGAAGCATGAGCATCTCTACAGGATCTACCTGAGCTTTCTGAACACCTTGCTGTATGAGAGTATAGTCCAGTATGTGAGACCAATGCCATCTTAGCTGAGTGCTGACTAGCTCGTTCTGCTCCTGTCATCAATTCTGTGGACAGATTTAATGAGGCCAGACCCTGGCATCTTCATCTAGACAGAAATGACAGCTGCTACTATTATTAAAACAGAAGCTTATCAGAGTATCTCCTGTGCCTCTCCTGAGTCTGATGTTGGCAGGTAGACTTGCTAAAAATACTCTCCATTCCTCCTCAAACGAAAAGAAAAAATAAAACAAAAAGCAGCCCTAACAACATCCATGCACAGGGAGAGAGCCAGCAGCCTGCGGAGAGAGGAAGCCTAAACTCAAAAGGTGCTTTTCCACTGGTAATTCGAGCACCAACTGGTTAATGTGTGGTCCGGTTCTACCCCAGGTAGTGAACTTTTCTATTATACGGTCCGCTCTCCTCACTATTGTGGGCGGGACTTGAGCAGCAGCAGCTGTGTTCAACTCTGCTGAGTTTTGCAGTATTGGAGAACCTCGAGGTTCTGGTTCTGATGGACTAAAATAATCCCAGATATTTAACTTTGTCTTATAGAAATTCATTGCTGGCCCAAACATAATGATGAAGGCCCATATCAGCTGATTATTTCGCTATGCATGTAATTACAACCTTTTGGATTAGGCAATGCAGTCAAAAGATGTAAACCAATAGCCATGCATAAACTTTATTATTTTTTAAGCCAAATGAAAACTAAAATTTACATCACAAGTTAATATTATGTAGCGCCGGTGTTTAAAACAGTTGACGCAGAACGGCAGCTCCATCAGAAAGCTGACCAGAGCTGCACCGTTTCTGTCTTCTTTAGTATCTACTGCCCGTATTTCAGAGAAACGAGCTGCTAATTCACGGTCATTCTGCTGCAAAAGTTACTGCATGTGTTCCTGCCGCTGCTCCTGGTTATCCTCATAATTAAACTCCTCCATACAGCTCTCTGATAGCATGTCCGCTGCCCACATCTAAAGTTAAATTCTAAAAGCTAAAGGTTGTTTTGGAGTTGGCAGTGACGCAGATCACCAGCTAATCCATAAATGAGGTCAGCTGTCAAATGGTTTTGGTGCAGTACCTCAATCGGTCCTGCTAGTACTACCCCTGAAGTAAAATCTGAGAACAGCCGGGCTGAGCAGCACCGGATCTGCTAACGGAAAACTAATCTGGCCGAGGCGGACCGAGACCAAACCGGTTAGAAGCAGGCTAGTGGAAAAGCACCTTTCGAAACAACACAAACATCCCAGGAATAAACTGGCTGACAGGGAAGAGCATTTCTGATATCCGACAAAGGATTAAAAGCTTCAGAATGTGCAGACTCACATGCACCACTTAGCTTAGACTACAAAAGGAAAAAATAACAGGTGACAGTCAGTTTTTTGGTTATTGCCCTCGAAACAGTTTGTTTTATACTGCAGACATCATTGAAGAGCATTAAATAAATATGCATAACAGATATTTATATTTAAGTGTTTGAGTTGTTTCAGCAAAGAACTGTCTGAATATGAAGAGATGCTTGTTAACTACCTGAATAATTCCTCATAAAATAAATGTCAAGATGGACAGAAACATATTTCTGAAAGTATCTGAGACAAACAGGAAGTCATGTTCCATGCATCATAAGCATTGCACAACAATTACCAGTATATTCCAGATGCTGTTGTTCACATTGATAAATTATTTGCAAAGAGATATCCTAAACCAATAAAAACCCAAAACAAACAACAAAGTTCTTCCAATTGTACTCAAAAAGCAGCAGCAACTTTATTAAACTTTTTAAGAAATAAATTCAGGGTTTGAAAACGGTGTGGATTCAAACAGACAGCATGGTGTCTGCTCTGCACCAATAGGCACCACAATATTTACTCACTTTTTAAATACACAGGATCTTTCAGTAGGTTCTGTAAAATGTGAGTTTACATGTTAGGTCAAAGCCAAAAAGTCCAAACAATTTTAGCATTTATAATGCAGGCTATCCATGCTATGTTATTTACTTTCTTTTGTATAGAGGAACTTGTAAACACAGCAGATGCACGCGCAACGTGACTGCAGAAAGAACTGGACCGGTGCATAAACACTCACTGGTTACCATGGTTACTTGCATTAATCTTGAAGTTTTAACATTAGCTAGCATGTTGTTAGCCAGAGGACTAAATTTGTTTATCGCAGTGTGATAAAATAAGTTATGCTACTAAATTGACATTAGTGAATGAGAAGCGTTCATTAATGTAAAGCATTAATGCAGGTGAGTCAATAAATGATGAGAGAAAATGGCCCAAACATCAGATATTACTTGCAACTTGTTCACAGTAAGATCATCAACTCTCAATGAGATACATTTCCTTAAATGTACTGAAAAATAAAATCTGATTAATCTGCACATCCACACTAAGTCCAGTACCAATGCTATACCCAAACATAACAAATGCAGAAAAAAATCTATTTCAACTACTTAACACTAAAAGCCTAGGAGAAATTTTAAATCAATTAAGCTCCAGTTCCTGCTGTCTTGATGTCCTACCCACATATTTCTTTAAGAAGTTCCTGCCTGTCATTAATGATCTGATCCAAATAGTAAACTCTTTGCTCTCATCAGGTGTTTTCCCCCAGGCTTTGACAACAGCATTTATCAAACCATTGATAAAAAAGAGCAATCTGGACAAATCAGTACTACAGAATCACAGGCCGACCTCTGACCTCCCATTCATCAGCAAAGTTATTGAAAAAGCTGCTTTAACAGTTAAATGGCTTCCTAATGATAACCAACCGCTTTCACTCCTTCCAGTCTGGTTTCTGATCTCACCACAGCACAGAGACTGGCCTAATCAAAGTGTTCAATGATATCCATATAAACACAGATGGTGGGAGAACCACAGTGCTGGTTCTGTTAGACCTCAGTGCAGCTTTTGACCCTGTTGACCACGACATATTACTGAATCAACTGGAGAGTTGGGTCGGACTCTCTGGTCCAGAACTCAACCCAATTGTTACATAAACAACAGGGATTTCTTTGTTTCAATTGGAAACAGCTTCTCATCAAAGAGGTCAGAGGTCACATGTGGTGTACCCCATGGTTCAGTCATAGGACCCCTCTTATTCAATATTTATATGCTCCCACTAGATCAGGTTATAACAGGAAATTAGATCAGCTACCATAAGCAGTCGGCCTTCTATCACCTGAAGAATATCTCCAGGACTAGAGGACTAATGTCTCAGCATCTAGAGAAACTCATCCATGTTTATCTTTAGTCACATTGATTCCTCCAGCAGCATCTTCACAGGTCTGACTGAAAACATCAATCATCCAGCTGCAGCTGATCCAGAACGCTGCTGCTGCTGTTCTGACTAAAAGGTAAAGTAATTTTATTTATATAGCACATTTTCAGCAACAAGGCAATTCAAAGTGCTTTACGTGAGTTAAAAGGAAATACAAACAAAATAACAAACCAAAGGAAAGAAAACTAATCTAATGTTGTTCTAAAGTATGTAAACTAAGTGCTCCTGTTCAGGGTTGCTAAGTATCCAATTCCATTTCTAAATAGTGAGTACTCTACAGTTTCTAAAAAATAAGCTAGAGTGACTAATCTAAATCCTTTTCTGGGTTAAAAGTAATAGAAACTAAGCAATGACTGTTCCTGTTAAGTATTTCTGGATTCCAAGTTCGTACACTGCAAAAAGTGAAATCTTAGTAAGATTAAATATCTTAAATTAAGGAGATTTTTCTTGTTTTCTTTCTGACAAGATAATTTTTCTCACCAAGAGGGGTTTATGCTAGAATATTTTTCTTATTTTAAGTGTTTTTGTACTTAATTATCTCAGTAAGATATAAAAGCTTGATATTAAGAAAATATAACTTATTATGAGTAAATATGTGCTAGAATCTAGAATATCAATATTTACCAATCAAACTTCAAGTCTAGAACTTATTTTATATAAGTAAAATTTTCTTATTTCAAGCACAAAACGAGAAATCACTTACTTAATGAAATGTCTCTGGATAATTAAAACAGACTATGTCCAAATGGAATCATTTGTGCTATTGTCAATGAAAAATAAAACAGAAACATGAACTTGTACTCTTGTATAAGTTGGCAGAGTGTACTGGAAATTATTTAAACGGTTGTCATGTAACACAACAATTTCAGAGACAATATCAGTTTATATATCAAGATAATTCTTGGCATGTTTCCATCTGCTATGAACCTTCTTAATCTGATCTTCTTGATGCAAGATGTGGGACCTCTTACTGACATGTCATGAAATTTCTATTGATGTGTGATTTGAAATGTCTGGTATTCCACACAATGAGATTAGAATCAACAACGTTGATTAGCTCAATGTAATGATAAATATTGTAATTTTTGGTTTATATTTCAAATTCTCACTTTATAAGTGACTAATATTAGTTTGAACAATATTTTATTCATCATGTTTGTCATAAAAAGGGTATGATGTCATACCCTTTTTATGACATCATACAATCCAAATGGGAAAGCGCCCAAAATGTCAGTGAGGTAGTAGTAATGTTCGATACAACAGATTTTCTTTCCAATCCAATACCGAGTAAAATTTAAGCTGGTATTGGCAATACAGATCCCATACTTTCTGCAAAGACAGTTAATTTGTTTATTAATTAAATTAAAAAAAGTAATCCATATCTTGGCTTTATAAAAAGAACACAATGTACTCTCATGCACTCATTTTAAACTCAGAAGTACATTGAGACAACAATCTCGTTTACTATAAGCTATTTTAATTCAGCAGAAATATACAAAATATGTGAAAATGGTGTTGCAAATTAAAAAACAAAGACAATTAGTAGAATAATAGCCCTACTAAATATATCTTTGCTTAATTATTAAAACTACTATAAAATGACAGGTGAAATAGCTCCATGTCACTTTTATAATCTGTCAACATGTTCATTGTTGAGCATCAGCAGCACGCTGCGCTTGGGCATTGCGTCCTTACACATTACACACTCACCAGGCGGAAGAAAAAGTAGTTCCCATTAACAACGTTTCATTTAGGCAAGATCTCAATAATTTAGTTACTTTCTAACGTGCTCTTGTTAATCTACATTATCTCAAATTACTAAAGTGTGGAAAGTATTGATCCTTGGATCTGACAATAGATTTTAAAGAATTAAGTTCTGGTATCGGAAGAATCGATATTTCAGTATCAATCCGCACATCACTAACGGCAACGCCAGAGATCATTTAACTGCCCGGATTAACGGTTAATTCAGTTGTAACAGCCTAACTAAGCTATTATCTACAGTACTTTTATAAGATTTTCTTTTGGCAAATTCTCTAATCTCGATTGGACATGGATGAAGATGGAGGACTTTTTTACGTGTATAGACCCTAGAGCTGCTGTACTGAGAGGTAAGTTTAAAGCTGTCTATCTTTCTAAGATAAGCTAATTGTGAAGCTAGTTAGCATGTCGTGATATGCTAATTTTCACCCGCGGGTTAAAGAGCCTCTCTTGTGAATATGAGCTTTGAACAGTGATTAACCACAATAGCTGTGGCTTAAAAATAATATCTACACGAGGTTTTGGTAGCTTCCGTTTTTTAACATAGCTAAGGTGGCTTCTCATTCGTAGCTTCTGATGCGGGAAATGGTGAAAGGGAAATTCCGCCTAGTATTTCACTACCTTTTAGGGTGTTTGATGTGCTGTAATTTAAAAACTTAAATGCAATGAGTCTAAAAGCCTAGGTTAGATATTCTACACTGTTACCAGGATATTTTAAACACTATTTTTGATTGGTGAATTTAAGTAGTCCTATTTTGATTCAATTAAAATGACTGTCTTGCTATCTTGAATTCATGTAATATTGTAATTGAGCACATTAACTAAAATAAGACTTGTTTTATTTTTCAAGTAAACCAAACTGTTGCCATGGTGAAGCCTATGCCAGACACGTCTCCAATCATGTATTGCACCATCTACAAGAAACTTTGGGAATTGCAAGTGATGCTGTCCTTCACATTCTTGAGGTAAGAAATTTATGATACTTATTCATCATTACACTGATTAGTCCCTAAAACGTGGTTTGTTTTGTGATTGCTTTTCTGTCTGTGCTCCAATTAGCAGATGACCCAACAACTTCAATCAAACAAATTGGAACCATGCCTGCCCTGATCTTCTGAAAGGAGGACATCATAGCTACTACACCTTTCAGCATGCATGTGTGTGGCCACTCCTCTCTGTGCTGCTGACAGATATCTTGAGAACACTGTCCGTAACTGAGACAAGACTTCCACACATAAAAGGCTATGGCTGATTGGAAGATGTTCATTGTGGAGTAAGCTCCTATTGCTGACATCTAATCCCAAGTTTATTTTTGCTTTGGACAATTTGGTTTGCTTGACTCTTAGGGCATCTTATGAGTGCGACAGATGTGTCAGATCTTCATTGTTCTGTCATTTCACGGGATTGTTTCAGAATCAGATGCCCATCCAGACTTTAAATTCTGACCAGTAGTCATGTTTTACTATGTTTATGTGAAACTTAAACGTAATAAAGATGTTAAAAGTAATTGAACTTATGTCTTCATTTCAGGAAGCCAATAACATCTCTTATTCCAGTATAGACAGGATCAATTTTTGGATTTTTGCCTTAGCATAAGAACCTTGAGTAAAGCAATGACAAAATATATATTTTAATCCTATGCAACAATAAAAGTAAACTAGTTTTAAGCATATATATGCTGATTTTAAGAAATTCAATGTCAAGTAATATTTTCTTTACTTGAGATTATTTTTCTTAAAATAAGATAATATATCTTACTTGTTTAAGTAAAATTGGCTTGTTTTAAGTACAAATACACTAATTTTAAGATAAATAAATCTCATATATTCTATTTGTATTAGTAAAATTTTCTTATTTTTATGAAAATTGTTCTGTGTATTAAGAAAATAAATCTCATACTCTATTTGTATTAGTAAAATTGACTTGTTTTTAGTACAAATACACTAATTTTAAGATATTTGTAGGTTTATCTTGGTTAGATATTTTTTCTTGTTTTAGAAAATCTTGACAAGATAAATTTTCTTGTTCTGTTGGCAGATAATTTTTCTTATTTTAAGAAAATTAGACCCTATTTTTGTACTTTTTTTTCTTGTTTTTGAAAGGGGACTTTTTGCAGTGTAGTTATTCTAATTCTATTTTTGGGCTGTATAATGTTGATCTAAATAGTGCGTACTCAACAATTTCTGATATTACTAAAACTAAAATAATCATCTTCTGGGTTAAATAGGGAGTACTCCACCGTTTCTATAACAAAATAGAGGAAAGGACACATTAGGGGAGATGGCAACATTCAGACAAAACAAAGGGCAAAACAAAGACACGAGTGAAGGCGGTGATGTCAAAGGGCCATGGAACCACGTTGCTCAGCCTCCCGACAGAAGTCCGATAAAGGTGTTGTCATCAAGGCATGATGACCTTAGGAGCGCTCAGCTCCACAGCTCCATAGATACAGGAGGAGGTGAGGAGGGAAGAGCATTGTGTTTACATATCTTCAAGGAGATTAGAAATATGCAGCCCTTCCAAGGCCACATGGGGAAAGCCAATTCAGATACAGAATGTCTTAGGTCGGGAAGATTATAAATTTCAATCTTCCCTAAAGTCTCTCCAATACATCTCAGTTCCCAATCATCCAAATTAGTTTGGTCGTTCCACTGAACCGAAACTAGCAACTTCTCCAAGATCGATTCCATTCAGTTAGTGAGTTTTAGAGTCCTCATCTCTGTCCACACCAACAGTCTGAGTGTTTGCTAGTTCGGCCAAGTTTGTCACAAATTTGTCGATAATCCAGGAATCTACAAGCTCCAAACAGCAGAAATCCTGTTATCATGAATAAATCCAGGGTGAATCCCGCTGGGTTTGTCCCTGCAGGACAAGAGGCTCTCTTGTGCCCAGATTTCTTGTCAAAAATTTGATCAATTGCATTGAGAGATCGGTTGACCAGATCCATAATTTGTAGATTTGGATGATGTGCAAAGAAAGGCTCCAAAAATATAGAAAAAGACAGAAGAAAAACAGAGCAAGCAGAGAAGGCATGGGTAGGGAAGGAGCAGAGGAAAAAAGCGTCCACCTTCATCGAGAGCAAGAGAGATGGAACCAGAATGATAGAAAACATCACCCCAGTTTTAAAGTCCTTCACTGACACCCTGTAGCTCAGAGAATAGACTTTAAAATACAGTTATTTTATAAATCATTGAACAACGTAGCACCACAATACATTAAAGATCTGCTGCTGTTGTACCAACCTTCCAGGTCTTCTGGTTCTGCTCTGCATCCCCAGAACCAGAACCAAACATGGAGAAGCAACATTCAGCTTCTATGCACCTCAAATCTGGAACAAACTTCCAGAAAACTGAAACAGCTGAAACACTGAGTTCCTTTACATCTCGACTAAAAACCCACCTAGTTAGTTGCTTTTGAGACATAATCATGAAACATTAATCAGTAATCTGATGTGTAACGATGGCAAATGTAATTCTTCATGACTGTATTTTTGTGCTTTTATGATGTGAAGCACTTTGAAATGCCTTGTTGCCTTAATTTGCTATTCAAATAAAATTTGATTTGATTTACATTTTTATTAAAGAAAAAATCTGAATTCATATTTAGCGTTCAAAGGACAAGTAAAATAATTTTGTCCAAGTTTCGTCACAATTGGAGGGAAAATGAAGATGTAGCTCCATCCATCAAGGTAGGTGATAAATTGAGCCTTCAAAAATTACAAATGCAGCGGTTTGAGCGAGAGGAGGGCAAGTTACAGAATCAATGCGGTAAAAATAAAACCTTTGACAACTGCAGACGCTGCAAAGCTGAGTGCAGGAGTTGCGTCGGGTAAAGAGAAATGATCTACACTGGCTGCAAGTTGTGAATTATTTTAATAGCCTAATTGTAAATAGTTTAAATAGTTAGAATAATGGACTCTTCAATGCGTTCTGTAGGCGACGTGCGGAGTAGAGTGGAAGATGGAACGTGATGTCGACTGATAATTCCTCAATACGTTTCTACATTTGATCAATTTCCTTCAGCTTCATTTGTTTTTGTTTATGTTTCCAAAGCAGCAGCACAGACCTCAGGATCCACAATCCACATTTCTAAGGAAGTTCCATGAATGATCACTTTCCTGAAACACTGGAAAGATGGATAGAAAGAATAAAACTGATCTAATGGTAGAATAACAGATTAAAAACAATAAATATCTTTGTTTTTGAGCTCATGACTATTTATTTACCAATTTAATTGTTGATATATGATTTATTAATTAGAGCCCTTAATTAAAAATGTGTATTTTGTAAAACAGCTTCCATTTCAATGGGAAGAATCTTAAAAAACTGAAGATTTTTAAGGGGAATCTTATAAGGGGAAGCAAAATTTTAGGAGACAAGAAACTTTAATGTCTTGTTGATTGCAATTGTAACCCAGGTTAAAATAGCCTCTTCATAAAAATAATAGTAAATTAGATAAATAGGAAATAAATAAATAGGAAAATAAATAGGGAATTAATCGATCTTAAAATTGTTATTCTCTTATTCTGAAGGGTCACATTTATGTGTAACCCACGTGACTAGCTTCAGCCAATCGGGTTACTACGTTCTCTGACGTGAGAGAAAGCAAGCAGAGAGCGTAAAGCAAGCAGAGAGCGCAGAAGCAAACGGGATTGTGCTGAAAAGAAAAGACGGATAAGAGAAATGGACCACTCGTAGCTGATTTGCTGTTTAAGACGAGTTTGTGTTTTTATTTCTTGAGAAGGAGCTTTTCCCATATTTTTCTCTCACCCTGACTGCGTTCGGGATCATTTTTTGTGTTGTGGAACTGGACTTGGTGAGTTGAAAGTGTATTTTGTTTCTTTTGTTTTCTTTTTTTTTTTTAAAGATAATGTATTTGTTAAACATTTATTTGACTTAAATGGAAAGCTGAAGCGAAGGCTGATCAGCGGAGGTGTTGGCTGTTGCTCTTGGTGCTAACAGCAAGTCAACTGAAAGTCAACAGGAGTAACAGCTGATCCGCTGAAGCTAACAGCTGCTCTTGTCAACAGAAATTCAACGGCTTATCAGCAGAGGAGCTAACTGTTGCTAACTGTCGCTCTTTGTTGGCAACAGGCTTTTTTTTTGTTTTGTTTTGTTTTGTTTTGTTTTGTTTGTCGTTTTCGTTCGGCTGGAATCTGGACTAAGGAGTCTCGGATCGTCACTGAACTGAACCCTCCTAAAGAGTCTCGGATCATCACTGAACTGGATCTTCCTAAGGAGAACGAGATGGCGAGCCAACCCTGGAGCTAAAGACCATCAAGTAGGAGCTACGCCTTCTGCTGGACATTGCCAACCCTGCAACTTGGTATGACCTGCCCATGTTGTCATGCGTATTAGCAGTGGGTCACTGAAACAGAATTAACTGTTGGATCATCGGAAGAAACAAGACATCAATCTGAAGCACAGTTTGATCTGTCCTTTCTGAATTGTTCTGCTGTGTTGTTGTTTTGCTGTTATTGTTTTTTTTTTAACTCCTTAAGGGAAACACCAAAGAATTAAAAATAGATTAAACAGATTAAAACAAACTGTAAATCAAAATAGATAAATAGTATTAACTAGAACTTAAATAGAACTAAATAGTATTAACTAGAACCTAAATAGAACTATAACCTAGGTAAAATAAATAGTATCCTTAATTTAGATTTATAAAATACTCTGAAAGGAACTGGAAACTATTTTTCTTTTTTTGAATTTGTGTCATTGTGTGTTAATTGTGTAACATTGTTGTTGTTTATTCTTTTATTGTTCTTTAAACTAATAATAAGCCGACGTTTTAACTTAATTTTCTTTGGTCTGTGGTCATTAATTCAAACTACACTTCTCACTACCCCTGTAGCCGAACCTAGCTCTGGTCTTATTACAAATTTATTAACTGTAAACACATAGCGAGTGTTACAGAAAGTGGCGAGCCAGCCAAGGAGTAGGAGATAGAAGCATAAAATTTATTTCTGACCCTGATCAAAAGCAATAATAATTATAATAAAAAAAAAGCCAAGTTCAGCAAGAATAGAAAATATGGAAATAGTCAACAGAGAAAACGTTAAGGTCCCAAACTCTGTCATTGTCAGCGGTATTGCCGATACGGAGGCTGACGAGGATGTCTTAGATTTCCTGAACAGGTATGGGAAGATGAGAATCCTAAAATTAGACGACTCACAGTCCTCTTACCACCAAAATGCAATTGTGGAATATGAGAGTGGAACTGCCTTGACAGCACTTGAACCCCTACTCCCTTACATGTTTGAGAGCTCAACCAAAGTCTCTCATCAAATCAGAGCCCTGTCCAGTGAGTACGTGTCTGACGTCACAGACAGAGCCACCCACCGTTTTTTCTGTGAGTTGCAAGAAATTGCTAAATTAGGTGGAAAATCTTTTGAAGCTGTCCTGCATGAGCATCTGTCCAAATGCTCTCAATCAATCACAGGCAGCTCTGAGACACCTGAAACTGAGAGTTTTACTCTCGAAACACAAAGTGACTTAATGAACCCAGTTGCCAGACCAAACCAAGAAAATTACCAACCTTTTCAAAGTAAAAATGTAGAGCAGTCTAAAACTACTCTAAGCAGCTCTGACTCTGACTCAGTTAATCAACCTCGACTCAATCTAGCCTCCAACTTATCACAGAACCTTGTCACTCACCCTGAGGTGCAAAAAGTAATTGTAGAGCATATAGTACGAAGTGAAGCCCCATTCTCACAGGTGAGTGCCTCTTTTCGTCTGAGGCAGTTTTCAGGCAAATTACCTTGTCCTAGTCACGAGGCTGATTTTGATACATGGCGCAACAGTGTTGAGCTCCTACTTAAAGATCCAGATGTATCTGTCTTGCAATGCTTAAGAAAGATTTTAGACAGTCTGGTGCCACCTGCATCCAATGTAGTAAAACCCTTGGGCCCTACAGCATTACCATCAGCTTATCTTGAACTGTTAAATTCAGCTTTTGGCACAGTAGAAGATGGTGATGAGCTTTTTGCCAAATTTCTTAACACCCTCCAAGACCCTGGTGAAAAAGCATCACATTACCTTCATCGCTTGCAGACAGTCCTCTCTAAAGCTTTGAGCAGAGGCGGAGCAGTCCCCACTGAAGCAGACCGACACCTTCTGCGTCAGTTCTGCCGTGGATGTTGGGACAATGCTTTACTAGCAGAGCTCCAGCTTGAAAGAAAAAGAAATGACCCCCCTTCATTCACTGAGCTGCTGTTGCAGTTGAGAATTGAAGAAGACAAGCGTAGTACAAAGGAGAGTAGAATGAAAAAACACTTTGCTGCTACTAGACCAAAAGTAGCCTCCCACACTATTACTGCAACTTCTGACCTTTTTGAACCCACAGTGCAAGACAATCTCACTGAGATGCAAACCCAGATAACCCAGATGCAGAGTCAGCTGACAAGATTGAAACCCCAAAAGGTAGTTCAACCTGTGGTTCCCCAAAATGATCTGATCGCAGAACTAAAAGCACAAATTACTGAGCTGCAGAGTCATTTGACTAAACTAAAAACACCAAATTCCATTAAGAAAAATGCTAGTGCACCTAAAGCTAAGACACAAACTAAGCCTAGAACACCTGAACAAACCACGACAGTCCAAACTGTAAAGAGTAGGCCGAAGCCTTGGTATTGCTTTCGATGTGGCGAAGATGGCCATATTGTTTCAGCTTGCTCCAATGAATCAAATCCGTCCCTTGTAACTGATAAGAGGAAGCAGTTAAAAGCAAAGCAGTTACTTTGGGACGAACAGGACAAACAAACACAGTCTTTAAACTAGATGAGGCTCTCATTGCGGGACAAATGAGTGCTGTTAGCGAAACCAGTCCCACTAAGCATTCAAGAAAAAACAGAAAACGGTTCCATCACAACAAATCAGCCAAAGTGAAGTTACCCAAAGGCCTAGTTGGAGCCAAATACACTGCTGAGGTGCTAATTAATGGACAGGCTTGTAATTGCCTTCTTGACACCGGCTCACAAGTGACAACCGTATCACAGTCGTTTTATGACAGCTATCTCTCACATTTGGAGATCCATTCCATACACGACCTTCTTGAAGTTGAAGCCGCAAATGGTCAGAATATTCCATATTCAGGCTATATTTGTATTGATATCACATTTCCAAAAAACAGTTTTGGACATGAATTTATCGTGTCTTCTCTTGCGTTGGTTGTTCCCAACACGCGCTCCAATGTCCAATCTTCTCTCTTGATTGGTACTAATACTCTTGATCTTCTCTTTGAAAGTTTTTCTCTCACTAACACAGATTCCAGTACCCTTCCTTATAATTACAGAGTGGTGCTGAGCGTGTTACAAAAGAGACACAGGCAGAAAGAGACCAGCAATCTTGGTCTTGTCAGACTGTCAGGAAATGAGCCTGAAATCATTTCTGCAGGCCAAAGTAAAGTCTTGGAGGGGTCAGTTCATGTGAATGTTGACACTCCAGATAAGTGGATTGTAGTTGAGTCCCCCAATACATCTTCCTTACCAGGTGGTGTTTTGGTCACTAACTGTTTACTAACCCTTCCTGAGAACCGATCGCAAAAACTTCCTGTGGTCCTGCGAAATGAAAGCAAACATGACATAATTATTCCTAGAAACAGCGTCATTGCTGAAATTCATGTTATGCAGGAGATTTTGTCCCATTCTCATATCTCTGATGACTCAAACCAAATTTCTAGTCCACAGCCTGCTGAGCTTAATTTAAACTTTGCAGATTCCCCAGTCCCTGCTGAATGGAAAGAGCGAATTATGCAGAAGTTGAATGCTATGCCAGAGGTTTTTGCGCAGCATGATACTGATTTTGGATGTACTAATAAAGTAAAGCACCAGATCAAACTGAGCGATCAGACCTCTTTTAAACACAGGCCTCGCCCAATACGACCGCAAGACGTCGATGCTGTACGACGTCATTTGCAGGAACTGTTAGAGGCAGGGGTAATCCGTGAATCTGAGTCAGCTTTTTCCTCACCCATTGTGGTAGTAAGGAATAAAAATGGAGATGTACGACTTTGCGTCGATTATCGAAAGCTAAACCAGAACACAATCAAAGATGCTTATGCACTTCCTAACCTGGAAGAAACTTTTTCAGCCCTTAGTGGGTCGAAATGGTTTTCGGTCCTGGACCTCAAAAGTGGTTATTACCAGGTGGAAGTTGAGGAGGCAGATAAACACAAGACAGCTTTTGTGTGCCCACTGGGATTTTTCGAGTTCAACCGTATGCCGCAGGGTGTAACTAATGCTCCCAGCACGTTTCAACGGCTGATGGAGAGGTGTATGGGCGATATAAACCTTAAGGAAGTCTTGGTCTTTTTGGACGACCTTATAGTTTTTTCAGAAACCCTTGAACAACATGAAACACGTCTTCTCAATGTGCTCAATCGTCTCCAAGAATATGGTCTAAAACTATCACTTGAGAAGTGTAAGTTTTTCCAGACATCTGTGAGGTATTTGGGGCACATAGTCTCTCAGCGCGGTGTTGAAACAGACCCTGAAAAGGTTGCTGCTTTAACAACTTGGCCAAGTCCTACAAACCTAAAAGAACTCCGTTCCTTCCTAGGTTTTGCAGGGTATTATAGACGGTTTATTAAAGATTTCTCTAAAATCGTTAAACCCCTTACTAACTTAACTGCAGGATATCCCCCTCTGCGGAAGAAAAGTAGCTTTCGGCTAAACTGTGACCAGTATTTTCAGCCAAAATCTCCTTTTGGGGAGAGATGGACAGAGAGCTGTCAACGAGCATTTGAAACAATAATACACAAACTAACTACTGCTCCGGTGTTGGGCTTTGCCGATCCCAAGTTGCAGTATGTGTTACATACAGATGCCAGTACGACTGGACTAGGGGCAGCTCTGTATCAGGAGCAAGAGGGAGAGATGCGTGTTATTGCATACGCGAGCAGAGGCTTATCAAGAAGCGAAAGCCGGTACCCTGCTCACAAACTGGAGTTTCTTGCCCTCAAGTGGGCGGTAACAGAAAAGTTTTGTGACTACTTGTATGGCAGTCCTTTCACAGTGATAACTGACAGCAATCCTCTAACTTATATTTTAACCACCGCTAAGTTAGATGCAACAAGTTATCGCTGGTTATCTGCTTTATCGTCATTTGAGTTTCAGCTTCGGTATAGAGCTGGAAAACAGAATACGGATGCAGATGGTTTGTCTCGCTGTCCACATCCTGAACCAGTAAATGATCTTGTCTCCCTGAAAGAACAGGAGCGAATCCGCCAATTTGTGCAACATCACTTACCTGGCACAGATCCTTTCACTCATGTCCCTTCTCATGCTGTAAATGCAATTTGTGAAAAACATCTAGTATTTCAGTCTTTTGATGCAGATCTTTATGATCTTACCTGTCCCCTTGTAACATCTCTGTCTATGACTGCTAATGCGGTCCCTGACAGTTTTGATCAGTGAAGCGTCTTTCCTGTCATCCCAAGCATGTCAGAAGAAGAATTGAGTCAAAGTCAAAGAAGCGATCCTGCTATCGATGAAATCATACATCAGCTGGAAACAGGTGAAACACCTTCTCCTGAGCTCCGAAAAGAAATTCCACAACTTTCCATCTTTCTGCGTGAGCTGAACAAACTTGAGCTGCAGAATGGGATTTTGTACAGAAAAAGGCAAGTAGGTGAAGAAATCCAGTATCAACTTATTCTCCCTGAAAGCCTCAGATCTATGGTGTTGAAAAGCCTCCATGATGACATGGGTCATCTTGGCTTTGACCGAACCCTTGATTTGATCCGAACCAGATTTTTCTGGCCAAAAATGGCCTCAGATATTGATCAAAAAATCAAAACCTGTAGCCGGTGTGTTTGCAGAAAGACCCTGCCAGAGAAGGCAGCGCCTCTAGTAAACATTCAAGTAACCAGACCTCTCGAGTTACTGTGCATTGACTTTTTGACAATCGAACCAGATCGCAGCAATACTAAAGATGTCCTTGTTATCACTGATTTCTTTACAAAGTATGCTGTAGCAATTCCTACACCGAACCAAAAGGCTCGTACTATAGCAAAAGCCCTGTGGGAAAACTTTATCATCCACTATGGCTTTCCAGAAAAATTGCACAGCGATCAAGGAGCAGACTTTGAATCAAAAACTATTAAAGAGCTATGTAACCTAGCCGGAATACAGAAAGTCAGAACATCACCCTACCACCCCAGGGGAAACCCAGTAGAGAGGTTTAATAGAACCTTATTAAACATGCTGGGTACACTCAGCGATGAGAACAAAAAACATTGGCGTGACTTCGTGAAGCCCCTTGTACATGCGTACAACTGTACCAAACATGAAAGTACTGGGTTTACACCATACGAGTTAATGTTTGGTAGGCAGCCTAGATTACCCATAGACCTTGCTTTTAATGTTACTTTGAGTCATCGCCAGCAACAGTCCCACTCGCAGTATGTCCAAGCTCTAAAATCTCACCTTCAAGAGAGTTACCAACTGGCTAGTAAAAATGCTGCTAAAGTGGCTGACCGGAACAAAATCAGATATGACCAACATGTAACCGAATCTGTCTTGAATGTTGGTGATCGTGTGTTGGTAAGGAATGTTAGGATTAGGGGTAAACACAAGTTATCAGACAGGTGGGAATCCGTTGTCCATGTAGTTGTAAATCAAAAGGACAACTTACCTGTTAAACCTGGGAACCAGGATGGTCCGATCAGAACTCTCCACAGAGACCTTTTGTTACCTTGCGGGTTCTTGCCAGCTGTCCCTGAAAATCCTGCTGTGGTCTGGGAGAAACCCAGCCGCCCAAACACACGCCAATACCACACCACTGATCATGATGAACCTGAAATTGAGTGCAACTCAGAGGAGGAAGACAACTATCCTTTGTATAACACTCCCGGCCCTCTGCAAGAAATTTCTAGAGTGGTTGAGGAATACAAGATTGTCTTTCCTTCTAAAAATTATCTGAGACCTGTTGTTGAGCAGCCTAAATCAGACCATACTCATGTCCCAGAACATAATACATTACCTGATGATGTTCCAGCGGACAACAATATAAAGAAAATGGACAACTTACCTGAAATGGACAACTCGGTGGAAACACTGAGTGCATCTGAACCTAAAATAGTCAGGTTACCGGAAACTCACCCTGATGAGATGGACAATGCTTCAAACCTTAGTCAAGCTAATGCTGCGGAAATGACTCAGACTGAAGTGAATGAGGTTGAACCTATGACCAATGAGGACAAAGGACATGATCCTGAGACAGAGCAAGCTGCTAAAAGACCTTCTCGACAGAGAACAAAACCAAAATTCTTAACCTACCCGAAATTAGGGAACCCTCTTGTCAGTGTAGTTCAATCCCTGTTCCAAAGTTTAAGTGAAGCTGTCACAAGTTCTATTGAAATCCCTGAGATCCAGTTAGTTTAACTTGGATAGTATGCAAAGGGACTTGCATAGATTTAAGTGGGGAGGGTGTAACCCAGGTTAAAATAGCCTCTTCATAAAAATAATAGTAAATTAGATAAATAGGAAATAAATAAATAGGAAAATAAATAGGGAATTAATCGATCTTAAAATTGTTATTCTCTTATTCTGAAGGGTCGCATTTATGTGTAACCCACGTGACTAGCTTCAGCCAATCGGGTTACTACGTTCTCTGACGTGAGAGAAAGCAAGCAGAGAGCGTAAAGCAAGCAGAGAGCGCAGAAGCAAACGGGATTGTGCTGAAAAGAAAAGACGGATAAGAGAAATGGACCACTCGTAGCTGATTTGCTGTTTAAGACGAGTTTGTGTTTTTATTTCTTGAGAAGGAGCTTTTCCCATATTTTTCTCTCACCCTGACTGCGTTCGGGATCATTTTTTGTGTTGTGGAACTGGACTTGGTGAGTTGAAAGTGTATTTTGTTTCTTTTGTTTTCTTTTTTTTTTTAAAGATAATGTATTTGTTAAACATTTATTTAACTTAAATGGAAAGCTGAAGCGAAGGCTGATCAGCGGAGGTGTTGGCTGTTGCTCTTGGTGCTAACAGCAAGTCAACTGAAAGTCAACAGGAGTAACAGCTGATCCGCTGAAGCTAACAGCTGCTCTTGTCAACAGAAATTCAACGGCTTATCAGCAGAGGAGCTAACTGTTGCTAACTGTCGCTCTTTGTTGGCAACAGGCTTTTTTTTTGTTTTGTTTTGTTTTGTTTTGTTTGTCGTTTTCGTTCGGCTGGAATCTGGACTAAGGAGTCTCGGATCGTCACTGAACTGAACCCTCCTAAAGAGTCTCGGATCATCACTGAACTGGATCTTCCTAAGGAGAACGAGATGGCGAGCCAACCCTGGAGCTAAAGACCATCAAGTAGGAGCTACGCCTTCTGCTGGACATTGCCAACCCTGCAACTTGGTATGACCTGCCCATGTTGTCATGCGTATTAGCAGTGGGTCACTGAAACAGAATTAACTGTTGGATCATCGGAAGAAACAAGACATCAATCTGAAGCACAGTTTGATCTGTCCTTTCTGAATTGTTCTGCTGTGTTGTTGTTTTGCTGTTATTGTTTTTTTTTTAACTCCTTAAGGGAAACACCAAAGAATTAAAAATAGATTAAACAGATTAAAACAAACTGTAAATCAAAATAGATAAATAGTATTAACTAGAACTTAAATAGAACTAAATAGTATTAACTAGAACCTAAATAGAACTATAACCTAGGTAAAATAAATAGTATCCTTAATTTAGATTTATAAAATACTCTGAAAGGAACTGGAAACTATTTTTCTTTTTTTGAATTTGTGTCATTGTGTGTTAATTGTGTAACATTGTTGTTGTTTATTCTTTTATTGTTCTTTAAACTAATAATAAGCCGACGTTTTAACTTAATTTTCTTTGGTCTGTGGTCATTAATTCAAACTACACTTCTCACTACCCCTGTAGCCGAACCTAGCTCTGGTCTTATTACAAATTTATTAACTGTAAACACATAGCGAGTGTTACACAATTAACCCAAATTTTTCTCCCACCTCTGTCTTTTCCATTATCACCATGTCCCAGCACTCTCCCATAGTGAACTGAGCTGGAATTATACAAATCTCATATTCACACACAGAGCTGCGGTGTCCCTTCTCAATAACTGAAGTTTACATTAAAGCAGGACATACAACTACCCTAGATCTGCACATCAAACTGTATAGATAGATAGATAGATGATAGATAGATAGATAGATAGATAGATAGATAGATAGGATTTTTAATTGCCTTTAAGCATAAATAAATCTTCATTTGAAGTAGTACAGGTTGCTGATGTTAACCTTGGAGCTGAGCTGC